>NW_027077452.1:1278400-1598000 GCF_963924675.1 Phocoena phocoena
TTGTCTATTACATATTTGGCTTATGGAAAGTTATCTGTGCTAATTTCAGTCTCTGGTTTTATGCAGCACCCCAACGCACCTTTCCCCATAAGCAAGCACTAGTTGGTTTTCTAAATTTGAGACCCTGTTCTGTTTTGTAATTCAGTTCATGTGTAGTCAAGTTTACATTCCGTGTATTAGTGATATCTGATGATGTTACTTTTTCTGTGTGACGTAGTTCACGTAGAATCACCGTACCTGCATCCACTCACTATGCCGCTATGGGCCTGATGACACAGATTTCATTGCTGAGTGATATTGCATTGTACGTACGTGCCACAATTTCTTTATCCATTTTTTGCTTTCTAGAATATTTACCTGATACTGTAGACGAGCTTCTTGGGAACACAGCCGTCCCAAATATTGCGGTGGCTGTCGGTTTTGATTTTAATTTCCGTAAGCTATAGGACCATAAGTGGAAGTGCCATAGGCTGTGTTGCTTTGTTTCTTATGTGTTTCAGGAAACACCATACACTTCTCCAGGATGGCTGCTGGCAATTAACATCCTGCCAATCAGCATAACAAGGCTCCCTGTTCTCCATATCCTATCCTAACTTTCTGGATTTTACACTTTTTTCAGATGGCCCTTTTGCCCGGGGGGCAGTGAGACTTCATTGTAGTGCAGATTTCCTTTACAGGCTTGCTTGGTTGGCCAAAAAGGGCGTACGCGTTTTTTCCTGAATACATTCAGGAAAAAACGCATACTTCCTTTTTGGCCAAGTGCATCATTGTCGACGTTGTGCCTCTTTTCCTATGCTTTCAGGGCAATTCCAGTCTACCCCCTGCAATCGTTTTCCTGAAATTCTGCCCCTCTTTCAAGTCCCCTTCGCAGGCTTACTTCAATATACTTTTGGAAGGTAGCTGTAATTTATAACTCTGCAGGTTTGTAAAATACAGTGCCCCTGAGCTCCTTTCTTCAACTCGCTTTCTTGTGAGCTGGGCACAAAACCGCAGGATTGCTTCAGGCACTAATCTGTTTCCAGCAGGGCACACTGAGCCTTTGGTTAATTCTTCTTCCTGGTGGGAAATGAGCGTTACATTTGCCCGTGCAGACACCTACAGCTAGTCTCTCATTGGTTCTCCCTATTCCTGTTCATCTGGCACAGAAATTGCAAGCTGTGCCAAAGAGGAGGTTAAAGGCACTGACTCTCCAAGCGGGGAGAGTGTTAGTAAAGCATCTGGAATGGTGAACCCGAGGACCAGGATACGAAAACTGAGATGCATTTTAAATCGTTTCCCAATCACACGGTGGACGATACTCTGGGTTTCCCATGCATGTTTTAGCTGGAGGAAGAATCCCTTGAACCTGGAGAGTTGGAACCCATGGAATGGGTACCATGCAGTATGACTTCAAAGGGTCTGCATTTGCTCACCGAAACTCACCAATGTTATCAGCCTGAAGTGTCCAGCCTTATGTCTCAACCAGCTCTGGGTGTAGATGTGGTCAATCCCGGTTGCATCACATGCCCTGAGTGAATTATTTAAGAATTGCTCTCTATTTCACTGTCTTTGTGTTTTGTTTTCGAAATTTATTTGGATAATGGGATTTATCGGATTTTCACTGCTGCGTTTCGGCCGCTGTACACACGCTTGATTCTCTTACGGAGACATATATATCCATGGGTTTTAAGATTCTTCCTAGTCAGGTGTATTCCTAGGCGTTGAATATGTGGTGTTGAGTCCATTTCGTTGAGCAAGGAGTAGGTTTTGTCTATTACATATTTGGCTCATGGAATGTTATCTGCGCTAATTTCAGTCTCTGGTTTTATGCAGCACCCCAAGGCACCTTTCCCCATAAGTAAACACTAGTTGGTTTTCTAAATTTGCAACCCTGTTCTGTTTTGTAATTCAGTTCATGTGTAGTCAAGTTTACATTCCGTGTATTAGTGTTATCTTATGATGTTTCTTTTCCTGTGTGACGTAGTTCACGTAGAATCACCGTACCTGCATCCACTCACTATGCCCCTATGGGCCTGATGACACAGATTTCATTGCTGAGTGATATTGCATTGTACGTACGTGCCACAACTTCTTTATCCATTTTTTGCTTTCTGGGATATTTACCTGATACTGTAGACGAGCCTCTTGTGAACACAGCTGTCCAAAATATTGGGGTGGCTGTCTGTTTTTGATTTTAATTTCCGTAAGCTCTAGGACCATAAGTGGAAGTCCCATAGGCTGTGTTGCTTTGTTTCTTACGTGTTTCAGGAAACACCATACACTTCTCCAGGGTGGCTGCTGGCAATTTACATCCTGCCAATCAGCATAACAAGGCTCCCTGTTCTCCATATCCTGTCCTACCTTTCTGGATTTTACACTTTTTTCAGATGGCCCTTTTGCCCGGGGGGCAGTGAGATTTCATTGTAGTGCAGATTTCATTTACAGGCTTGCTTGGTTGGCCAAAAAGGGCGTATGCGTTTTTTCCTGAATATATTCAGGAAAAAACGCATACGCCCTTTTTGGCCAAGTGCCTCATTGTCGACCTTGTGCCTCTTTTCCTATGCTTTCAGGGCAATTCTAGTCTACCCCCTGCAATCGTTTTCCTGAAATTCTGCCCCTCTTTCAAGTCCCCTTCGCAGGCTTACTTCAATACACTTTTGGAAGATAGCTGTCATTTATAACTCTGCAGGTTTGTGAAATACAGTGCCCCTGAGCTCCTTTCTTCAACTCGCTTTCTTGTGAGCTGGGCTCAAAACCGCAGGATTGCTTCAGGCACTAATCTGTTTCCAGCAGGGCACGCTGAGCCTTTGGTTAATTCCTCTTCGTGGTGGGAAATGAGCGTTACATTTGCCCGTGCAGACACCTACAGCTAGTCTCTCATTGGTTCTCCCTATTCCTGTTCATCTTGCACAGAAATTGCAAGCTGTGCCAAAGAGCAGGTTAAAGGCAGTGACTCTCCAAGCGGGGAGAGTGTTAGTAAAGCATCTGGAATGGTGAACCCGAGGACCAGGATACGAAAACTGAGATGCATTTTAAATCGTTTCCCAATCACACGGTGGACGATACTCTGGGTTTCCCATGCATGTTTTAGCTGGAGGAAGAATCCCTTGAACCTGGAGAGTTGGGACCCATGGAATGGATACCATGCAGTATGACTTCAAAGGGTCTGCATTTGCTCACCGAAACTCACCAATGCTATCAGCCTGAAGTGTCCAGCCTTATGTCTCAACCAGCTCTGGGTGTAGATGTGGTCAATCACGGTTGCATCACATGCCCTGAGTGAATTATTTAAGAATTGCTCCCTATTTCACTGTCTTTGTATTTTGGTTTCGAAATTTATTTGGATAATGGGATTTATCGGATTTTCACTGCTGCGTTTCGGCCGCTGTACACACGCCTGATTCTCTTACGGAGACATATATATCCATGGGTTTTAAGTTACTTCCTAGTCAGGTATATTCCTAGGCGTTGAATATGTGGTGTTGAGTCCATTTCGTTGAGCAAGGAGTAGGTCTAGTCTGTTACATATTTGGCTTATGGAATGTTATCTGTGCTAATTTCAGTCTCTGGTTTTATGCAGCACCCCAAGGCACCTTTCCCCATAAGCAAGCACTAGTTGGTTTTCTAAATTTGAGACCCTGTTCTGTTTTGTAATTCAGTTCATGTGTAGTCAAGTTTACATTCCGTGTATTAGTGCTATCTTATGATATTTCTTTTCCTGTGTGACGTAGTTCACGTAGAATCACCGTACCTGCATCCACTCACTATGCCGCTACGGGCCTGATGACACAGATTTCATTGCTGAGTGATATTGCATTGTACGATCCACAACTTCTGCATGATCCACAACTTCTTTATCCATTTTTTGCTTTCTGGGATATTTACCTGATACTGTAGACGAGCTTCTTGTGAACACAGCCGTCCCAAATATTGGGGTGGCTGTCTGTTTTTGATTTTAATTTCCGTAAGCTCTAGGACCATAAGTGGAAGTGCCATAGGCTGTGTTGCTTTGTTTCTTACGTGTTTCAGGAAACACCATACACTTCTCCAGGGTGGCTGTTCACAATTTACATTCTGCCAATCAGCATAACAAGGCTCCCTGTTCTCCATATCCTGTCCTACCTTTCTGGATTTTACACTTTTTTCAGATGGCCCTTTTGCCCGGGGGGCAGTGAGATTTCATTGTAGTGCAGATTTCCTTTACAGGCTTGCTTGGTTGGCCAAAAAGGGCGTATGCGTTTTTTCCTGAATATATTCAGGAAAAAACGCATACGCCCTTTTTGGCCAAGTGCATCATTGTCGACCTTGTGCCTCTTTTCCTATGCTTTCAGGGCAATTCCAGTCTACCCCCTGCAATGGTTTTCCTTAAATTCTGCCCCTCTTTCAAGTCCCCTTCGCAGGCTTACTTCAATATACTTTTGGAAGATAGCTGTCATTTATAACTCTGCAGGTTTGTGAAATACAGTGCCCCTGAGCTCCTTTCTTCAACTCGCTTTCTTGTGAGCTGGGCTCAAAACCGCAGGATTGCTTCAGGCACTAATCTGTTTCCAGCAGGGCACGCTGAGCCTTTGGTTAATTCCTCTTCCTGGTGGGAAATGAGCGTTACATTTGCCCGTGCAGACACCTACAGCTAGTCTCTCATTGGTTCTCCCTATTCCTGTTCATCTTGGACAGAAATTGCAAGGTGTGCCAAAGAGGAGGTTAAAGGCACTGACTCTCCAAGCGGGGAGAGTGTTACTAAAGCATCTGGAATGGTGAACCCGAGGACCAGGATACGAAAACTGAGATGCATTTTAAATCGTTTCCCAATCACACGGTGGACAATATTCTTGGTTTCCCATGCATGTTTTAGCTGGAGGAAGAATCCGTTGAACCTGGAGAGTTGGGACCAATGGAATGGGTACCATGCAGTATGACTTCAAAGGGTCTGCATTTGCTCACCGAAACTCACCAATGCTATCAGCCTGAAGTGTCCAGCCTTATGTCTCAACCAGCTCTGGGTGGAGATGTGGTCAATCACGGTTGCATCACATGCCCTGAGTGAATTATTTAAGAATTGCTCCCTATTTCACTGTCTTTGTGTTTTCTTTTCGAAATTTATTTGGATAATGGGATTTATCGAATTTTCACTGCTGCGTTTCGGCCGCTGTACACACGCTTGATTCTCTTACGGAGACATATATATCCATGGGTTTTAAGATTCTTCGTAGTCAGGTATATTCCTAGGCGTTGAATATGTGGTGTTGAGTCCATTTCGTTGAGCAAGGAGTACGTCTTGTCTATTACATATTTGGCTTATGGAAAGTTATCTCTGCTAATTTCAATTTCTGGTTTTATGCAGCACCCCAACGCACCTTTCCCCATAAGCAAGCACTAGTTGGTTTTCTAAATTTGAGACCCTGTTCTGTTTTGTAATTCAGTTCATGTGTAGTCAAGTTTACATTCCGTGTATTAGTGATATCTTATGATGTTTCTTTTTCTGTGTGACGTAGTTCACGTAGAATCACCGTACCTGCATCCACTCACTATGCCGCTACGGGCCTGATGACACAGATTTCATTGCTGAGTGATATTGCATTGTACGTACGTGCCACAACTTCTTTATCCATTTTTTGCTTTCTGGGATATTTACCTGGTACTGTAGATGAGCTTCTTGTGAACACAGCCGTCCCAAATATTGGGGTGGCTGTCTGTTTTTGATTTTAACTTCCATAAGCTATAGGACCATAAGTGGAAGTGCCATAGGCTGTGTTGCTTTATTTCTTACGTGTTTCAGGAAACACCATACACTTCTCCAGGGTGGCTGCTGGCAATTTACATCCTGCCAATCAGCATAAAAAGGCTCCCTGTTCTCCATATCCTGTCCTACCTTTCTGGATTTTACACTTTTTTCAGATGGCCTTTTTGCCCGGGGGGCAGTGAGACTTCATTGTAGTGCAGATTTCCTTTACAGGCTTGCTTGGTTGGCCAAAAAGGGCGTATGCCTTTTTTCCTGAATATATTCAGGAAAAAAGGCATACGCCCTTTTTGGCCAAGTGCATCATTGTCGACGTTGTTCCTCTTTTCCTATGCTTTCAGGGCAATTCCAGTCTACCCCCTGCAATCGTTTTCCTGAAATTCTGCCCCGCTTTCAAGTCCCCTTCGCAGGCTTACTTCAATATATTTTTGGAGGATAGCTGTCATTTATAACTCTGCAGGTTTGTGAATTACATTGCCCCTGAGCTCCTTTCTTCATCTCGCTTTCTTGTGAGCTGGGCACAAAACCGCAGGATTCCTTCAGGCCCTAATCTGTTTCCGGCAGGGCACGCTGAGCCTTTGGTTAATTCCTCTTCCTGGTGGGAAATGAGCGTTACATTTGCCCGTGCAGACACCTATAGCTAGTCTCTCATTGGTTCTCCCTATTCCTGTTCATCTTGCCCAGAAATTGCAAGCTGTGCCAAACAGGAGGTTAAAGGCACTGACTCTCCAAGTGGGGAGAGTGTTAGTAAAGCACCTGGAATGGTGAACCCGAGGACCAGGATACGAAAACTGAGATGCATTTTAAATCGTTTCCCAATCACACGGTGGACGATGCTCTGGGTTTCCCATGCATGTTTTAGCTGGAGGAAGAATCCCTTGAACCTGGAGAGTTGGGAGCCATGGAATAGGTACCATGCAGTATGACTTCAAAGGGTCTGCATTTGCTCACCGAAACTCACCAATGCTATCAGCCTGAAGTGTCCAGCCTTATGTCTCAACCAGCTCTGGGTGTAGATGTGTTAAATCCCGGTTGCATCAGATGCCCTGAGGGAATTATTTAAGAATTGCTTTCTATTTCACTGTCTTTGTGCTTTGTTTTTGAAATTTATTTTGATAATGGGATTTATCGGATTTTCACTGCTGCGTTTATGCCTCTGTAGACACGCTTGATTCTCTTACGGAGACATATAAGTCCATGGGTTTTAAGATTCTTCCTAGTCAGGTATATTCCTAGGCGTTGAATATGTGGTGTTGAGTCCATTTCGTTGAGCAAGGAGTAGGTCTTGTCTATTACATATTTGGCTTATGGAATGTTATCTGTGCTAATTTCAGTCTCTGGTTTTATGCAGCACCCCAAGGCTCCTTTCCCCATAAGCAAGCACTAGTTGGTTTTCTAAATTTGAGACCCTGTTCTGTTTTGTAATTCAGTTCATGTGTAGTCAAGTTTACATTCCGTGTATTAGTGATATCTTATGATGTTTCTTTTCCTGTGTGACGTAGTTCACGTAGATTCACCGTACCTGCGTCCGCTCACTATGCCGCTACGGGCCTGATGACACAGATTTCATTGCTGAGTGATATTGCATTGCACGTACGTGCCACAACTTCTTTATCCATTTTTTGCTTTCTGGGATATTTACCTGGTACTGTAGACGAGCTTCTTGTGAACACAGCCGTCCCAAATATTGGGGTGGCTGTCTGTTTTTGATTTTAATTTCCGTAAGCTATAGGACCATTAGTGGAAGTGCCATAGGCTGTGTTGCTTTGTTTCTTACGAATTTCAGGAAACACCATACACTTTTCCAGGGTGGCTGCTGGCAATTTACATCCTGCCAATCAGCATAACAAGGCTCCCTGTTCTCCATATCCTGTCCTACCTTTCTGGATTTTACACTTTTCTCAGATGGCCCTTTTGCCCGGGGGGCAGTGAGACTTCATTGTAGTGCAGATTTCCTTTACAGGCTTGCTTGGTTGGCCAAAAAGCGCGTATGCGTTTTTTCCTGAATATATTCAGGAAAAAACGCATACGCCCTTTTTGGCCAAGTGCATCATTGTCGACGTTGTGCCTCTTTTCCTATGCTTTCAGGGCAATTCCAGTCTACCCCCTGCAATCCTTTTCTAGAAATTCTGCCCCGCTTTCAAGTCCCCTTCGCAGGCTTACTTCAATATACTTTTGGAAGATAGCTTTTATTTATAACTCTGCAGGTTTGTGAATTACAGTGCCCCTGAGCTCCTTTCTTCAACTTGCTTTCTTGTGAGCTGGGCACAAAACCGCAGGATTGCTTCAGGCACTAATCTGTTTCCGGCAGGGCACGCTGAGCGTTTGGTTAATTCCTCTTCCTGGTGGGAAATGAGCGTTACATTTGCCCGTGCAGACACCTACAGCTAGTCTCTCATTGGTTCTCCCTATTCCTGTTCATCTTGCACAGAAATTGCAAGCTGTGCCAAACAGGAGGTTAAAGGCACTGACTCTCCAAGCGGGGAGAGTGTTAGTAAAGCATCTGGAATGGTGAACCCGAGGACCAGGATACGAAAACTGACATGCATTTTAAATCGTTTCCCAATCACAAGGTGGACGATACTCTGGGTTTCCCATGCATGTTTAAGCTGGAGGAAGAATCCCTTGAACCTTGAGAGTTGGGACCCATGGAATGGGTACCATGCAGTATGACTTCAAAGGGTCTGCATTTGCTCACCGAAACTCACCAATGCTATCAGCCTGAAGTGTCCAGCCTTATGTCTCAACCAGCTCTGGGTGTAGATGTGGTCAATCCCGGTTGCATCACATGCCCTGAGTGAATTATTTAAGAATTGCTCTCTATTTCACTGTCTTTGTGTTTTGTTTTAGAAATTTATTTTGATAATGGGATTTATCGGATTTTCACTGCTGCGTTTCGGCCGCTGTACACACGCTTGATTCTCTTACGGAGACATATATATCCATGGGTTTTAAGATTCTTCCTAGTCAGGTATATTCCTAGGCGTTGAATATGTGGTGTTGGGTCCATTTCGTTGAGCAAGGAGTAGGTCTTGTCTATTACATATTTGGCTTATGGAAAGTTATCTGTGCTAATTTCAGTCTCTGGTTTTATGCAGCACCCCAACGCACCTTTCCCCATAAGCAAGCACTAGTTGGTTTTCTAAATTTGAGACCTTGTTCTGTTTTGTAATTCAGTTCATGTGTAGTCAAGTTTACATTCTATGTATTAGTGATATCTTATGATTTTTCTTTTTCTGTGTGACGTAGTTCACGTAGAATCACCGTACCTGCATCCACTCACTATGCCGCTACGGGCCTGATGACACAGATTTCATTGCTGAGTGATATTGCATTGCACATACGTGCCACAACTTCTTTATCCATTTTTTGCTCTCTGGGATATTTACCTGGTACTGTAGACGAGCTTCTTGGGAACACAGCCGTCCCAAATATTGGGGTGGCTCTCTGTTTTTGATTTTAATTTCCCTAAGCAATAGGACCATAAGTGCAATTGCCATAGGCTGTGTTGCTTTATTTCTTACATGTTTCAGGAAACACCATACACTTCTCCAGGGTGGCTGTTCACAATTTACATCCTGCCAATCAGCATAACAAGGCTCCCTGTTCTCCATATCCTGTACTACCTTTCTGGATTTTACACTTCTTTCAGATGGCCCTTTTGCCCGGGGGGCAGTGAGATTTCATTGTAGTGCAGATTTCCTTTACAGGCTTGCTTGGTTGGCCAAAAAGGGCATACACGTTTTTTCCTGAATATATTCAGGAAAAAACACATACGCCCTTTTGGCCAACTGCATCATTGTCGACGTTCTGCCTCTTTTCCTATGCTTTCAGGGCAATTCCAGTCTACCCCCTGCAATCGTTTTCCTGAAATTCTGCCACGATTTCAAGTCCCCTTCGCAGGCTTACTTCAATATACTTTTGGAAGATAGCTGTCATTTATAACTCTGCAGGTTTGTGAATTACAGTGCCCCTGAGCTCCTTTCTTCAACTCGCTTTCTTGTGAGCTGGGCAAAAAACCGCATAATTGCTTCAGGCACTAATCTGTTTCCAGCAGGGCTCGCTGAGCCTTTGGTTAATTCCTCTTCCTGGTGTGAAATGAGCGTTACATTTGCCCGTGCAGATACCTACAGCAAGTCTCTCATTGGTTCTCCCTATTCCTGGTCATCTTGCACAGAAATTGCAAGCTGTGCCAAAGAGGAGGTTAAAGGCACTGACTCTCCAAGCGGGGAGAGTGTTAGTAAAGCATCTGGAATGGTGAACCCGAGGACCTGGATACGAAAACTGAGATGCATTTTAAATCGTTTCCCAATCACACGGTGGACGATACTCTGGGTTTCCCATGCATGTTTTAGCTGGAGGAAGAATCCCTTGAACCTGGAGAGTTGGGACCCATGGAATAGGTACCATGCAGTATTACTTGAAAGGGTCTGCATTTTCTCACCGAAATTCACCAATGCTATCAGCATAAAGTGTCCAGCCTTATGTCTCAACCAGCTCTGGGTGAAGATGTATTAAATCCCGGTTGCATCACATGCCCTGAGTGAATTATTTAAGAATTGCTCTCTATTTCACTGTCTTTGTGTTTTGTTTTTGAAATTTATTTTGATAATGGGATTTATCGGATTTCCACTGCTGCGTTTATGCCGCTGTACACACGCTTGATTCTCTTATGGAGACATATAAATCCATGGGTTTTAAGATTCTTCCTAGTCAGGTATATTCTTGGCGTTGAATATGTGGTGTTGGGTCCATTTCGTTGAGCAAGGAGTAGGTCTTGTCTATTACATATTTGGCTTATGGAATGTTATCTGGGCTAATTTCAGTCTCTGGTTTTATGCAGCACCCCAAGGCACCTTTCCCCATAAGCAAGCACTAGCTGGTTTTCTAAATTTGCGACCCTGTTCTGTTTTGTAATTCAGTTCATGTGTAGTCAAGTTTACATTCCGTGTATTAGTGATATCTTATGATGTTTCTTATTCTGTGTGACGTAGTTCACGTAGAATCACCGTACCTGCATCCACTCACTATGCCGCTACGGGCCTGATGACACAGATTTCATTGCTGAGTGATATTGCATTGTACGTACGTGCCACAACTTCTTTATCCATTTTTTGCTTTCTGGGATATTTACCTGATACTGTAGACGAGCTTCTTCTGAACACAGCCGTCGCAAATATTGGGGTGGCTGTCTGTTTTTGATTTTAATTTCCGTAAGCTATAGGACCATAAGTTGAAGTGCCATAGGCTGTGTTGCTTTGTTTCTTACGTGTTTCAGGAAACACCATACACTTTTCCAGGGTGGCTGCTGGCAATTTACATCCTGCCAATCAGCATAACAAGGCTCCCTGTTCTCCATATCCTGTCTTACCTTTCTGGATTTTACACTTTTTTCAGATGGCCCTTTTGCCCAGGGGGCAGTGAGACTTCATTGTAGTGCAGATTTCCTTTACAGGCTTGCTTGGTTGGCCAAAAAGGGCGTATACGTTTTTTCCTGAATATATTCAGGAAAAAACGCATACGCCCTTTTTGGCCAAGTGCATCATTGTCGACGTTGTGCCTCTTTTCCTATGCTTTCAGGGCAATTCCAGTCTACCCCCTGCAATCGTTTTCCTGAAATTCTGCCCCGCTTTCAAGTCCCCTTCGCAGGCTTACTTCAATATATTTTTGGAGGATAGCTGTCATTTATAACTCTGCAGGTTTGTGAATTACAGTGCCCCTGAGCTCCTTTCTTCAACTCGCTTTCTTGTGAGCTGGGCACAAAACCGCAGGATTGCTTTAGGCCCTAATCTGTTTCCGGCAGGGCACGCTGAGCCTTTGGTTAATTCCTCTTCCTGGTGGGAAATGAGCGTTACATTTGCCCGTGCAGACACCTATAGCTAGTCTCTCAATGTTTCTCCCTATTCCTGTTCATCTTGCACAGAAATTGCAAGCTGTGCCAAACAGGAGGTTAAAGGCACTGACTCTCCAAGCGGGAAGAGTGTTAGTAAAGCATCTGGAATGGTGAACCCGAGGACCAGGATGCGAAAACTGAGATGCATTTTAAATCGTTTCCCAATCACACGGTGGACCATACTGTGGGTTTCCCATGCATGTTTTAGCTGGAGGAAGAATCCCTTGAACCTGGAGAGTTGGGACCCATGGAATGGGTACCATGCAGTATGACTTCAAAGGGTTTGCATTTGCTCACCGAAACTCACCAAAGCTATCAGCCTGAAGTATCCAGCGTTATGTCTCAACCAGCTCTGGGTGTAGATGTGGTCAATCCCGGTTGCATCACATGCCCTGAGTGAATTATTTAAGAATTGCTCCCTATTTCACTGTCTTTGTGTTTTGTTTTCGAAATTTATTTTGATAATGGGATTTATCGGATTTTCACTGCTGCGTTTCGGCCGCTGTACACACGCTTCTCTTACGGAGACATATATATCCATGGGTTTTAAGATTCTTCCTTGTCAGGTATATTCCTAGGCGTTGAATATGTGGTGTTGGGTCCATTTCGTTGAGCAAGGAGTAGGTCTTGTCTATTACATATTTGGCTTATGGAAAGTCATCTGTGCTAATTTCAGTCTCCTGTTTTATGCAGCACCCCAACGCACCTTTCCCATAAGAAAGCACTAGTTGGTTTTCTAAATTTGAGACCCTGTTCTGTTTTGTAATTCAGTTCATGTGTAGTCAAGTTTACATTCCGTGTATTAGTGATATCTTATGATGTTTCTTTTCCTGTGTGACGTAGTTCACGTAGAATCACCGTACCTGCATCCACTCACTATGCCGCTACGGGCCTGATGACACAGATTTCATTGCTGAGTGATATTGCATTGTACGTACGTGCCACAACTTCTTTATCCATTTTTTGATTTCTGGGATATTTTCCTGATACTGTAGATGAGCTTCTTCTGAACACAGCCGTCGCAAATATTGGGGTGGCTGTCTGTTTTTGATTTTAATTTCCGTAAGCTATAGGACCATAAGTTGAAGTGCCATAGGCTGTGTTGCTTTGTTTCTTACGTGTTTCAGGAAACACCATACACTTCTCCAGGGTGGCTGCTGGCAAATTACATCCTGCCAATCAGCATAACAAGGCTCCCTGTTCTCCATATCCTGTCCTACCTTTCTGGATTTTACACTTTTTTCAGATGGCCCTTTTGCCCGGGGGCAGTGAGACTTCATTGTAGTGCAGATTTCCTTTACAGGCTTGCTTGGTTGACCAAAAAGGACGTATGTGTTTTTTCCTGAATATATTCAGGAAAAAACGCATACACCCTTTTTGCCCAAGTGCATCATTGTCGACGTTGTGCCTCTTTTCCTATGCTTTCAGGGCAATTCCAGTCTACCCCCTGCAATCGTTTTCCTGAAATTCTGCCCCGCATTCAAGTCCCCTTCGCAGGCTTACTTCAATATATTTTTGGAGGATAGCTGTCATTTATAACTCTGCAGGTTTGTGAATTACAGTGCCCCTGAGCTCCTTTCTTCAACTCGCTTTCTTGTGAGCTGGGCACAAAACCGCAGGATTGCTTCAGGCCCTAATCTGTTTCCGGCAGGGCACGCTGAGCCTTTGGTTAATTCCTCTTCCTGGTGGGAAATGAGCGTTACATTTGCCCGTGCAGACACCTACAGCTAGTTTCTCATTGATTCTCCCTATTCCTGTTCATCTTGCACAGAAATTGCAAGCTGTGCCAAAGAGGAGGTTAAAGGCACTGACTCTCCAAGCGGGGAGAGTGTTAGTAAAGCATCTGGAATGGTGAACCCGAGGACCAGGATACGAAAACTGAGATGCATTTTAAATCGTTTCCCAATCACACGGTGGACGATACTCTGGGTTTCCCATGCATGTTTTAGCTGGAGGAAGAATCCCTTGAACCTGGAGAGTTGGGACCCATGGAATGTGTATCATGCAGTATGACTTCAAAGGGTTTGTATTTGCTCACTGAAGCTCACCAGTGCTATTAGCTGGAGGTGTCCAGCCTCATGTCTCTCCTAGCACTGGGTGTAGATTTGGTTAATCCAGGTTGCATCACAAGCCCTGAATGAATTATTTAAGAATTGCTCTCAGGCTTCCCTGGTGGCCCATGGTTGAGAATCTGCCTGCCGTTGCAGGGGACACAGGTTCATTCCACAGTCTGGGAGAATCCCACATCCCGTGGAGCGGCTGGGCCCGTTGGCCGTGGCCGCTGGTCCTGCGCGTCCAGAGCCTGTGCTCCACAACGGGAGAGGCCACAACAGTGAGAGGCCCACTACTGCAAGAAAAAAAAAAAAAAAACTATTGCTCTCTATTTCACTGTCTTCGTGTTTTGTTTTAGAAATTTATTTTGAAAATGGCATTTATCGGATTTTCACTGCTGCCTTTAGGACGCTGTACACACCCTGATTCTCTTACGGAGACATATAAATCCATGGGTTTTAACATTCTTAGTAGTCAGGTATATTTCTAGGCGTTGAATATGGGTTGTTGAGTCTATTTCATTGAGCAAGGAGTAAGACTTGTGTATTACATATTTGGCTTATGGAAAGGTATCTGTGCTAATTTCAATCTCTGGTTTTATGCAGCACCCCAACTCACCTTTCCTCTTAAGCAAGCATAAGTTTGTTTTCTAAATTTGAGACCCTGTTCTGTTTTGTAATTCAGTTCTTGTGTAGCCAAGTTTACATTCCGTGTATTACTGATATCTTATGATGTTTCTTTTTCTGTGTGACTTATTTCACGTAGTATCATTGTACCTGAATCCACTCACTACACCGCTACGGGCCTGATGACGTAGATTTCAATGCTGTGTGATATTCCATTGTACGTAAGTACCACAAGTTCTTTATCCATTTTTCGCTTTCTGGGATATGTAACTTGTACGGTAGAGGATGTTGTTGTAAACAGAGCCATCTGAATCTTTGGGGTGGCTGTGTCTTTTTTATTTTAATTTCCCTGAGCTATAGGACCATAAGTGGAAGTACCATAGGCTGTGTTGCTTTGTTTCTTATATGTTTCAGGAAACACCATACAGGTCTCCAGAATGGCTGTTGGCAATTTACGTCCCGCCCATCGGCATAACAAGGCTCCCTCTTCTTGGTGGTGTTTCCTGGCTTTGGAATTTTACACTTTTTATAGATGGCCCTTTTGATCTGGGGGGGGAGTTTGACTTTATTGTAGTGCAGATTTCCTTTTCATGCTTGCTTATTTGGCCAAAAAGCACGTATGCGTTTTTTCCTGAATATATTCAGGAAAAAAGCATACGCGCTTTTTTTGCCAAGTGCATCATTGTCCTCGTTCTGCCTGTTTTCCTATGTTTTAAATGCAACTCCAGTCTTCCTCCCAGATTGGTTTCCTGCATTTCTGCCTCACTTTCAAGTCCTCTTCGCACCCTTACTTCAATATAATTTTGGACGATTGCTGTCACTTATAACTGTGCAGGTTTGTGAATTACAGTGCCCCTGAGCTCCTTTCTCCAACTCGCTTTCTTGTGAGCTGACCGCAAAACCGCAAGATAGCTTCAGACCCTAATCTTGTTCTGGCAGTGTATGCTGAGCATTTGTTTAATTCATCTTCCTGTTGGGAAATGAGACTTAAATTTGCCCTTCCAGACATCTACAGCTACTTTCTCATTGGTTCTCCCTATTCTTGTTCATCTTCCACAGAAATTGCAAACTGGGCCAAACAGGAGGTTAAAGGCACCGACTCACCTAGTTGGGTGAGTGTTAGTAAAGCATCTGGAATGCCGAGCCCGAGTACAAGGGAATGAAATTTGATATGCCTTTAAAAACGTTTCCAGATCACACAGTGGACAATATTCTGGGCTCCCCGTGCATTTTTTAGCTGAAAGAAGAATCCCTTTAACCTGGACAGTTGGGACTCATGGAATAGGTACCATGCAGTATGACTTCAAAGGGTCTGCTTTTGCTCACCGAACCTCAACAAACCAATGAGCCCAAGTGTTCTGCCTTATGTCTCACCCAGCTCTAGGTGTAGATGTGCTGAATCCAGGTTGCATCACTAGCCCTGATTGAAATATTTAAGAATTGTTCTGTATTTCTCTGTTATTGTGGTTTTTCTTGAAATTTATATTGATAATGGGATTTATCGGATTTTCACTGCTGCGTTTATGCCGCTGTACACACGCTTGATTCTCTTACGGGGACATATAAATCCATGGGTTTTTAGATTCTTACTAGTCAGGTATATTCCTAGGTCTTGAATATGGGGTGTCAAGTCCATTTCGTTGAGCAAGGAGTAGGTCTATTCTATTACATATTTGTTTTAGGAACGGTATGTGTGCTAATTTCAGTCTCTGGTTTTATGCAGCAGCCCAACCCACCTTTCCCATTAAGCAAGCATAAGTAGGTTTTCTAAATATGAGACCCTGTTCTGTTTTGTAATTCAGTTCATGTGTAGCCAAGATTAAGTTCCGTGTATTAGTGACATCTTATGATGTTTCTTTTTCTGTGTGACTTATTTCACTTAGAATCATCATACCTGAATCTACTCATGTTGCTTCGGACCTGAAGACATAGATTTCATTGCTGAGTGATATTCAGTTGTAGGTAAGTACCACTAATTCTTTATCCAGATTTCACTTTCTGGGATATTTAACTTGTATCATAGACGAGGTTCTTGTAAAAGGAGCCATCCCAAACTTTGGCATAGATGTGTCTTTTTGATTTCATTTCCCTAAGGTAAAGAACCATAAGAGGAAGTGCTCTGGGTTGGGGTTAGGGTTAGGGTTTGGGGATGGGGATGGTTTAAGGTACAGGTTATATTACTACAACAATTTAGGGTGAGCATAGGTGTGAGGGTACGGATTAGTGTTAGTGTATGGATTAACATTAGGAGACAGGTTAAGGTAAGGCTTCACGTAAGGTTTAGGGTTAGGGTTAATGGACAGGGACGGATTCGGGTAAAGGTTAGGGTATGAAAACGGTTTAGGGTGAGCATACGTGTTACGGTAATGGTTAGTGTCACCATATGGGCTAGGAATAGGGGACGGGTTAGGGTAAGTCTTCGCATAAGTGTTAGGGGTAGGGTTAGGGGAAGGGGATGGTTTAGGGTACATGTTAGGGTACGACAATGGTTTAGGGGAGCGTACGTGTCTGGGTATGGTTTAGTGTAAGTGAACTGGTTAGGAATAGGGGACGCGTTAGGGTTCGGCTTTGGGTAAGGGTTAGGTTTAGGGTTAGGCTCAGGGGACGGGTAAGGTTTAGGGTGAGCGTATGTATTAGAGTACGGGATAGTGTTAGTGTACGGGTTAGGGTTAGGGGAAGGGTTAGGGTAAGGTTTAGTGTAAGGGTTAGTTTTAGCATTTGGGTTAGGGGACGGGAATGGTTTAGTGTACAGGTTAGGTACGACAACATTTTTGGGTGAGCGTAACAGTTAGGGTACGTATTAGTGTTAGCGTACGGTTTAGGGTTAGATGACGTGTTAGGGTAAGGCTTCGGGTAAGGGTTAGTGTTAAGTTTAGGGTTAGGGTATGGGGAAGGTTTAGGATACAGGTTGGGGTACGACAACTAATTAAGTAGAACATATATGTTAGAGGATGGGTTCATGTTAGTGTATGGGTTAGGATTAGCGGACGGGTTAGTGTAATGCTTTGGGAAAGGGTTAGGTTTAGAGTTAGGGTTAGGGCACAGGGATGGTTTACGGTTCAGATCATGGTAGGACAACGGTTTAGGGTCTGCGTATGTGTTAGGGTATTGGTTAGGGTTAGCGTACAGTTTAGGATTAGGGGACGGGTTAGGGTAAGGCTTCAGGTTAGGGTTAGGGGTAGGGTTAGGGTTAGGGGATGGGGACAGGGACGGTTTAGGGTACAGGTTAGTGTAAGACAAAGGTTTAGGGTGAGCGTAGCAGTTAGAGTAAGAGTTAGTGTTAGCGTACGGGTTTAGATTAGGGGACGGGTTACTGTAAGGTTTAGGGAAAGTGTTAGGGTTAGGGGATGGGGACGGTTTAGGGTACAGTGTAGGGTAAAACACGAGTTTTGGTTGAGCGTACATTTTAGGCTATGGGTTAGTGTTAGCGTATGGGTTAAGATTAGAGGACGTGTTAGGGTAAGGTTTCGGATAAGAGTTAGGGTTAAGGTTAGGGGATGGGGACGGTTTTTGTTACAGGTTAGGGTATGACAACAGTTTAGGGTGAGTGTACGTGATAGGGTATGGGTTAGCGTTAGCGTACAGTTTCGGATTATGGGACGGGTTAAGGTAAGACTTCGGGTAAGGGTAAGATTTAGGGTTCGGGTTGGGGGACGGGGATGGTTTAGGGTACAGTTTAGTGTATGACAACAGTTTAGGTTGACTACACGTGTTAAGGTATGGGTTAGTGTTTGCAAACGGGTTAGGATTACGGGAGGTGTTAGGGTAAGGCTTCGGCTAAGGCTTAAGTTTAGGTTTAGGGGATGGGGACGTTTTAGGGTACAGGATAGGGTACGACAATTGTTTAGTGTGAGTGTACATGTTAGGATACAGGTTAGTGATAGCGTACGGGTTAGGATTACTGATGGGTTAGCGTAAGGCTTTGGGTAAGGGTTAGGGTTAGGGTTAGGGTTAGGGAATGGGGACAGTTTAGGGTACAATTTAAGGTACGACAACGGTATAGGGTGAGCGTAAGTGTTAGGGTACATGTTAGTGTTAGTTTACGGGTTAGGATTAGGGGAAGGGTTAGTATAAGGTTTCGGGAAACGGTTTGAGGTTGGGGACAACGACAATTTATGGTACAGGTTAGGGTATGACAATGATTTAGGGTGAGCGTACGTGTTAGGTTATGGGTTAGTATTAGCGTACGCGTTAGGATTAAGGGACGGGTTAGGGTAAGGCTTCACGTAAGGGTTAGGTTTAGGTTTAGGTTTAGGGTTATTGTTAGGGGACTGGGACAATTTAGGATACAGGTTAGGGAATGACAAAAGTTTAGGGTGAGCGTATGTGTTAGGGTACATGTTAGTGCTACCGTAAGGGTTAGGATTAGTGTAAGGTTTAGAGACATGATTCGGGTATGTGTTAGTGTTAGGGAACAGGGACAGGGACAGTTTAGGGTACAGGTTAGGGTACGACAACAGTTTAGGGTGAGCATACATGTTAGGGCACAGGTTAGTGTTAGCATATGGGTTAGAATTAGGGGACGGGTTAGGGTAAGGCTTAGGGTAAGGGTTAGGGTTAGGGTTAGGGTTAGGAGATGGAGACGGTTCAAGGTACAGGTTAGGGTACCACAATGTGTTAGTGTGAGAATACATGTTAGGGTAAGGTTTAGTGTTAGCGTATGGTCCATGATTAGTGGAAGGGATAGGGTAAGATGTCGGGTTAGGGTTAGGGGATGGGAACGCTTTAGGGTATAGGTTAGAATACGACAGCAGTTTAGGTTGAGTGTACATGTTAGGGTATGTGTTAGTGCTAGCATACGGTTTAGGATTAGGGGACAGTTTAGACTAAGGCTTCGGGTAATGATTAGGTTTATGGTTAGGGTTAGGGATTAGGTTACGGAATGGGAACGGTTTAGGGTACAATTAGGTGTACGACAACGATTTAAGGTGAGCGTAGGTGTTAGGGTATGGGTTAGTGTTGGCGTACGGATTAGGATTAGGGGACGGGTTAGGATAAGGCTTCGGGTAAGGGTTAGGGTTATGGTTAATGTTAGGGGACAGGGCCAGGGACGATTTAAGGTACAGGTTTGGGTAAGACAATGGTTTAGGGTGAGTGTACATGTTAGGGTATGTGTTAGTGTTAGCGTACCAGTTAGGCTTAGGTGACGGGTTAGGGTAAGGCTTCGGATAAGGGTTAGGGTTAGGGTTATGGGACAGGGACTGTTTAGGTACAGGTTAGTGTATGACAACGGTTTTCGTTGAGCATACAACTTAGGGTAGGTGTAAATGTTAGCATACGGGTTAGGATTAGGGGACGGGTTAGGGTAACTTTTCCGGTAAGGATTAGGGTTAGGGTTAGGGGACAGGGAAGGTTTAGAGTACAGGTTAGTGTACGAAAACAGTTTAGTGTGATCGTACGAGTTAGGGTATGGGTTAGTGTTAGCGCACGGTTTAGGATTAGGGGATGTGTTAGGGTAAGGCTTCAGGTAAGTGTTAGAGTTAGGGTTAGTGGATGAGGACGTGTTAGGGTACAGGTTAGGGTAGGTCAATGCTTTAGGGTGAGCGTACATGTTAGGGTACTGGTCAGTGTTAGCATTTGGGTTAGGATTAGGGGACAGGTTAGAGTAAGGCTTCGTGTAAGTGTTAGGGTGAGGGATAGGGTTGGGGAAAGGGACGGTTTAGGGTACAGATTAGGGTACGACAGCGATTTAGGGTGAGCCTACGTGTTAGGGTACAGTTTAGTGTTAGCGTATGGGTTAGGATTTGGGGACGGTTTAGGGACAGGCATCTGTAAAGATTTAGGTTTAGCATTATGGGACGGGGACGGTTTAGGGAAAAGGTTAGGATACCACAGCGGTTTAGGGTGAGCGTAGGTGTTAGGGTACGGGTTAGTGTTAGCGTACAGGTTAGGTTTAGGGGACGTGTTAGGGTAAGGCTTCGGGTAAGGGTTAGGGTTAGGGTTAGGGGACGGGGACGGTTTAGGGGAGAGGTTAGGGTATGACAACGGTTTAGGGTGAGCGTACGTGTTAGGGTACAGGTTAGTGTTAGTGTACGGGTTAGGATTAGGGGACGGGTTAGGGTAAGGCTTCGGGTAAGGGTTAGGGTTAGGGTTATGGAACGGGGACGGTTTAGGGGACAGGTTAGGTAAGACAACGGTTTAGGGTGAGAGTACGTGTTAGGGTACGGGTTAGTGTTAGCATACGGGTTAGCATTAGGGGACGGGTTAGGGTAAGTCTTCGGGTAAGGGTTAGGGTTAGGGTTAAGGGTCGGGGACGGTTTAGGGGACAGGTTAGGGTACGACAACGGTTTAGGGTGAGCGTACGTGTTAGGGTACGGGTTATTGTTAGCGTACTGTTTAGGATTAGGGGACGGGTTACAGTAAGATTTCGGGTAACGGTTAGGGTTAGGGTTAGGGTTAGGGGATGGGGACGGTTTAGGGGACAGGTTAGGGTAAGACAATGGTTTAGGGTGAGTGTACGTGTTAGGGTACGGGTTAGTGTTAGCGTACGGGTTAGGATTAGGGGACGGGTTAGGGTAAGACTTCGGGTAAGGGTTAGGGTTAGGGTTAGGGTTAGGGGACGGGGACAGTTTAGGGGACAGGTTAGGGGACGACAACGGTTTAGGGTGAGCGTACGTGTTAGGGTATGGGTTAATTTTAGCGTACCGGTTAGGAATAGGGGTCGGGTAAGGGTAAGGCTTCGGGTAAGGGTTAGGGTTAAGGTTAGGGTTACGGTTAGGGGACGGGGACGGTTTAGGGGACAGGTTCGGTTACGACAACGGTTTCGGGTGAGCGTACGTGTTAGGGTACGGGTTAGTGTTAGCGTACGGGTTAGGATTAGGGGACGGGTTACGGTAAGGCTTCGCGTGAGGGTTAGGTTTAGGGTTAGGGTTAGGGGACAGGGATGGTTTAGGGGACAGGTTAGGGTACGACAACGGTATAGGGTGAGTGTACATGTTAGGGTATGGGTTAGTGTTAGCGTACGGGTTAGCATTAGGGGACGGGTTAGGGTAAGGCTTCGGGTAAGTTTTAGGGTTGGGGTTAAGGTTAGGGTTAGGGGACGAGGACAGTTTAGGGCACAGGTTAGGGTACGACAACTGTTTAGGGTGAGCGTACGTTTTAGGGTACGGGTTAGTGTTAGAGTACGGCTCAGGATTAGGGGACGGGTTGTGGTAAGGCTTCGGGTAAGGGTTAGGTTTAGGGTTAGGGTTAGGGTTAGGGGACGGGCACTGGGATGGTTTACGGGACAGGTAAGGGTACGACAACATTTTAGGGTGAGCGTATGTGTTAGGGTATGGTTAGTGTTAGCGTACGGGTTAGGATTAGGAACGGGATAGGGTAAGGCTTCGGGTAAGGGTTAGGGTTAGGGTTAGAGTTAGGATTAGGTTTAGTTTTAGGGGATGGGGACGGTTTAGGTGACAGTTTAGGGTATGACAATGGTTTATGGTGAGCGTACGTGTTAGGGTACTGGTTAGTATTAATGTACGGGTTAGGATTAGGGAATGGGTTAGGGTAAGGCTTCGGGTAAGTGTTAGGTGTAGTGTTAGGGTTAGGGTTAGGTTTAGGGGACGGGGACGGTTTAGGGGACAGGTTAGGGTACGACAACGGTTTAGGGTGGGCCTACGTGTTAGGGTACCGTTTAGTGTTAGCATAAGGTTTAGGATTAGGGGACAGGTTAGGGTAAGGCTTCGGACAAGGGTTAGGTTTAGGGTTATGGTTAGGGTTAGGGTTAGGGGACGGGGACGGTTTAGGGGACAGGTTATGGTATGACAATCGTTTAGGGTGAGCGTACATGTTAGGGTATGGGTTAGTGTTAGCGTACGGGTTAGGATTATGGGACGGGTTAGGGTAAGGCTTCGGGTAAGGGTTAGTGTTAGGGTTAGGTTTAGGGTTAGGGTTAGGGGTCGGGGACGGTTTAGGGGACAGGTTAGGGTACAACAACGGTTTAGGGTGAGCGTACGTGTTAGGGTACGGGTTAGTGTTAGCGTACGGGTTAGGATTAGGGGACGGGTTAGGGTAAGGATTCGGGTAAGGGTTAGTGTTAGGGTTAGGGTTAGAGTTAGGGTTAGGTGAAGGGGACAGTTTTGGGGACTGATTGAAGGATGACAACGGTTGAGGGTGAGCGTACGTGTTAGGGTACAGGTTAGTGTTAGGGTACGGGTTAGGATTAGGGGACGGGTTAGGGTAAGGCTTCGGGTAAGGGTTAGTGTTAGGGTTAGTGTTACGGTTATGGGACGGGGACGGTTTAGGGGACAGGTGAGGGTACGTCAACGGTTTAAGGTGAGCGTACGTGTTAGGGTAAGGTTTAGTGTTATCGTACGTGTTAGGATTAGGGGACGGGTTAGGGTAAGGCTTCGGGTAAGTGTTAGGGTTAGGGTTAGGGTTAGGGGACGGGGACGGTTTAGGGGATAGGTTAGTGTACGACAACAGTTTAGGGTGAGCGTACGTGTTAAGGTACGGGTTAGTGTTAGCGTACGGGTTAGGATTAGGGGACGGGTTAGTGTAAGGCTTCGGGTAAGGGTTAGGGTTAGGGTTAGGTTTACGGTTAGGGTTAGGGGACGGGGACGGGGACGGTTTAGGGGACTGGTGAGGGTACGTCAATGGTTTAGGTTGAGCGTATGTGTTAGGGTACGTGTTAGTGTTAGCCTACGGGTTAGGATTAGGGGACGGGTTAGGGTAAGGATTCGGGTAAGTGTTAGGGTTATGGTTAGGGTTAGGGTTAGGGGACGGGGACGGTTTAAGGGAAAGCTTAGAGTACGACAACGGTTTAGGGTGAGCGTGCGTGTTAAGGTATGGGATAGTGTTAGCGTACGGGTTAGGATTAGGGGACGGGTTAGGGTAAGGCTTCGGGTAAGGGTTAGGGTTAGGCTTAGGTTTACGGTTAGGGGACAGGGATGGGGACGGTTTAGTGGACAGGTTAGGGTACGACAACGGTTTAGGGTGAGCGTACGTATTAGGGTACGGTTTAGTGTTAGCGTATGGGTTAGGATTAGGGGTCGGGTTAGGGTAAGGCTTCCGAAAAGGCTTAGGGTTAGGGTTAGGGTTAGGGTTAGGGTTAGGGTTAGGGTTAAGGGACGGGGACGGTTTAGGGCTCAGGTTAGGGTACGACAATGTTTTAAGGTGAGCGTACGTGTTAGGGTACAGGTTAGTGTTAGCGTACGGTTTAGGATTATGGGACGGGTTAGGGTAAGGCTTCAGGTAAGTGTTAGGTTTAGTGTTAGGGTTAGGGTTAGGTGACGGGGACGGTTTAGGGGACAGGTTAGGGTACAACAACGGTTTAGGGTGAGCGTACGTGTTAGGATATGGGTTAGTGTTAGTGTACGGGTTAGGAGTAGGGGACGGGTTAGGGTAAGGCTTTGGGTAAGGCTTAGGGGTAGGGTTAGGGTTAGGGTTAGGGGACGGGGACAGTTTAGGGGACAGGTTAGGGTACGACAACGTTTTAGGGTGATCGTACGTGTTAGGGTATGGGTTAGTGTTAGCGTACGGGTTAGGGTAAGGCTTCAGGTAAGTGTTATGTTTAGGGTTAGGGTTAGGGTTAGGTGACGGGGACGGTTTTGGGGACAGGTTAGGGTACGACAACCGTTTAGGTTGAGCGTACGTGTTATGGTACGGGTTAGTGTTAGCGTACGGGTTAGGATTATGGGACGGTTTAGGGTAAGGCTTCAGGTAAGTGTTAGGTTTAGTGTTAGGGTTTGGGTTAGGTGACGGGGACGGTTTAGGGGACAGGTTAGGGTACAACAACGGTTTAGGGTGAGCGTACGTGTTAGGGTATGGGTTAGTGTTAGTGTACGGGTTAGGAGTAGGGGACGGGTTAGGGTAAGGCTTCGGGTAAGGTTTAGGGGTAGGGTTAGGGGACGGGGACGGTTTAGGGGACAGTTTAGGGTACGACAAGGTTTTAGGCTGAGCGTACGTGTGAGGGTACGGGTTAGTGTTAGGGTACGGGTTAGGATTAGGGGACTGGTTAGGGTAAGGCCTCGGGTAAGGTTTAGGGTTAGGGTTAGGGTTAGGGTTAGGGGACAGCGACGGTCTAGGGGAAAGGTTAGTGTACGAAAACTGTTTAGGGTGAGCATACGTGTTAAAGTATGGTTTAGTTTTAGCGTACGGGTTAGGATTAGGGGACGGGTTTGGGTAAGGATTCGGGTAAGGGATAGGGTTAGGGTTAGGGTTAGGGTTAGGGGACGGGGACGGTGTAGGGGACACGTCAGGGTACGACAACCGTTTAGGGTGAGCGTACATGTTATGGTACGGATTAGTGTTAGCGTACGGCTTAGGATTAGAGGACGGGTTAGGGTAAGGCTTCGGGTTAGTGTTAGCGTACGGGTTAGGATTAGCGGATGGGTTAGGGTAAGGCTTCGGGTTAGGGTTAGGGTTAGGTTTAGAGTTAGGGTTAGGGGACAGGGACGGTTTAGGGGACAGGTTAGGGTATGTAAATGGTTTAGGGTGAGCGTACGTGTTAGGGTACGTGTTAGTGTTAGTGTACGTGTTAGGATTAGGGGACGGGTTAGGGTAAGGCTTCAGGTAATTGTTAGGGTTAGGGTTAGGGTTAGGGTTAGGGTTAGTGGACGGGGATGGGTGAGGGTACAGGTTAGGGTACGACAACATTTTAGGGTGAACGTACGTGTTAGGGTATGGTTTAGAGTTAGCGTACGGGTTAGGATTAGGGGACTGGTTAGGGTAAGGCTTCGGGTAAGGGTTAGGGTTAGGGTTAGGGTACGGGGACGGTTTAGGGGTCAGGTTAGGGTACGACAACGGTTTAGTGTGAGCGTACGTGTTAGGGTACGGTTTAGTGTTAGTGTAGAGTATAGGATTAGGGGACGGCTTAGTGTAAGGTTTCGGGTAAGGGTTTGGGTTAGGGTTAGGGTTAGGGTTAGTGGACGGGGATGGTTTAGGGGACAGGTGAGGCTACGACAACCGTTTAAGGTGAGCGTACGTGTTAGGGTAAGGTTTAGTGTTATCGTACGTGTTAGGATTAGGTGACGGGTTAGGGTAAGGCTTCGGGTAAGTGTCAGTGTTAGGGTTAGGGTTAGGGTTAGGGGACGGTTTAGGGGACAGGTTAGTGTACGACAACAGTTTAGGGTGAGCGTACGTGTTAAGGTACGGGTTAGTGTTAGCGTACGGGTTAGGATTAGGGGACGGATTAGTGTAAGGCTTCGGGTAAGGGTTAGGGTTAGGGTTAGGTTTAGGGTTAGGGTTAGGGGACGGGGACGGTTTAGGGGACTGGTGAGGGTACGTCAATGGTTTAGGTTGATCGTATGTGTTAGGGTACGTGTTAGTGTTAGCCTATGGGTTAGGATTAGGGGACGGGTTAGGGTAAGGCTTCGGGTAAGTGTTAGGGTTATGGTTAGGGTTAGGGTTAGGGGACGGGGACGGTTTAGGGGAAAGCTTAGAGTACGACAACGGTTTAGGGTGAGCGTGCGTTTTAAGGTATGGGATAGTGTTAGCGTACGGGTTAGGATTAGGGGACGGGTTAGGGTAAGGCTTCGGGTAAGGGTTAGGGTTAGGCTTAGGTTCAGGGTTAGGGGACAGGGATGGGGACGGTTTAGTGGACGGGTTAGGGTACGACAGCGGTTTAGGGTGAGCGTACGTTTTAGGGTACGGTTTAGTGTTAGCGTATGGGTTAGGATTAGGGGTCGGGTTAGGGTAAGGCTTCCGAAAAGGCTTAGGGTTAGGGTTAGGGTTAGGGTTAGGGTTAGGGTTAGGGTTAAGGGACGGGGACGGTTTAGGGCTCAGGTTAGGGTACGACAATGTTTTAAGGTGAGCGTACGTGTTAGGGTACAGGTTAGTGTTAGCGTACGGGTTAGGATTAGGGGACGGGTTTGGGTAAGGCTTCGGGTAAGGGTTAGGGTTAGGGTTAGGGTTAGGGGACGGGGACGGTTTAGGGGACAGGTTAGGGTACGACAACGGTTTAGGGTGATCGTACGTGTTAGGGTACGGGTTAGTGTTAGCGTACGGGTTAGGGTAAGGCTTCGGGTAAGTGTTATGTTTAGGGTTAGGGTTAGGGTTAGGTGATGGGGATGGTTTAGGGGACAGGTTAGGGTACGACAACCGTTTAGGTTGAGCGTACGTGTTATGGTACGGGTTAGTGTTAGCGTACGGGTTAGGATTATGGGACGGGTTAGGGTAAGGCTTCAGGTAAGTGTTAGGTTTGGTGTTAGGGTTTGGGTTAGGTGACGGGGACGGTTTAGGGGACAGGTTAGGGTACAACAACAGTTTAGGGTGAGCGTACGTGTTAGGATATGGGTTAGTGTTAGTGTACGGGTTAGGAGTAGGGGACGGGTTAGGGTAAGGCTTCGGGTAAGGTTTAGGGGTAGGGTTAGGGGACGGGGACGGTTTAGGGGACAGTTTAGGGTACGACGAGGTTTTAGGCTGAGCGTACGTGTGAGGGTACGGGTTAGTGTTAGGGTACGGGTTAGGATTAGGGGACTGGTTAGGGTAAGGCCTCGGGTAAGGTTTAGGGTTAGGGTTAGGGTTAGGGTTAGGGGACAGCGACGGTCTAGGGGAAAGGTTAGTGTACGAAAACTGTTTAGGGTGAGCATACGTGTTAAAGTATGGTTTAGTTTTAGCGTACGGGTTAGGATTAGGGGACGGGTTTGGGTAAGGATTCGGGTAAGGGATAGGGTTAGGGTTAGGGTTAGGGGACGGGGACGGGGACGGTGTAGGGGACACGTCAGGGTACGACAACCGTTTAGGGTGAGCGTACATGTTAGGGTACGGATTAGTGTTAGCGTACGGCTTAGGATTAGAGGACGGGTTAGGTTAAGGCTTCGGGTAAGGGTTAGGGTTAGGGGATGGGGACTGTTTAGGGGACAGGTTAGGGTACGACAGTGGTTTAGGGTGAGCATACGTGTGAGGGTACGGGTTAGTGTTAGCGTACGGTTTAAGATTAGGGGACCGGTTAGGGAAAGGCTTGGGGTAAGGCTTAGGGTTAGGGTTAGGTTTAGGGTTAGGGTTACGGGACGGGGACGGTTTAGGGGACAGGTTATGGTTAGGGTTTGGGTTAGGGTTAGGGTTAGGGTTAAGGGACGGGGACGGTTTAGGGCACAGGTTAGTGTACGACAATGGTTTAGGGTGAACTTATGTGTTATGGTACGGGTTAGTGTTAGCGTACGGGTTAGGATTAGAGGATGGGTTAGGATAAGGCTTTGGGTAAGGGTTAGGATTAGGTTTATGGTTAGGTTTAGGGTTAGGGGACGGGGACGGTTTAGGGGACAGGTTAGTGTACGACAACAGTTTAGGGTGAGCGTACGTGTTAGGGTACGGGTTAGTGTTAGCGTACAGGTTAGAATTAGGGGACGGGTTAGTGTAAGGCTTCGCGTAAGGGTTTGGGTTAGGGTTAGGTTTAGGGGTAGGTTTACGGGACGGGGACGGTTTAGGGGACAGGTTAGGCTTTGGGTTAGGGTTAGGGTTAGGTTTAGGGTTAGGGTTAAGTGACGGGGACGATTTAGGGGACAGGTTAGTGTACGACAATGGTTTAGGGTGAGCGTACGTGTTAGGGTAAGGGTTAGTGTTAGCGTCCGGGTTAGGATTAGGGGACGGGTTAGGATAAGGCTTTGGGGAAAGGTTAGGGTTACGTTTAGGGTTAGGGTTAGGGTTAGGGGACAGGGACGGTTTAGGGTACAGGTTAGTGTACAACAAAGGTTTAGGGTGATCGTACGTGTTAGGGTATGGGTTAGTGTTAGCGTACGGGTTAGGGTAAGGCTTCGGTAAGTGTTAGGGTTAGGGTTAGGGTTAGGGGACGGGGACGGTTTAGGGGAAAGTTTAGGGTACAACAGCGGTTTAGGTTGAGCGTACGTGTTAGGGTACGGGTAAGTGTTAGCGTACGGGTTAGGATTAGGGGACGGGTTAGTGTAAGGCTTCTGGTAAGGGTTAGGTTTAGGGTTAGGGTTAGGGTTAGGGGATGGGGAAGGTTTAGGGGACAGGTTAGTGTATGAAAACGGTTTAGGGTTAGCGTACGTGTTAGGGTATGGGTTAGTGTTAGCGTACGGGTTAGGATTAGGGGACGGGTTAGGGTAAGGCTTCGGGTAACGGTTAGAGTTAGGGTTAGGGTTAGGGTTATGGTTAGGGGACGGGGATGGTTTAGAGGAAAAGTTAGGGTATGACAACGATTTAGTGTGAGCGTACATGTTAGGGTAAGGGTTAGTGTTAGTGTACTGGTTAGGATTAAGGGACGGGGTAGGGTAAGGCTTCGGGAAAGGTGTAGGGTTAGGGTTAGGGTTAGGGGACGGGGATGGTTTAGGGGACAGGTTAGGGTACCACAACGGTTTAGGGTGAGAGTACGTGTTACGGTACGGGTTAGTGTTAGCGTTCGGTTTTGGATTAGGGGACGAGTTAGGTTAAGGCTTCGGGTAATGGTTAGGGTTAGGGTTAGGGTTAGGGAACGGGGGCGGGGACGGTTTAGGGGACAGGTTTGGGTACGAAAAAGGTTTAGTGTGAGCGTACATGTTAGGGTACGGGTTAGTGTTAGCGTACGGGTTAGGATTAGGGGACGGGTTAGTGTAAGGCTTCGGGTAAGTTTTAGGGTTAGGTTTAGGGTTAGGGTTAGGGTTAGGGTACGGGGACGGTTTAGGGGACAGATTAGGGTACGACAACTGTTTAGGGTGAGGGTACGTGTTAGGGTATGGGTTAGTTTTAGCGTACGCGTTAGGAATAGGGGACGGGTTAGTGTAAGGCTTTGGGTAAGTGTTAGTGTTAGCGTTAGGGTTAGGGTTAGGGTTAGGGGACATGGACCGTTTAGGGGACAGGTTAGAGTAGAACAACCATTTAGGGTGAGCCTACGTATTAGGGTACGGTTAGTGTTAGCGTACGGGTTAGGATTAGGGGACGGGTTAGGGTAAGGCTTTGGGTAAGGGTTAGGTTTAGGGTTAGGGTTAGGGGACGGGGACGGTTTAGGGGACAGGTTAGTGTACGACAACGGTTTAGGGTGAGCGTACGTGTTAGGGTACTGGTTAGTGTTAGTGTATCGGTTAGGATTAGGGGACGGGTTACGGTAAGGCTTACGGTAAAGGTTAGGGTTAGGGTTAGAGTTAGGGGACGGGGACGGGGACCGTTTAGGGGACAGGTTAGTGTACAACAACGGTTTAGAGTGAGCGTACGTGTTAGGGTAAGGGTTAGTGTTAGTGTACAGGTTAGGATTAGGGGACGGGTTAGTGTAAGTGTTCAGGTAAGGGTTAGGGTTAGGGTTAAGGTTAAGGTTAGGAGACGGGGACGAGGACGGTTTAGGGGACAGGTTAGGGTACGACAATGGTTTAGGGTGAACGTGCATGTTAGGGTACGGGTTAGTGTTAGCGTACGGGTTAGGATTAGGGGACGGGTTAGTGTAAGGCTTCGGGTAAGCGTTAGGGTTAGGATTAGGGTTAGGTTTATTGGACGGGGCTGGTTTAGGAGACAGATTAGGTTACAGAAACCGTTTAGGATGAGCGTACATGTTAGGGTACGGGTTAATGTTAGCGTACGGGTTAGGATTAGGGGACGGGTTACTGTAAGGCTTCGGGTAAGGTTTAGGGTTAGGGTTAGGGTTAGGGTTAGGGGAGGGGGATGGTTTAGGAGACAGGTTAGGGTACAACGGTTTAGGGTGAGCGTACGTGTTACGGTACGGGTTATTGTTAGCATACGGGTTAAGATTAGGGGACGGGTTAGGGTAAGGCTTCGGGTAAGGGTGAGGGTTAGGGATAGGGTTAAGATTAGGGTTAGGGGACGGGGATGGTTTAGGGGACAGGTTAGGGTACAACAACTGTTTAGGATGAGCGTACGTGTTAGGGTACAGGTTAGTGTTAGCATACGGGTTAGGATTAGTGGACGGGTTAGGGTAAGGGTTCGGGTAAGGGTTAGGGTTAGGGTTATGGTTAGGGTTAGTGTTAGGGGACGGGGACGGTTTAGGGGACACGTTAGGTTACGACAACGGTTTAGGGTGAGCGTACGTGTTAAGGTACGGGTTAGTGTTAGCGTACGGGTTAGGATTAGGTGACGGGTTAGGTTAAGGCTTCGGATAAGGGTTAGGGTTAGGGGACGGCGACGGTTTAGGGGACAGGATAGGGTACGACCACGGTTTAGGGTGAGCGTACATGTTAGGGTACGGGTTAGTGTTAGCGTGCGGGTTAGGATTAGGGGACGGGTTAGGGTAAGGCTTCGGGTAAGAGTTAGGGTTAGGGTTAGGGTTAGGGTTAGGGCATGGGGACGGTTTAGGGGACAGGTTATGGTACGACAGCAGTTTAGCGTGAGCGTACGTGTTAGGGTATGGGTTAGTGTTAGCGTAAGGTTTAGATTTAGGGGACGGGTTAGGGTAAGGCTTCGGGTAAGTTTTAGGGTTAGGGTTAGGGGACGGGGACGCGTTAGGGGACAGGTTAGGGTACAACAATGGTTTAGGGTGAGCGTACGTGTTAGGGTACGGTTTAGTGTTAGTGTACGGGTTAGGATTAGGGGACGGTTTAGTGTAAGGCTTCGGGTAAGGGTTTGGGTTAGGGTTAGGTTTAGGGTTAGGGTTAAGAGACGGGGACGGGGACGGTTTGGGGGACAGGTTAGTGTACGACAACGGTTTAGGGTGAGCGTACGTGTTAGAGTAAGCTTTAGTGTTAGCGTACGGTTTAGGATTAGGGTACGGGTTAGGTTAAGGCTTCGGGTAACGTTTAGGGTTAGGGTTAGGATTAGGGTTAGGGGATGGGGACGGTTCAGGGGACAGTTTAGTGTACGACAACGGTTTAGGGTGAGCGTACATGTTAGAGTACGGGTTAGTGTTAGCGTAGGGTTTAAGATTAGGGGACGGGTTAGTGTAAGGCTTCGGTAAGTGTTAGGGTTAGGGTTAGGGTTAGGGGACGGGAACGGTTTAGGGGACAGTTTAGGGTACGACAACGGTTTAGGGTGAGTGTACGTGTTAGGGTACGCGTTAGTGTTAGCGTACGGGTTAGGATTAGGGGACGTGTTAGGGTAAGGCTTCGGGTAAGTGCGAGGGTTAGGGTTAGGATTAGGGTTAGGGGACGGGGACGGTTTAGGGGACAGGTTAGGGTACGACAATGGTTTAGGGTGAGCGTACGTGTTAGGGTACGGGTTAGTGGTAGCGTACGGGTTAGGATTAGGGGTCGGGTTTCGGTAAGGTTTCGGGTAAGGGTTAGGGTGAGGATTAGGGTTAGGGTAAGGGGACGGGGACGGGGACGGTGTAGGGGACAGGTTAGTGTACGACAACAGTTTAGGGTGAGCGTACGTGTTAGGGTATGGGTTAGTGTTAGCGTACGGGTTAGGATTACGGGACGTGTTAGTGTAAGGCTTCGGGTAAGGGTTAGGGTTAGGGTTAGGGTTAGGTTTAGGGGACAGGGACGGTTTAGACCACAGGTTCAGGTACGACAACGGTTTAGGTTGAGCGTACGTGTTAGGGTACGGGTTAGTGTTAGCGTACGGGTTAGGATTAGGGGATGGGTTAGGGTAAGGCTTCGGGTAAGGGTTAGTGTTAGGTTTATGGTTAGGGTTAGGGTTAGGGGACGGGGACGGTTTAGGGGACACGTTAGGGGTAGGGTTTGGGTTAGGGTTAAGGGTAGGGTTAAGGGACGGGGACGGTTTAGGGCACAGGTTAGGGTATTTCAATGGTTTAGGGTGAGCGTACGTGTTAGGGTACGGGTTAGTGTTAGTGTACGTGTTAGGATTAGGAGACTGGTTAGGATAAGGCTTCGGGGAAGGGTTAGGGTTACGGTTAGGGTTAGGGTTAGGGTTAGGTTTAGGGGACAGGGACGGTTTAGTGTACAGGTTAGTGTACAACAAAGGTTTAGGGTGATCGTATGTCTTAGGGTATGGGTTAGTGTTAGCGTGCGGTTTAGGGTAAGGCTTCGGGTAAGTGTTAGGGTTAGGGTTAGGGGATGGGGACGGTTTACGGGAAAGTTTAGGGTACGACAACAGTTTAGAGTGAGCGTACTTGTTAGGGTACGGGTTATTGTTAGCGTACGGGTTAGGATTAGGGGACAGGTTAGTGTAAGGCTTCGGTAAGTGTTAGGTTTAGGGTTAGGGTTAGGGTTAGGGGACGGGGACGGTTTACGGGAAAGTTTAGGGTACGACAACGGTTTAGGGTGAGCGTACGTGTTAGGGTACGGGTTAGTGTTAGCGTACGGGTTAGGATTAGGGGACGGGTTAGGGTAAGGCTTCGGGAAAGGGTTAGGGTTATGGTTAGGGTTATGGTTAGGGGACGGAGATGGTTTAGAGGACAGGTTAGGGTACGACAACGGTTTAGTGTGAGCGTACATGTTAGGGTAAGGGTTAGTGTTAGCGTACGGGTTAGATAAGGGGACGGGTTAGGGTAAGGGTTCGGGTAAGGGTTACAGTTAGGGTAAGGGTTAGGGGACGGGGACGGTTTAGGGGACAGGTTTGGGTACGACAACAGTTTAGGGTGAGTGTACGTCTTAGGGTATGGGTTAGTGTTAGCGTATGGGTTAGGATTAGGGGATGGGTTAGTGTAAGGCTTCGGGTAAGCGTTAAGGTTAGGGTTAAGGTTAAGTTTAGGGGACGGGGACGGTTTAGGAGACAGGTTAGGGTACGGCAACAGTGTAGGGTGAGCGTACGTGTTAGGGTACGGTTTAGTGTTAGCGTACGGTTAGGATTAGGTGACGGGTTAGGGTAAGGCTTCGGGTAAGGGTTAGTGTTAGGGTTAGGTTTAGGGTTAGGGTTAGGGGACGGGGACTGTTTAGCCGAAAGGTTAGGATACGACAACGATTTAGGGTGAGCGTACGTGTCAGGGAACGGGTTAGTGTTAGCGTACGGGTTAGGATTAGGGGACGGGTTAGGGTAAGGCTTCGGGTAAGGTTTAGGGTTAGGGTTAAGGGACGGGGACGGTTTAGGGGACATGTTAGGGTACGCCAACGGTTTAGGGTGAACGTACGTGTTAGGGTACGGGTTAGTGTTAGCGTACGGGTTAGGCTTAGGGGATGGGATAGGGTAAGGCTTCGGGTAAGTGTTAGGGTTAGGGCTAGGGTTAGGGTTAGGGGACATGGAAGGTTTAGGGGACATGTTAGGGTACGACAACGGTTTAGGGTGAGTGTACGTGTTAGGGTATGGGTTAGTGTTAGCGTACGGGTTAGGATTAGGGGACGGGTTAGTGTTATGCTTCGGGTAAGGGTTATGGTTAGGGTTAGGGTTAGGGGATGGGGACGGTTTAGGGCACAGGTTAGGGTATGACAACGGTTTTGGGTGAGCGTACATTTTAGGGTATGGGTTAGTGTTAGCGTATGGGTTAGGATTAGGGCACAGGTTAGTTTAAGGCTTCGGGTAAGTGTTAGGGCTAGGGTTAGTTTTAGGGTTAGGCTTAGGGGACGGGGACGGTTTAGGGGACAGGTTAGGGTACCACAGCATTTTAGAGTGAGTGTACGTGTTAGGGTACGTTTTAGTGTTAGCGTACGGGTTAGGATTAGGGGACGGTTTAGGGTAAGGCTTCAGGTAAGGGTCAGTGTTAGGGTTAGGGTTAGGGTTAGGGTTAAGGGACGGGGATGGTTTAGGGTACAGGTTAGTGTATGACAAATGTTTAGGGTGAGCGTACGTGTTAGGGTATGGGTTAGTGTTAGTGTACGGGTTAGGATTATGGGACGGGTTAGGGAAGGCTTCGGGTAAGGGTTAGGTTTAGGGTTAGGGTTAGGGGACGGGGACGGGGATGGTTTTGTGGACCGGTTAGTGTTAGTGTTAGGGTTAGGGTTAGGGGACGGGTACAGTTTAGGTGACAGGTTAGGGTACGACTACGGTTTAGGGTGAGGGTACCTGTTAGGGTACGGGTTAGTGTTAGCGTACAGGTTAGGATTAGGGGACGGTTTAGTGTAAGGCTTCAGGTAAGGGTTAGGGTTAGGGTTAGGGCTAGGGGACGGGGACGGTTTAGGGGACAGTTTAGGGTACGGCAACGGTTTAAGTTGACCGTACGTGTTAGCGTACGGGTTAGTGTTAGCGTACGGGTTAGGATTAGGTGACGGGTTAGGGTAAGGCTTCGGGTAAGGGTTAGTGTTAGGGATAGGGTTAGGGTCAGGGGACCGGGACGGTTTAGAGCGAAGGTTAGGATGAGACAATGGTTTAGGCTGAGCGTATGTGTTAGGGTACGGGTTAGTGTTAGCGTATGGGTTAGGATTAGGGAATGGGTTAGTGTAAGGCTTCGGGTAAGGTTTAGGGTTACGGTGAGGGTTAGGGTTAGGGTTAGGATTAGGGCACGGGGACTGTTTAGGGGAAAGGTTAGTGTACCAAAACGGTTTAGGGTGAGCGTACGTTAGGGTACGGGTTAGTGTTAGCGTATGGGTTAGGATTAGGGAACGAGTTAGAGTACGGCTTCGGGTAAGGGTTAGGGTTATGGTTAGGGTTAAGGGATGGGGACGGTTTAGGGGACAGGTTAGGGTATGACAACAGTTTAGGGTGAGCGTACGTGTTACGGTACGGGTTAGTGTTAGTGTATGGGTTAGGATTAGGGGACGGGTTAGGGTAAGGCTTCGGGTAAGGATTTGGGTTAGGATTAAGTGACGGGGACAGTTTAGGGGACAGGTTAGGGTACGACAACGGTTTAGGGTGAGCGTACGTGTTAGGGTATGGGTTAGTGTTAGCGTACGGTTTAGGATTAGGGGATGGGTTAGGGTAAGGCTTCGGGTAAGGGTTAGGTTTAGGGTTAGGGTTAGGGATAGGGTTAGGGGACAGGGACGGTTTAGGGGACATGTTAGGGTACGACAATGTTTTAGGGTGAGTGTACGTGTTAGGGTACGGTTTAGTGTTAGCGTAGGGGTTAGGATTAGGGGACGGGTTAGGGTAAGGCTTCGGGTAAGGGTTAGGGTTAGGGATAGGGTTTGTGTTAGGGTTAGGGGACGGGGACGGTTTAAGGGACAGGTTAGGATACGACAACGGTTTAGGGTGAGCGTATGTGTTAGGGTACGGGTTAGTGTTAGCGTACGGTTTAGGCTTAGGGGACGGATTTGTGTAAGGCTTCAGGTAAGGGTTAGGGTTAGGGTTAGGGTTAGGGTTAGGGGACGGGGAAGGGGACGGTTTAGGGGACAGGTTAGTGTATGAGAACGGTTTAGGGTGAGCGTACGTGTTAGGGTACGGGTTAGTGTTAGCATACGGGTTAGGATTATGGGACGGGTTAGGGTAAGGCTTCGGGTAAGGCTTAGGGTTAGGGTTAGGTTTGGGGGACGGGGACGGTTTAGGGGACAGTTTAGGGTATGAAAAAGTTTTAGGGTGAGCGTACGTGTTAGGGTACTGGTTAGTGTTAGCATAAGGGTTAGGATTAGGGGACGGGTTAGGGTAAGGCTTCGGGTAAGGTTTAGGGTTAGGGTTAGGGTTAGTGTTAGGGTTAGGGAACGGGGACGGTTTAGGGGACAGGTTAGGATACGACAACGGTTTAGGGTGATCGTACGTGTTAGGGTACGGTTTAGTGTTAGCGTACGGGTTAGGAGTAGGGAACGGGTTATGGTAAGGATTCGGGTAAGGATTAGGGTTAGGGTTAGGTTTAGGGTTAGGGGACGGGGACGGTTTAGCGGACATGTTAGCGTACGACAACGGTTTAGGGTGAGAGTACGTTTTTGGTTACGGGTTAGTGTTAGCGTACGGGTTAGGATTAGGGGACTGCTTAGGGTAAGGCTTCGGGTAAGGGTTAGGGTTAGGGTTAGGGTTAGGGGACGGGGATGGTTTAGCGGACAGGTTAGGGTACTACAACGGTTTAGGGTGAGTGTACGTGTTAGGGTACGGGTTAGTGTTAGCGTATGGGTTAGGATTGGGGACGGGTTTAGGTAAGTCTTCGGGTAAGGTTTCGGTTTACGGTTAGTGTTAGGGTTAGGGGACGGGGACGGTTTAGGGGACAGTTTAGGGTACGACAACGGTTTAGGGTGACCGTACGTGTTAGGGTATGTGTTAGTGTTAGCATACGGGTTAGGATTAGGGAATGGCTTAGGGTAAGGCTTCCGGTAAGTGTTAGGGTTAGGGTTAGGGTTAGGGTTAGGGTTAGGGGATGGGGATGGTTTAGGGGACAGGTTAGTGTACGACAACGGTTTAGGGTGAGCGTACCTGTTAGGGTATGGTTTAGTGTTAGCGTACGGGTTAGGATTAGGGGACAGGTTAGGGTAAGGCTTCGGGTAAGGGTTAGGAATAGGGTTAGGGTTAGGATTAGGGTTAGGGTTAGAGTTACGAGATGGGGATGGTTTAGGGGACAGGTTAGGGTACGACAACAGGTTAGCGTCAGTGTACGTGTTAGGGTATGTGTTAGTGTTAACGTACGGGTAAGGATTAGGGGACGGATTAGGTAAGGCTTCGGGTAAGGTTTAGGTTTAGGGTTAGGGTTAGGGTTAGGGTTAGGTTTAGGGGACGGGGACGGTTTAGGGCACAGGTTAGTGCACGACAACATTTTAGGGTGAGTGTACGTATTAGGGTACGGGTTAGTGTTAGCGCACGGGTTAGGATTAGGGGACGGGATAGGGTAAGGCTTCAGGTAAGGGTTAGGGTTAGGGTTAGGGTTAGGGTTAGGGGACGGGGACGGTTTAGGGGACATGTTAGGGTATGGCAACGGTTTAGGGTGAGCGTACGTGTTAGGCTACGGGTTAGTGTTAGCGTACGGGTTATTATTAGGTGACAGGTTAGGGTAAGGCTTCGGGTAAGGGTTAGGGTTAGGGATAGGGTTAGTGTTAGGGTTAGGGAACGGGTACAGTTTATGGGAAAAGTTAGGATACGACAACGGTATAGGGTCAGCGTACATGTTATTGTATGGGTTAGTGTTAGCGTACGGCTTAGGATTAGGGGACGGGTTTGGGTAAGGCTTCGGGTAAGGGTTAGGGTTAGGGTTAGGGGACGGGGACGGTTTAGGGGACAGGTTAGTGTATGACAACGGTTTAGGGTGAGCGTACGTGTTAGGGTATGTGTTAGTGTTAGCGTACGGGTTAGGATTATGGGACGGGTTAGGGTAAGGCTTCGGCTAAGTGTTAGCGTTAGGGGTAGTCATAGGGTTAGGGGACGGGGACGGGGACGGTTTAAGGGACCGGTTAGGGTTAGGGTTAAGGTTAGGGTTAGGGTTAGGGTTAGGGGACGGGGACGGTTTAGGGGACAGGTTAGGGTACGACAATGGTTTAGGGTAAGCGTACATTTTAGGGTACTGGTTAGTGTTAGCGTACGGGTTAGGATTAGGGGACAGGTTAGGGTAAGGCTTCGGGTAAGGGTTAGCGTTAGGGTTAGGCTTAGGGTTAGAGGAGGGGGACGGGGACGGTTTAGGAGACCGGTTAGGGTTACGGATAGGGTTAGTGTTAGGGGACGGGGACGGTTTAGGAGACAGGTTAGGGTACGACAACGGTTTACGGTGAGCGTACGTGTTAGGGTACGGGTTAGTGTTAGCGTACGGGTTAGGATTAGGGGACGGTTTAGTGTAAGGCTTCGGGTAAGGGTTAGGTTTAGGGTTAGGGTTAGGGTTAGGGGACGGGGACGGTTTAGGGGACTGGTTAGTGTACGACAACGTTTTAGGGTGAGCGTACGTGTTGGGTACGGGTTAGTGTTAGCGTACGGTTTAGGATTAGGGGACGGGTTAGGGTAAGGCTTCGGTTAAGGTTTAGGGTAAAGGTTAGGTTTAGGGGTAGGGGACGGGTACGGTTTAGGGGACAGGTTAGGGTACGGCAACGGTTTACGGTGAGCGTACGTGTTAGGGTATGGGTTAGTTTTAGCGTATGGGTTAGGATTAGGTGACGGGTTAGGGTAAGGCTTCAGGTAAGAGTTAGGTTTAGGGATAGGGTTAGGGTTAGGGGACTGGGAGGGTTTAGGGGCAAGGTTAGGATACGACAACGGTTTAAGTTGAGCGTACGTGTTAGGGTACAGGTTAGTGTTAGCGTACGGGTTAGGATTAGGGGACAGGTTAGGGTAAGGCTTCGGGTAAGGGTTAGGGTTAGGATTAGGTTTAGGGTTAGGGTTAGGGGACGGGGACAGTTTAGGGGACAGTTTAGGGTATGACAACGGTTTAGGGTGAGAGTAAGTGTTAGGGTACGGTTTAGTTTTAGCGTACGTGGTAGGATTAGAAGACGGGTTAGGGTAAGGCTTCGGGTAAGGTTTAGGGTTAGGGTTAGGTTTAGGGTTAGGGGACAGGGACGGGGACCGTTTAGGGGACAGGTTCTGGTACGACAATGGTTTAGGGTGAGCGTACGTGTTAGGGTATGGGTTAGTGTTAGCGTACGGGTTAGGATTAGGAGACGGGTTAGGGTAAGGCTTCGGGTAAGGGTTAGGGTTAGGGTTAGTGTTAGGGTTATGGTTAGGTTTAGGGGACGGCGACGGTTTAGGGGACAGGTTAGTGTACGACAATGGTTTAGTGTGAGCGTAAGTGTTAGGGTATGGTTTAGTGTTAGCGTACGGGTTAGGACTAGGGTACGGGTTAGTGTAAGGCTTCTGGTAAGGGTTAGGGTTAGGGTTAGGGTTACGTTTAGGGTTAGGGGATGGGGACGGTTTAGGGGACAGGTTACGGTATGACAACGGTTTAGGGTGAGTGTAAGTGTTAGGGTACGAGTTAGTGTTAGGGTACGGGTTAGGATTACGAGACTGGTTAGGGTAAGGCTTCGGGAAAGGGTTAGCGTTAGGTTTAGGGTTAGTGTTAGGGGACGGGGACGGTTTAGGGGACAGGATAGTTTACGACAACGGTTTAGGGTGAGCGTACGCGTTAGGGTACGGGTTAGTGTTAGCGTACGGGTTAGGATTAGGGGACGGGTTAGGGTAAGGCTTCAGGTAAGGGTTAGGGTTAGGGTTAGGTTTAGGGTTAGGATTAGGGAATGGGGACGGTTTAGGGGACATGTTAGGGTACGACAACGGTTTAGGGTGAGCGTACGTGTTAGGGTACGGGTTAGTGTTAGCATACGGGTTAGGATTAGGTAATGTGTTAGCGTAAGGCTTCGGGTAAGGGTTAGGGTTATGGTTATGGTTAGGGTTAGTGTCAGGGGACAGGGACGGTTTAGGGGACACGTTAGGTTACGACAACGGTTTAGGGTGAGCGTACGTGTTAAGGTACGGGTTAGTGTTAGAGTACGGGTTAGGATTAGGGGACGGCTTATGGTAAGGCTTCGGGTAAGGGTTAGGGTTAGGGTTAGGGTTAGGCTTAGGGTTAGGGTTAGGGGACGCGGACGGTTTAGGGGACAGGTTAGGGTACGAAAATGATTTAGGGTGAGTGTACGTGTTAGGGTACGGGTTAGTGTTAGCATACAGGTTAGGATTAGGGGACGGGTTACTGTAAGGCTTTGGGTAAGGGTTATGGTTAGGGTTAGGGTTATGGTTAGCGTTAGGGGACGGGAACGGTTTAGGGGACAGGTTAGTTTATGACAACGGTTTAGGGTGAGCGTACCTGTTAGGGTACGGGTTACTGTTAGCGTACGGGTTAGGATTAGGGGACGGGTTAGCGTAAGGCTTAGGGTAAGGGCTAGGATTAGGGTTAGGGTTAGGGTTAGAGGACAGGGACAGTTTATGGGACACGTTAGTGTACGACAAGGGTTTAGGTTAAGCGTACGTGTTAGGGTACTGGTTAGTGTTACTGTACGGGTTAGGTTTAGGGTACGTGTTAGTGTAAGGCTGCGTGTAAGGGTTAGGGTTAGGGTTGCGGTTAGGGTTAGGGGACGGGGACGGTTTAGAGGATAGGTTAGGGTACGACAACAGTTTACGGTGAGCGTACGTGTTAGGGTATGGGTGAGTTTTAGCGTACCGGTTAGGATTAGAGGACGGGTTAGGGTAAGTCTTCGGGTAAGGGTTAAGGTTAGGATTAGGGTTAGGGTTAGGGTTATGGGACGGGGACGGTTTAGGGGACATGTTAGGGTACGACAACGGTTTAGGGTGAGCGTACGTGTTAGGGTACAGGTTAGTGTTAGAGTACGGGTTAGGATTAGGGAATGTGTTAGGGTAAGGCTTCGGGTAAGTGTTAGGGTTAGGGTTAGGGTTAGGGTTAGGGTTAGGGGATGGGGACAGTTTAGGGGACACGTTAGGTTACGACAGCGGTTTTGGGTGAGCGTACGTTTTAAGGTACGGGTTAGTGTTAGCGTACGGGTTAGGATTAGGGGAAGGGTTAGGGTAAGGCTTTGGGTAAGGGTTAGGGGTAGGGTTAGGGTTAGGGTTAGGGGATGGTGTCGGGGACGGGGACGGTTTAGGGGACAGGTTATGGTAAGACAAAGGTTTAGGGAGAGCGTACGTGTTAGGGTACGGGTTAGTGTTAGCGTACGGGTTAGGATTAGGGGACGGGTTAGGGTAAGGCTTCGGGTAAGGGTTAGGGTTAGAGTTAGAGTTAGGGTTAGGTTTAGGGGATGGGGACAGTTTAGGGGACAGGTTAGGGTACGACAATGGTTTAGGTTGAGCGTACGTGTTAGGGTACTGGTTAGTGTTTGTGTACGCGTTAGGATTAGGGGACGGGTTAGGGTAAGGCTTCGGGTAAGGGTTAGGGTTAGAGTTAGGGCTAGGGTTAGGGTTAGTGGATGGGGACATTTTAGGGGACAGGTTAGGGTATGACAACGGTTTAGGGTGAGCGTTCGTGTTAGGGTACTGGTTGGTGTTAGCGTACGCTTTAGGATTAGGGGACGGGTTAGGGTAAGGCTTCGGGTAAGGGTTAGGGTTAGAGTTAGGGCAAGGGTTAGGGTTAGTGAATAGGGACGTTTTAGGGGACAGGTTAGGGTACGACAACGGTTTAGGGTGAGCGTACGTGTGAGGGTACGGGTTAGTGTTAGCGTACGGGTTAGGATTAGGGGACGGGTTAGGGTAAGGCTTCGGGTAAGGTTTAGCGTTAGTGTTAGGGTTAGGGTTAGGGGACGGGGACGGTTTAGGGGACAGTTTAGGGTACAACAATGCTTTAGGGTGAGCGTACGTGTTAGGGTACGGTTTAGTGTTAAACGTACGGAGTAGTATTAGGGGACGGGTTAGGGTAAGGCTTCGGGTAAGGGTAAGGGTTAGGGTTAGGGTTAGGGTTAGGGTTCGGGTTAGGGGAGGGGGACGGTTTAAGGGACAGGTTAGGGTACGATAACAGTTTAAGGTGAGAGTACGTGTTAGGGTATGGGTTAGTTTTAGCGTACGCGTTAGAATTAGTGGACGGGTTAGGGTAAGGCTTTGGTTAAGGGTTAGGGTTAGGGTTAGGGTTAGGGTTAGGGGATGGGGACGGTTTAGGGCACAGGTTAGGGTATGACAACGGTTTTGGGTGAGCGTACGTTTTAGGGTATGGGTTAGTGTTAGCGTATGGGTTAGGATTAGGGCACAGGTTAGGTTAAGGCTTCCGGTAAGTGTTAGGGCTAGGGTTAGTTTTAGGGTTAGGCTTAGGGGACGGGGACGGTTTAGGGGACAGTTTAGGGTACCACAGCATTTTAGAGTGAGTGTACGTGTTAGGGTACGGTTTAGTGTTAGCGTACGGGTTAGGATTAGGGGACGGGTTAGGGTAAGGCTTCAGGTAAGGGTCAGGGTTAGGGTTAGGGTTAGGGTTAGGGTTAGGGTTAGGGGACGGTTTAGGGCACAGGTTAGTGTATGACAAATGTTTAGGGTGAGCGTACGTGTTAGGGTATGGGTTAGTGTTAGTGTACGGGTTAGGATTATGGGACGGGTTAGGGAAGGCTTCGGGTAAGGGTTAGGGTTAGGGTTAGGGTTAGGGGACGGGGACGGGGATGGTTTTGTGGACCGGTTAGTGTTAGGGTTAGGGTTAGGGTTAGGGGACGGGTACAGTTTAGGTGACAGGTTAGGGTACGACTACGGTTTAGGGTGAGGGTACCTGTTAGGGTACGGGTTAGTGTTAGCGTACGGGTTAGGATTAGGGGACGGTTTAGTGTAAGGCTTCAGGTAAGGGTTAGGGTTAGGGTTAGGGGTAGGGGACGGGGACGGTTTAGGGGACAGGTTAGGGTACGGCAACGGTTTAGGTTGAGCGTACGTGTTAGCGTAGGGGTTAGTGTTAGCGTACGGGTTAGGATTAGGGGACGGGTTAGGGTAAGGCTTCGGGTAAGCGTTAGGGTTAGGGTTAGGGTTAGGTTTAGGGGACGGGGACGGTTTAGAAGACAGGTTAGGGTACGGTAACGGTTTAGGGTGAGCGTACGTGTTAGGGTACGGGTTAGTGTTAGCATACGGGTTAGGATTAGGTGACGGGTTAGGGTAAGGCTTCGGGTAAGGGTTAGTGTTAGGGATAGGGTTAGGGTTAGGGGACTGGGACGGTTTAGAGGGAAGGTTAGGATGCGACAATGGTTTAGGCTGAGCGTATGTGTTAGGGTACGGGTTAGTGTTAGCGTATGGGTTAGGATTAGGGAACGAGTTAGAGTACGGCTTCGGGTAAGGGTTAGGGTTATGGTTAGGGTTAGGGGACTGGGAGGGTTTAGGGGCAAGGTTAGGATACGACAACGGTTTAAGTTGAGCGTACGTGTTAGGGTACAGGTTAGTGTTAGCGTACGGGTTAGGATTAGGGGACAGGTTAGGGTAAGGCTTCGGGTAAGTGTTAGGGTTAGGATTAGGTTTAGGGTTAGGGTTAGGGGACGGGGACAGTTTAGGGGACAGTTTAGGGTATGACAACGGTTTAGGGTGAGAGTAAGTGTTAGGGTACGGTTTAGTTTTAGCGTACGTGGTAGGATTAGAAGACGGGTTAGGGTAAGGCTTCGGGTAAGGTTTAGGGTTAGGGTTAGGTTTAGGGTTAGGGGACGGGGACGGGGACCGTTTAGGGGACAGGTTCTGGTACGACAATGGTTTAGAGTGAGCGTACGTGTTAGGGTATGGGTTAGTGTTAGCGTACGGGTTAGGATTAGGAGACGGGTTAGGGTAAGGCTTCGGGTAAGGGTTAGGGTTAGGGTTAGTGTTAGGGTTATGGTTAGGTTTAGGGGACGGCGACGGTTTAGGGGACAGGTTAGTGTACGACAATGGTTTAGTGTGAGCGTAAGTGTTAGGGTATGGTTTAGTGTTAGCGTACGGGTTAGGACTAGGGTACGGGTTAGTGTAAGGCTTCTGGTAAGGGTTAGGGTTAGGGTTAGGGTTACGTTTAGGGTTAGGGGATGGGGACGGTTTAGGGGACAGGTTACGGTATGACAACGGTTTAGGGTGAGTGTAAGTGTTAAGGTACGAGTTAGTGTTAGGGTACGGGTTAGGATTACGAGACTGGTTAGGGTAAGGCTTCGGGAAAGGGTTAGCGTTAGGTTTAGGGTTAGTGTTAGGGGACGGGGACGGTTTAGGGGACAGGTTAGTTTACGACAACGGTTTAGGGTGAGCGTACGTGTTAGGGTACGGGTTAGTGTTAGCGTACGGGTTAGGATTAGGGGACGGGTTAGGGTAAGGCTTCGGGTAAGGGTTAGGGTTAGGGTTAGGGTTAGGGTTAGGATTAGGGAATGGGGACGGTTTAGGGGACATGTTAGGGTACGACAACGGTTTAGGGTGAGCGTACGTGTTAGGGTACGGGTTAGTGTTAGCGTACGGGTTAGGATTAGGTAATGTGTTAGCGTAAGGCTTCGGGTAAGGTTTAGGGTTAGGGTTATGGTTAGGGTTAGTGTTAGGGGACGGGGACGGTTTAGGGGACACGTTAGGTTACGACAACGGTTTAGGGTGAGCGTACGTGTTAAGGTACGGGTTAGTGTTAGCGTACGGGTTAGGATTAGGGGACGGGTTATGGTAAGGCTTCGGGTAAGGGTTAGGGTTAGGGTTAGGGTTAGGATTAGGGTTAGCGGACGGGGACGGTTTAGGGGACAGGTTAGGGTACGGCAACGTTTTAGGGTGAGCGTAAGTGTGAGGCTACGGGTTAGTGTTAGCGTACGGGTTAGTATTAGGTGACAGGTTAGGGTAAGGCTTCGGGTAAGGGTTAGGGTTAGGGATAGGGTTAGTGTTAGGGTTAGGGGACGGGGACGGTTTAGGGGAAAGGTTAGGATACGACAACGGTTTAGCGTGAGCGTACGTGTTAGGGTATGGGTTAGTGTTAGCGTATGGCTTAGGATTAGGGGACGGGTTTGGGTAAGGCTTCGTGTAAGGGTTAGGGTTACAGTTAGGGTTAGGGTTAGGGGACAGAAACGGTTTAAGGGACAGGTTAGTTTATGACAACGGTTTAGGGTGAGCGTACGTGTTAGGGTACGGGTTAGTGTTAGCGTACGGTTTAGGATTTGGGGACGGGTTAGGGTAAGGCTTCGGGTAAGGGTTAGGGTTAGGGTTAGGCTTAGGGGATGGGGACGTTTTAGGGTACAGGTTAGTGTATGACAACGGTTTAGGGTGAGCGTACGTGTTAGGGTACGGGTTAGTGTTAGCGTACGATTTAGGATTAGGGGACGGGTTAGGGTAAGGCTTCGGGTAAGGGTTAGGGTTAGGGTTAGGGTTAGGGTTAGGTGACGGGGACGGTTTAGGGGACAGGTTAGGGTATGACAACGGTTTAGGGTGAGCGTACGTGTTAGGGTACGGGTTAGTGTTAGCGTACAGGTTAGGATTAGAGGACGGGTAAGGATAAGGCTTCGGGTAAGGTTTAGGGTTAGGGTTAGGGTTAGGGGACGGGGACGGGTGAGGGTACAGGTTAGGGTACGACAACGTTTTACGGTGAACGTACGTGTTAGGGTATGGTTTAGTGTTAGCGTACGGGTTAGGATTAGGGGACGGGTTAGGGTAAGGCTTCGGGTAAGGGTTAGGGTTAGGGTTAGGGGACGGGGACGGGGACGGTTTAGGGGACAGGTTAGGGTACGACAACGGTTTAGGGTGAGCGTACGTGTTAGGGTACGGGTTAGTGTTAGTGTACGGGTTAGGATTAGGGGACGGGATAGGGTAAGGCTTCGGGTAAGGGTTAGGGTTAGGGTTAGGGTTAGGGGTCGGGGACAGTTTAGGGGACATGTTAGGGTCCGACATCGGTTTAGGGTGAGCGTACGTGTTAGGGTACGGTTTATTGTTAGCGTACAGTATTGGATTATGGGACGGGTTAGTTTACGGTTTCGGGTAAGGGTTAGGGTTAGGGTTAGGCTTAGGGTTAGGGGACGGGGACGGGGACGGTTTAGGGGACCGGTTAGGATTAGGGTTAGGGTTAGGGTTAGGGGACGGGGACGGTTTAGGAGACAGGTTAGGGTACGGCAACGGTTTAGGGTGAGCGTACGTGTTAGGGTACGGGTTAGTGTTAGCGTACGGGTTAGGATTAGGTGACGGGTTAGGGTAAGGGTTCGGGTAAGGGTTAGGGTTAGGGATAGAGTTAGGGTTATGGTTAGGGGATGGGGACAGTTTAGGGGACAGGTTAGGATACGACAACGATTTAGGGTGAGCGTACGTGTTAGGGTACGGGTTAGTGTTAGCGTACGGGTTAGGATTAGGGGACGGGTTAGTGTAAGGCTTCGGGTAAGGTTTAGGGTTAGTGTTAGGGTTAGGGTTAGGGTTAGGATTAGGGGACGGGGACTGTTTAGGGTACAGGTTAGTGTACGAAAATGGTTTAGGGTGAGCGTACTTTAGGGTACGGATTAGTGTTAGCGTACGGGTTAGGATTAGGGGACGGGTTAGGGTAAGGCTTCGGCTAAGGGTTAGGGTTAGGATTAGGGTAGGGTTAGGGGATGGGGACGGTTTAGGGGAACGGTTAGGGTACGACAACGGTTTAGGGTGAGCGTACGTGTTACAGTACAGGTTAGTGTTAGCGTGTGGGTTAGGGTTAGGGGACGGGTTAGGGTAAGGCTTCGGGTAAGTTTTAGGGTTAGGGTTAGGGTTAGGGTTAGGGGACAGGGACGGTTTAGGGGACATGTTAGTGTACGACAACGGTTTAGGGTGTACGTACGTTTTAGGGTATTGTTGAGTGTTAGCGTATGGGTTAGGATTAGGGGCCAGGTTAGGGTAAGGCTTCGGGTAAGGGTTAGGGTTAGGGTTAGGGTTAGGGGACGGGGAAGGTTTAGGGGACAGGTTAGGGTACGACAACGGTTTAGGGTGAGCGTACGTGTTAGGGTACGTTTTAGTGTTAGCGTACAGTATAGGATTAGGGGACGGGTTAGTGTAAGGTTTTGGGTAAGGGTTAGGGTTAGGGTTAGGCTTAGGGTTAGGGGACGGGGACGGGGACGGTTTAGGGGTCCGGTTAGGATTAGGGTTATTGTTAGGGTTAGGGGACGGGGACTCTTTAGGAGACAGGTTATGATACGACAACTGTTTAGGGTGAGCGTACGTGTTAGAGTACGGGTTAGTGTTAGCGTACGGGTTAGGATTAGGGGACGGGTTAGGGTAAGGCTTCGGGAAAGGGTTAGGGTTATGGTTAGGGTTATGGTTAGGGGACGGAGATGGTTTAGAGGACAGGTTAGGGTACGACAACGGTTTAGTGTGAGCGTACATGTTAGGGTAAGGGTTAGTGTTAGCGTACGGGTTAGATAAGGGGACGGGTTAGGGTAAGGGTTCGGGTAAGGGTTACAGTTAGGGTAAGGGTTAGGGGACGGGGACGGTTTAGGGGACAGGTTTGGGTACGACAACAGTTTAGGGTGAGTGTACGTCTTAGGGTATGGGTTAGTGTTAGCGTATGGGTTAGGATTAGGGGATGGGTTAGTGTAAGGCTTCGGGTAAGCGTTAAGGTTAGGGTTAAGGTTAAGTTTAGGGGACGGGGACGGTTTAGGAGACAGGTTAGGGTACGGCAACGGTGTAGGGTGAGCGTACGTGTTAGGGTACGGTTTAGTGTTAGCGTACGGTTAGGATTAGGTGACGGGTTAGGGTAAGGCTTCGGGTAAGGGTTAGTGTTAGGGTTAGGTTTAGGGTTAGGGTTAGGGGACGGGGACTGTTTAGCCGAAAGGTTAGGATACGACAACGATTTAGGGTGAGCGTACGTGTCAGGGAACGGGTTAGTGTTAGCGTACGGGTTAGGATTAGGGGACGGGTTAGGGTAAGGCTTCGGGTAAGGTTTAGGGTTAGGGTTAAGGGACGGGGACGGTTCAGGGGACATGTTAGGGTACGCCAACGGTTTAGGGTGAACGTACGTGTTAGGGTACGGGTTATTGTTAGCGTACGGGTTAGGCTTAGGGGATGGGTTAGGGTAAGGCTTCGGGTAAGTGTTAGGGTTAGGGCTAGGGTTAGGGTTAGGGGACATGGAAGGTTTAGGGGACATGTTAGGGTACGACAACGGTTTAGGGTGAGCGTACGTGTTAGGGTATGGGTTAGTGTTAGCGTACGGGTTAGGATTAGGGGACGGGTTAGTGTTATGCTTCGGGTAAGGGTTATGGTTAGGGTTAGGGTTAGGGGATGGGGACGGTTTAGGGCACAGGTTAGGGTATGACAACGGTTTTGGGTGAGCGTACATTTTAGGGTATGGGTTAGTGTTAGCGTATGGTTTAGGATTAGGGCACAGGTTAGTTTAAGGCTTCGGGTAAGTGTTAGGGCTAGGGTTAGTTTTAGGGTTAGGCTTAGGGGACGGGGACGGTTTAGGGGACAGGTTAGGGTACCACAGCATTTTAGAGTGAGTGTACGTGTTAGGGTACGGTTTAGTGTTAGCGTACGGGTTAGGATTAGGGGACGGGTTAGGGTAAGGCTTCAGGTAAGGGTCAGTGTTAGGGTTAGGGTTAGGGTTAGGGTTAAGGGACGGGGACGGTTTAGGGTACAGGTTAGTGTATGACAAATGTTTAGGGTGAGCGTACGTGTTAGGGTATGGGTTAGTGTTAGTGTACGGGTTAGGATTATGGGACGGGTTAGGGAAGGCTTCGGGTAAGGGTTAGGTTTAGGGTTAGGGTTAGGGGACGGGGACGGGGATGGTTTTGTGGACCGGTTAGTGTTAGTGTTAGGGTTAGGGTTAGGGGACGGGTACAGTTTAGGTGACAGGTTAGGGTACGACTACGGTTTAGGGTGAGGGTACCTGTTAGGGTACGGGTTAGTGTTAGCGTACGGGTTAGGATTAGGGGACGGTTTAGTGTAAGGCTTCAGGTAAGGGTTAGGGTTAGGGTTAGGGCTAGGGGACGGGGACGGTTTAGGGGACAGTTTAGGGTACGGCAACGGTTTAAGTTGACCGTACGTGTTAGCGTACGGGTTAGTGTTAGCGTACGGGTTAGGATTAGGTGACGGGTTAGGGTAAGGCTTCGGGTAAGGGTTAGTGTTAGGGATGGGGTTAGGGTCAGGGGACCGGGACGGTTTAGAGCGAAGGTTAGGATGCGACAATGGTTTAGGCTGAGCGTATGTGTTAGGGTACGGGTTAGTGTTAGCGTATGGGTTAGGATTAGGGAATGGGTTAGTGTAAGGCTTCGGGTAAGGTTTAGGGTTACGGTGAGGGTTAGGGTTAGGGTTAGGATTAGGGCACGGGGACTGTTTAGGGGAAAGTTTAGTGTACCAAAACGGTTTAGGGTGAGCGTACGTTAGGGTACGGGTTAGTGTTAGCGTATGGGTTAGGATTAGGGAACGAGTTAGAGTACGGCTTCGGGTAAGGGTTAGGGTTATGGTTAGGGTTAAGGGATGGGGACGGTTTAGGGGACAGGTTAGGGTATGACAACAGTTTAGGGTGAGCGTACGTGTTACGGTACGGGTTAGTGTTAGTGTACGGGTTAGGATTAGGGGACGGGTTAGGGTAAGGCTTCGGGTAAGGATTTGGGTTAGGATTAAGTGACGGGGACAGTTTAGGGGACAGGTTAGGGTACGACAACGGTTTAGGGTGAGCGTACGTGTTAGGGTATGGGTTAGTGTTAGCGTACGGTTTAGGATTAGGGGATGGGTTAGGGTAAGGCTTCGGGTAAGGGTTAGGTTTAGGGTTAGGGTTAGGGATAGGGTTAGGGGACAGGGACGGTTTAGGGGACATGTTAGGGTACGACAATGTTTTAGGTTGAGTGTACGTGTTAGGGTACGGTTTAGTGTTAGCGTAGGGGTTAGGATTAGGGGACGGGTTAGGGTAAGGCTTCGGGTAAGGGTTAGGGTTAGGGATAGGGTTTGTGTTAGGGTTAGGGGACGGGGACGGTTTAAGGGACAGGTTAGGATACGACAACGGTTTAGGGTGAGCGTATGTGTTAGGGTACGGGTTAGTGTTAGCGTACGGTTTAGGCTTAGGGGACGGATTTGTGTAAGGCTTCAGGTAAGGGTTAGGGTTAGGGTTAGGGTTAGGGTTAGGGGACGGGGAAGGGGACGGTTTAGGGGACAGGTTAGTGTATGAGAACGGTTTAGGGTGAGCGTACGTGTTAGGGTACGGGTTAGTGTTAGCGTACGGGTTAGGATTATGGGACGGGTTAGGGTAAGGCTTCGGGTAAGGCTTAGGGTTAGGGTTATGTTTGGGGGACGGGGACGGTTTAGGGGACAGGTTAGGGTATGAAAAAGTTTTAGGGTGAGCGTACGTGTTAGGGTACTGGTTAGTGTTAGCATAAGGGTTAGGATTAGGGGACGGGTTAGGGTAAGGCTTCGGGTAAGGTTTAGGGTTAGGGTTAGGGTTAGTGTTAGGGTTAGGGAACGGGGACGGTTTAGGGGACAGGTTAGGATACGACAACGGTTTAGGGTGATCGTACGTGTTAGGGTACGGTTTAGTGTTAGCGTACGGGTTAGGAGTAGGGAACGGGTTATGGTAAGGATTCGGGTAAGGATTAGGGTTAGGGTTAGGTTTAGGGTTAGGGGACGGGGACGGTTTAGCGGACAGGTTAGCGTACGACAACGGTTTAGGGTGAGAGTACGTTTTTGGTTACGGGTTAGTGTTAGCGTACGGGTTAGGATTAGGGGACTGCTTAGGGTAAGGCTTCGGGTAAGGGTTAGGGTTAGGGTTAGGGTTAGGGGACGGGGATGGTTTAGCGGACAGGTTAGGGTACTACAACGGTTTAGGGTGAGTGTACGTGTTAGGGTACGGGTTAGTGTTAGCGTATGGGTTAGGATTGGGGACGGGTTTAGGTAAGTCTTCGGGTAAGGTTTCGGTTTACGGTTAGTGTTAGGGTTAGGGGACGGGGACGGTTTAGGGGACAGTTTAGGGTACGACAACGGTTTAGGGTGACCGTACGTGTTAGGGTATGTGTTAGTGTTAGCATACGGGTTAGGATTAGGGAATGGCTTAGGGTAAGGCTTCCGGTAAGTGTTAGGGTTAGGGTTAGGGTTAGGGTTAGGGTTAGGGGATGGGGATGGTTTAGGGGACAGGTTAGTGTACGACAACGGTTTAGGGTGAGCGTACCTGTTAGGGTATGGTTTAGTGTTAGCGTACGGGTTAGGATTAGGGGACAGGTTAGGGTAAGGCTTCGGGTAAGGGTTAGGAATAGGGTTAGGGTTAGGATTAGGGTTAGGGTTAGAGTTACGAGATGGGGATGGTTTAGGGGACAGGTTAGGGTACGACAACAGGTTAGCGTCAGTGTACGTGTTAGGGTATGTGTTAGTGTTAACGTACGGGTAAGGATTAGGGGACGGATTAGGTAAGGCTTCGGGTAAGGTTTAGGTTTAGGGTTAGGGTTAGGGTTAGGGTTAGGTTTAGGGGACGGGGACGGTTTAGGGCACAGGTTAGTGCACGACAACATTTTAGGGTGAGTGTACGTATTAGGGTACGGGTTAGTGTTAGCGCACGGGTTAGGATTAGGGGACGGGATAGGGTAAGGCTTCAGGTAAGGGTTAGGGTTAGGGTTAGGGTTAGGGTTAGGGGACGGGGACGGTTTAGGGGACATGTTAGGGTATGGCAACGGTTTAGGGTGAGCGTACGTGTTAGGCTACGGGTTAGTGTTAGCGTACGGGTTATTATTAGGTGACAGGTTAGGGTAAGGCTTCGGGTAAGGGTTAGGGTTAGGGATAGGGTTAGTGTTAGGGTTAGGGAACGGGTACAGTTTATGGGAAAAGTTAGGATACGACAACGGTATAGGGTCAGCGTACATGTTATTGTATGGGTTAGTGTTAGCGTACGGCTTAGGATTAGGGGACGGGTTTGGGTAAGGCTTCGGGTAAGGGTTAGGGTTAGGGTTAGGGGACGGGGACGGTTTAGGGGACAGGTTAGTGTATGACAACGGTTTAGGGTGAGCGTACGTGTTAGGGTATGTGTTAGTGTTAGCGTACGGGTTAGGATTATGGGACGGGTTAGGGTAAGGCTTCGGCTAAGTGTTAGCGTTAGGGGTAGTCATAGGGTTAGGGGACGGGGACGGGGACGGTTTAAGGGACCGGTTAGGGTTAGGGTTAAGGTTAGGGTTAGGGTTAGGGTTAGGGGACGGGGACGGTTTAGGGGACAGGTTAGGGTACGACAATGGTTTAGGGTAAGCGTACATTTTAGGGTACTGGTTAGTGTTAGCGTACGGGTTAGGATTAGGGGACAGGTAAGGGTAAGGCTTCGGGTAAGGGTTAGCGTTAGGGTTAGGCTTAGGGTTAGAGGAGGGGGACGGGGACGGTTTAGGAGACCGGTTAGGGTTACGGATAGGGTTAGTGTTAGGGGACGGGGACGGTTTAGGAGACAGGTTAGGGTACGACAACGGTTTACGGTGAGCGTACGTGTTAGGGTACGGGTTAGTGTTAGCGTACGGGTTAGGATTAGGGGACGGTTTAGTGTAAGGCTTCGGGTAAGGGTTAGGGTTAGGGTTAGGGTTAGGGGACGGGGACGGTTTAGGGGACTGGTTAGTGTACGACAACGTTTTAGGGTGAGCGTACGTGTTGGGTACGGGTTAGTGTTAGCGTACGGTTTAGGATTAGGGGACGGGTTAGGGTAAGGCTTCGGTTGAGGTTTAGGGTTAGGGTTAGGTTTAGGGGTAGGGGACGGGTACGGTTTAGGGGACAGGTTAGGGTACGGCAACGGTTTACGGTGAGCGTACGTGTTAGGGTATGGGTTAGTTTTAGCGTATGGGTTAGGATTAGGTGACGGGTTAGGGTAAGGCTTCAGGTAAGAGTTAGGTTTAGGGATAGGGTTAGGGTTAGGGGACTGGGAGGGTTTAGGGGCAAGGTTATGATACGACAACGGTTTAAGTTGAGCGTACGTGTTAGGGTACAGGTTAGTGTTAGCGTACGGGTTAGGATTAGGGGACAGGTTAGGGTAAGGCTTCGGGTAAGGGTTAGGGTTAGGATTAGGTTTAGGGTTAGGGTTAGGGGACGGGGACAGTTTAGGGGACAGTTTAGGGTATGACAACGGTTTAGGGTGAGAGTAAGTGTTAGGGTACGGTTTAGTTTTAGCGTACGTGGTAGGATTAGAAGACGGGTTAGGGTAAGGCTTCGGGTAAGGTTTAGGGTTAGGGTTAGGTTTAGGGTTAGGGGACAGGGACGGGGACCGTTTAGGGGACAGGTTCTGGTACGACAATGGTTTAGGGTGAGCGTACGTGTTAGGGTATGGTTTAGTGTTAGCGTACGGGTTAGGATTAGGAGACGGGTTAGGGTAAGGCTTCGGGTAAGGGTTAGGGTTAGGGTTAGTGTTAGGGTTATGGTTAGGTTTAGGGGACGGCGACGGTTTAGGGGACAGGTTAGTGTACGACAATGGTTTAGTGTGAGCGTAAGTGTTAGGGTATGGTTTAGTGTTAGCGTACGGGTTAGGACTAGGGTACGGGTTAGTGTAAGGCTTCTGGTAAGGGTTAGGGTTAGGGTTAGGGTTACGTTTAGGGTTAGGGGATGGGGACGGTTTAGGGGACAGGTTACGGTATGACAACGGTTTAGGGTGAGTGTAAGTGTTAGGGTACGAGTTAGTGTTAGGGTACGGGTTAGGATTACGAGACTGGTTAGGGTAAGGCTTCGGGAAAGGGTTAGCGTTAGGTTTAGGGTTAGTGTTAGGGGACGGGGACGGTTTAGGGGACAGGATAGTTTACGACAACGGTTTAGGGTGAGCGTACGCGTTAGGGTACGGGTTAGTGTTAGCGTACGGGTTAGGATTAGGGGACGGGTTAGGGTAAGGCTTCGGGTAAGGGTTAGGGTTAGGGTTAGGTTTAGGGTTAGGATTAGGGAATGGGGACGGTTTAGGGGACATGTTAGGGTACGACAACGGTTTAGGGTGAGCGTACGTGTTAGGGTACGGGTTAGTGTTAGCATACGGGTTAGGATTAGGTAATGTGTTAGCGTAAGGCTTCGGGTAAGGGTTAGGGTTATGGTTATGGTTAGGGTTAGTGTCAGGGGACAGGGACGGTTTAGGGGACACGTTAGGTTACGACAACGGTTTAGGGTGAGCGTACGTGTTAAGGTACGGGTTAGTGTTAGAGTACGGGTTAGGATTAGGGGACGGCTTATGGTAAGGCTTCGGGTAAGGGTTAGGGTTAGGGTTAGGGTTAGGCTTAGGGTTAGGGTTAGGGGACGCGGACGGTTTAGGGGACAGGTTAGGGTACGAAAATGATTTAGGGTGAGTGTACGTGTTAGGGTACGGGTTAGTGTTAGCATACAGGTTAGGATTAGGGGACGGGTTACTGTAAGGCTTTGGGTAAGGGTTATGGTTAGGGTTAGGGTTATGGTTAGCGTTAGGGGACGGGAACGGTTTAGGGGACAGGTTAGTTTATGACAACGGTTTAGGGTGAGCGTACCTGTTAGGGTACGGGTTACTGTTAGCGTACGGGTTAGGATTAGGGGACGGGTTAGCGTAAGGCTTAGGGTAAGGGCTAGGATTAGGGTTAGGGTTAGGGTTAGAGGACAGGGACAGTTTATGGGACACGTTAGTGTACGACAAGGGTTTAGGTTAAGCGTACGTGTTAGGGTACTGGGTAGTGTTACTGTACGGGTTAGGTTTAGGGTACGTGTTAGTGTAAGGCTGCGTGTAAGGGTTAGGGTTAGGGTTGCGGTTAGGGTTAGGGGACGGGGACGGTTTAGAGGATAGGTTAGGGTACGACAACAGTTTACGGTGAGCGTACGTGTTAGGGTATGGGTGAGTTTTAGCGTACGGGTTAGGATTAGAGGACGGGTTAGGGTAAGTCTTCGGGTAAGGGTTAAGGTTAGGGTTAGGGTTAGGGTTAGGGTTATGGGACGGGGACGGTTTAGGGGACATGTTAGGGTACGACAACGGTTTAGGGTGAGCGTACGTGTTAGGGTACAGGTTAGTGTTAGAGTACGGGTTAGGATTAGGGAATGTGTTACGGTAAGGCTTCGGGTAAGTGTTAGGGTTAGGGTTAGGGTTAGGGTTAGGGGATGGGGACAGTTTAGGGGACACGTTAGGTTACGACAACAGTTTTGGGTGAGCGTACGTTTTAAGGTACGGGTTAGTGTTAGCGTACGGGTTAGGATTAGGGGAAGGGTTAGGGTAAGGCTTTGGGTAAGGGTTAGGGGTAGGGTTAGGGTTAGGGTTAGGGGATGGTGTTGGGGACGGGGACGGTTTAGGGGACAGGTTATGGTAAGACAAAGGTTTAGGGTGAGCGTACGTGTTAGGGTACGGGTTAGTGTTAGCGTACGGGTTAGGATTAGGGGACGGGTTAGGGTAAGGCTTCGGGTAAGGGTTAGGGTTAGAGTTAGAGTTAGGGTTAGGTTTAGGGGATGGGGACAGTTTAGGGGACAGGTTAGGGTACGACAATGGTTTAGGTTGAGCGTACGTGTTAGGGTACTGGTTAGTGTTTGTGTACGCGTTAGGATTAGGGGACGGGTTAGGGTAAGGCTTCGGGTAAGGGTTAGGGTTAGAGTTAGGGCTAGGGTTAGGGTTAGTGGATGGGGACATTTTAGGGGACAGGTTAGGGTATGACAACGGTTTAGGGTGAGCGTTCGTGTTAGGGTACTGGTTGGTGTTAGCGTACGCTTTAGGATTAGGGGACGGGTTAGGGTAAGGCTTCGGGTAAGGGTTAGGGTTAGAGTTAGGGCAAGGGTTAGGGTTAGTGAATGGGGACGTTTTAGGGGACAGGTTAGGGTACGACAACGGTTTAGGGTGAGCGTACGTGTGAGGGTACGGGTTAGTGTTAGCGTACGGGTTAGGATTAGGGGACGGGTTAGGGTAAGGCTTCGGGTAAGGTTTAGCGTTAGTGTTAGGGTTAGGGTTAGGGGACGGGGACGGTTTAGGGGACAGTTTAGGGTACAACAATGCTTTAGGGTGAGCGTACGTGTTAGGGTACGGTTTAGTGTTAAACGTACGGAGTAGTATTAGGGGACGGGTTAGGGTAAGGCTTCGGGTAAGGGTAAGGGTTAGGGTTAGGGTTAGGGTTAGGGTTCGGGTTAGGGGAGGGGGACGGTTTAAGGGACAGGTTAGGGTACGATAACAGTTTAAGGTGAGAGTACGTGTTAGGGTATGGGTTAGTTTTAGCGTACGCGTTAGAATTAGTGGACGGGTTAGGGTAAGGCTTTGGTTAAGGGTTAGGGTTAGGGTTAGGGTTAGGGTTAGGGGATGGGGACGGTTTAGGGCACAGGTTAGGGTATGACAACGGTTTTGGGTGAGCGTACGTTTTAGGGTATGGGTTAGTGTTAGCGTATGGGTTAGGATTAGGGCACAGGTTAGGTTAAGGCTTCGGGTAAGTGTTAGGGCTAGGGTTAGTTTTAGGGTTAGGCTTAGGGGACGGGGACGGTTTAGGGGACAGTTTAGGGTACCACAGCATTTTAGAGTGAGTGTACGTGTTAGGGTACGGTTTAGTGTTAGCGTACGGGTTAGGATTAGGGGACGGGTTAGGGTAAGGCTTCAGGTAAGGGTCAGGGTTAGGGTTAGGGTTAGGGTTAGGGTTAGGGTTAGGGGACGGTTTAGGGCACAGGTTAGTGTATGACAAATGTTTAGGGTGAGCGTACGTGTTAGGGTATGGGTTAGTGTTAGTGTACGGGTTAGGATTATGGGACGGGTAAGGGAAGGCTTCGGGTAAGGGTTAGGGTTAGGGTTAGGGTTAGGGGACGGGGACGGGGATGGTTTTGTGGACCGGTTAGTGTTAGTGTTAGGGTTAGGGTTAGGGGACGGGTACAGTTTAGGTGACAGGTTAGGGTACGACTACGGTTTAGGGTGAGGGTACCTGTTAGGGTACGGGTTAGTGTTAGCGTACGGGTTAGGATTAGGGGACGGTTTAGTGTAAGGCTTCAGGTAAGGGTTAGGGTTAGGGTTAGGGGTAGGGGACGGGGACGGTTTAGGGGACAGGTTAGGGTACGGCAACGGTTTAGGTTGAGCGTACGTGTTAGCGTAGGGGTTAGTGTTAGCGTACGGGTTAGGATTAGGGGACGGGTTAGGGTAAGGCTTCGGGTAAGCGTTAGGGTTAGGGTTAGGGTTAGGTTTAGGGGACGGGGACGGTTTAGAAGACAGGTTAGGGTACGGTAACGGTTTAGGGTGAGCGTACGTGTTAGGGTACGGGTTAGTGTTAGCATACGGGTTAGGATTAGGTGACGGGTTAGGGTAAGGCTTCGGGTAAGGGTTAGTGTTAGGGATAGGGTTAGGGTTAGGGGACTGGGACGGTTTAGAGGGAAGGTTAGGATGCGACAATGGTTTAGGCTGAGCGTATGTGTTAGGGTACGGGTTAGTGTTAGCGTATGGGTTAGGATTAGGGAACGAGTTAGAGTACGGCTTCGGGTAAGGGTTAGGGTTATGGTTAGGGTTAGGGGACTGGGAGGGTTTAGGGGCAAGGTTAGGATACGACAACGGTTTAAGTTGAGCGTACGTGTTAGGGTACAGGTTAGTGTTAGCGTACGGGTTAGGATTAGGGGACAGGTTAGGGTAAGGCTTTGGGTAAGGATTAGGGTTAGGATTAGGTTTAGGGTTAGGGTTAGGGGACGGGGACAGTTTAGGGGACAGTTTAGGGTATGACAACGGTTTAGGGTGAGAGTAAGTGTTAGGGTACGGTTTAGTTTTAGCGTACGTGGTAGGATTAGAAGACGGGTTAGGGTAAGGCTTCGGGTAAGGTTTAGGGTTAGGGTTAGGTTTAGGGTTAGGGGACGGGGACGGGGACCGTTTAGGGGACAGGTTCTGGTACGACAATGGTTTAGGGTGAGCGTACGTGTTAGGGTATGGGTTAGTGTTAGCGTACGGGTTAGGATTAGGAGACGGGTTAGGGTAAGGCTTCGGGTAAGGGTTAGGGTTAGGGTTAGTGTTAGGGTTATGGTTAGGTTTAGGGGACGGCGACGGTTTAGGGGACAGGTTAGTGTACGACAATGGTTTAGTGTGAGCGTAAGTGTTAGGGTATGGTTTAGTGTTAGCGTACGGGTTAGGACTAGGGTACGGGTTAGTGTAAGGCTTCTGGTAAGGGTTAGGGTTAGGGTTAGGGTTACGTTTAGGGTTAGGGGATGGGGACGGTTTAGGGGACAGGTTACGGTATGACAACGGTTTAGGGTGAGTGTAAGTGTTAGGGTACGAGTTAGTGTTAGGGTACGGGTTAGGATTACGAGACTGGTTAGGGTAAGGCTTCGGGAAAGGGTTAGCGTTAGGTTTAGGGTTAGTGTTAGGGGACGGGGACGGTTTAGGGGACAGGTTAGTTTACGACAACGGTTTAGGGTGAGCGTACGTGTTAGGGTACGGGTTAGTGTTAGCGTACGGGTTAGGATTAGGGGACGGGTTAGGGTAAGGCTTCGGGTAAGGGTTAGGGTTAGGGTTAGGGTTAGGGTTAGGATTAGGGAATGGGGACGGTTTAGGGGACATGTTAGGGTACGACAACGGTTTAGGGTGAGCGTACGTGTTAGGGTACGGGTTAGTGTTAGCGTACGGGTTAGGATTAGGTAATGTGTTAGCGTAAGGCTTCGGGTAAGGTTTAGGGTTAGGGTTATGGTTAGGGTTAGTGTTAGGGGACGGGGACGGTTTAGGGGACACGTTAGGTTACGACAATGGTTTAGGGTGAGCGTACGTGTTAAGGTACGGGTTAGTGTTAGCGTACGGGTTAGGATTAGGGGACGGGTTATGGTAAGGCTTCGGGTAAGGGTTAGGGTTAGGGTTAGGGTTAGGATTAGGGTTAGCGGACGGGGACGGTTTAGGGGACAGGTTAGGGTACGGCAACGTTTTAGGGTGAGCGTAAGTGTGAGGCTACGGGTTAGTGTTAGCGTACGGGTTAGTATTAGGTGACAGGTTAGGGTAAGGCTTCGGGTAAGGGTTAGGGTTAGGGATAGGGTTAGTGTTAGGGTTAGGGGACGGGGACGGTTTAGGGGAAAGGTTAGGATACGACAACGGTTTAGCGTGAGCGTACGTGTTAGGGTATGGGTTAGTGTTAGCGTATGGCTTAGGATTAGGGGACGGGTTTGGGTAAGGCTTCGGGTAAGGGTTAGGGTTACAGTTAGGGTTAGGGTTAGGGGACAGAAACGGTTTAAGGGACAGGTTAGTGTATGACAACGGTTTAGGGTGAGCGTACGTGTTAGGGTACGGGTTAGTGTTAGCGTACGGTTTAGGATTTGGGGACGGGTTAGGGTAAGGCTTCGGGTAAGGGTTAGGGTTAGGGTTAGGGTTAGGGGATGGGGACGTTTTAGGGTACAGGTTAGTGTATGACAACGGTTTAGGGTGAGCGTACGTGTTAGGGTACGGGTTAGTGTTAGCGTACGATTTAGGATTAGGGGACGGGTTAGGGTAAGGCTTCGGGTAAGGGTTAGGGTTAGGGTTAGGGTTAGGAGACGGGGACGGTTTAGGGGACAGGTTAGGGTATGACAACGGTTTAGGGTGAGCGTACGTGTTAGGGTACGGGTTAGTGTTAGCGTACAGGTTAGGATTAGAGGACGGGTAAGGATAAGGCTTCGGGTAAGGTTTAGGGTTAGGGTTAGGGTTAGGGGACGGGGACGGGTGAGGGTACAGGTTAGGGTACGACAACGTTTTACGGTGAACGTACGTGTTAGGGTATGGTTTAGTGTTAGCGTACGGGTTAGGATTAGGGGACGGGTTAGGGTAAGGCTTCGGGTAAGGGTTAGGGTTAGGGTTAGGGGACGGGGACGGGGACGGTTTAGGGGACAGGTTAGGGTACGACAACGGTTTAGGGTGAGCGTACGTGTTAGGGTACGGGTTAGTGTTAGTGTACGGGTTAGGATTAGGGGACGGGATAGGGTAAGGCTTCGGGTAAGGGTTAGGGTTAGGGTTAGGGTTAGGGGTCGGGGACGGTTTAGGGGACATGTTAGGGTCCGACATCGGTTTAGGGTGAGCGTACGTGTTAGCGTACGGTTTATTGTTAGCGTACAGTATTGGATTATGGGACGGGTTAGTTTACGGTTTCGGGTAAGGGTTAGGGTTAGGGTTAGGCTTAGGGTTAGGGGACGGGGACGGGGACGGTTTAGGGGACCGGTTAGGATTAGGGTTAGGGTTAGGGTTAGGGGACGGGGACGGTTTAGGAGACAGGTTAGGGTACGGCAACGGTTTAGGGTGAGCGTACGTGTTAGGGTACGGGTTAGTGTTAGCGTACGGGTTAGGATTAGGTGACGGGTTAGGGTAAGGGTTCGGGTAAGGGTTAGGGTTAGGGATAGAGTTAGGGTTATGGTTAGGGGATGGGGACAGTTTAGGGGACAGGTTAGGATACGACAACGATTTAGGGTGAGCGTACGTGTTAGGGTACGGGTTAGTGTTAGCGTACGGGTTAGGATTAGGGGACGGGTTAGTGTAAGGCTTCGGGTAAGGTTTAGGGTTAGTGTTAGGGTTAGGGTTAGGGTTAGGATTAGGGGACGGGGACTGTTTAGGGTACTGGTTAGTGTACGAAAACGGTTTAGGGTGAGCGTACTTTAGGGTACGGATTAGTGTTAGCGTACGGGTTAGGATTAGGGGACGGGTTAGGGTATGGCTTCGGCTAAGGGTTAGGGTTAGGATTAGGGTAGGGTTAGGGGATGGGGACGGTTTAGGGGAACGGTTAAGGTACGACAACGGTTTAGGGTGAGCGTACGTGTTACAGTACAGGTTAGTGTTAGCGTGTGGGTTAGGGTTAGGGGACGGGTTAGGGTAAGGTTTCGGGTAAGTTTTAGGGTTAGGGTTAGGGTTAGGGTTAGGGGACAGGGACGGTTTAGGGGACATGTTAGTGTACGACAACGGTTTAGGGTGTACGTACGTTTTAGGGTATTGTTGAGTGTTAGCGTATGGGTTAGGATTAGGGGACAGGTTAGGGTAAGGCTTCGGGTAAGGGTTAGGGTTAGGGTTAGGGTTAGGGGACGGGGAAGGTTTAGGGGACAGGTTAGGGTACGACAACGGTTTAGGGTGAGCGTACGTGTTAGGGTACGTTTTAGTGTTAGCGTACAGTATAGGATTAGGGGACGGGTTAGTGTAAGGTTTTGGGTAAGGGTTAGGGTTAGGGTTAGGCTTAGGGTTAGGGGACGGGGACGGGGATGGTTTAGGGGTCCGGTTAGGATTAGGGTTATTGTTAGGGTTAGGGGACGGGGACTCTTTAGGAGACAGGTTATGATACGACAACTGTTTAGGGTGAGCGTACGTGTTAGAGTACGGGTTAGTGTTAGCGTACGGGTTAGGATTAGGGGACGGTTTATTGTAAGGCTTCGGGTAAGCGTTAGGGTTAGGGTTAGTGTTAGGGGACGGGGACGGTTTAGGGGACTGGTTAGGGTACGACAACGTTTTAGGGTGAGCGTACGTGTTATGGTACGGGTTAGTGTTAGCGTACGGTTTAGGATTAGGGGACGGGTTAGGGTTAGGCTTCGGGTAAGCGTTAGGGTTAGGGTAAGGGTTACCTTTAGGGGACGGGGACGGTTTTGGAGACAGGTTAGTGTACGGCAACGATTTAGGGTGAGCATACGTTTTAGGGTAGCGTTAGTTTTAGCGTACGGGTTAGGATTAGGTGATGGGTTAGGGTAAGGCTTCGGGTAAGGGTTAGGGTTAGGGATAGGGTTAGGGTTAGGGGATGGGGAGGGTTTAGGGGCAAGGTTAGGATACGACAACGGTTTAGGGTGAGCGTACGTTTGGGTACGGGTTAGTGTTAGCGTACGGGTTAGGATTAAGGGACGGGTTAGGGTAAGGCTTCGGGTAAGGGTTAGGGTTAGGGTTAGGGTTAAGGTTAGGTTTAGTGCACGGGGACGGGTGAGTGTACAGGTTAGGGTACCACAACGTTTTAGGGTGAACATACGTGTTAGGGTATGGTTTAGTGTTAGCGTACGGGTTAGGATTAGGGGACGGGTTAGGGTAAGGCTTCGGGTAAGGGTTAGGGTTAGGGTTAGGGGAAGGGGACGGTTTAGGGGACAGGTTAGGATACGACAACGGTTTAGGGTGAGCGTACGTGTTAGGGTACGTGTTAGTGTTAGCGTATGGGTTAGGATTAGGGGATGGGTTAGGGCAAGGCTTCAGGTTAGTGTTAGTGTACGGGTTAGGATTAGGGGATGGGTTAGGGTAAGGCTTCGGGTTAGGGTTAGGGTTAGGGGACAGGGACGGTGTAGGGGACAGGGTAGGGTACGACAATGGTTTAGGGTGAGCGTACGTGTTAGGGTATGGGTTAGTGTTAGTGTACGGTTTAGGAGTAGGGGACGGGTTAGGGTAAGGCTTCGGGTAAGGGTTAGGGTTAGGGTTAGGGTTAGTGTTAGGGTTAGTGGATGGGGAAGGGTGAGGGTACACGTTAGGGTACGACAACGTTTTAGGGTGAACGTACGTGTTAGGGTATGGTTTAGTGTTAGTGTACGGGTTAGGATTAGTCGACGGGTTAGGGTAAGGCTTCGGGTAAGGGTTAGGGTTAGGGTTAGGGGACGGGGACGGTTTAGGGGATAGGTTAGGGTACGACAACGGTTTAGGGTGAGCGTACGTGTTAGGGTACGGTTTAGTGTTAGCGTACAGTATAGGATTAGAGGACGGGTTAGTGTAAGTTTTCGGGTAGGGGTTAGGGTTAGGGTTAGGCTTAGGGTTAGGGGACCGGGACGGGGACCCTTTAGGGGACAGGTTAGGCTATGACAACGGTTTTGGGTGAGCGTACGTGTTAGGGTACGGGTTAGTGTTAGCGTATGGGTTAGGATTAGAGGACGTTTTAGTGTAAGGCTTCGGGTAAGTGTTAGGGTTAGGGTTAGGGTTAGGGTTAGTGTTAGGGTTAGGGGACGGGGACAGTTTAGGGGACAGGTTAGGGTACGACAACAGTTTACGGTGAGCGTACGTGTTAGGGTACGGGTTAGTGTTAGCGTACGGGTTAGGATTAGGGTACGGGTTAGTGTAAGGCTTTCGTAAGCGTTAGGGTTAGGGTTAGGGTTAGGTTTAGGGGACGGGGACGGTTTTGGAGACAGGTTAGGGTACGGCAACAGTTTAGGGTGAGCGTACGTTTTAGGGTATGGGTTAGTGTTAGCGTACGGGTTTGGATTAGGTGACGGGTTAGGGTAAGGCTTCGGGTAATGGTTAGGGTTAGGGATAGGGTTAGGGTTATGGTTAGGGGACGGGGACGGTTTAGGGGAAAGATTAGGATACGACAACGATTTAGGGTGAGCGTAGGTGTTAGGGTACGGGTTAGTGTTAGCCTACGGGTTAGGATTAGGGGACGGGTTAGTGTAAGGCTTCGGGTAAGGATTAGGGTTAGGGTTAGGGTAAGGGTTAGCTGACAGGGATGCTTTAGGGGACAGGTTAGTGTACGAAAACGGTTTAGGGTGAACGTACTTTAGGGTACAGGTTAGTGTTAGCATACGGATTAGGATTAGGGGACGGGTTAAGGTAAGGCTTCGGCTAAGGGTTAGGGTTAGGTTTAGGGTTAGGGTTAGGGGATGGGGACGGTTTAGGGGACCGGTTAGGGTACGACAACGGTTTAGGGTGAGCGTACGTGTTACGGTACAGGTTAGTGTTAGCGTATGGGTTAGGATTAGGGGACGGGTTAGGGTAAGGCTTCGGCTAAGGATTAGGGTTAGGGTTAGGGTTAGGGTTAGGGGACAGGGACGGTTTAGGGGACATGTTAGTGTACGACAACGGTTTAGGGTGAGCGTACGTGTTAGGGTACGGGTTAGTGTTAGCGTACGGGTTAGGATAAGTGGACGGGTTAGGGTAAGGCTTCGGGTAAGGGTTAGGGTTAGGGTTAGTGTTAGGGTTATGGTTAGGTTTAGGGGACGGCGACGGTTTAGGGGACAGGTTAGTGTACGACAATGGTTTAGTGTGAGCGTAAGTGTTAGGGTATGGTTTAGTGTTAGCGTACGGGTTAGGACTAGGGTACGGGTTAGTGTAAGGCTTCTGGTAAGGGTTAGGGTTAGGGTTAGGGTTACGTTTAGGGTTAGGGGATGGGGACGGTTTAGGGGACAGGTTACGGTATGACAACGGTTTAGGGTGAGTGTAAGTGTTAGGGTACGAGTTAGTGTTAGGGTACGGGTTAGGATTACGAGACTGGTTAGGGTAAGGCTTCGGGAAAGGGTTAGCGTTAGGTTTAGGGTTAGTGTTAGGGGACGGGGACGGTTTAGGGGACAGGTTAGTTTACGACAACGGTTTAGGGTGACCGTACGTGTTAGGGTACGGGTTAGTGTTAGCGTACGGGTTAGGATTAGGGGACGGGTTAGGGTAAGGCTTCGGGTAAGGGTTAGGGTTAGGGTGAGGGTTAGGGTTAGGATTAGGGAATGGGGACGGTTTAGGGGACATGTTAGGATACGACAACGGTTTAGGGTGAGCGTACGTGTTAGGGTACGGGTTAGTGTTAGCATACGGGTTAGGATTAGGTAATGTGTTAGCGTAAGGCTTCGGGTAAGGGTTAGGGTTAGGGTTACGGTTAGGGTTAGTGTTAGGGGACGGGGACGGTTTAGGGGACACGTTAGGTTACGACAACGGTTTAGGGTGAGCGTACGTGTTAAGGTACGGGTTAGTGTTAGAGTACGGGTTAGGATTAGGGGACGGCTTATGGTAAGGCTTCGGGTAAGGGTTAGGGTTAGGGTTAGGGTTAGGCTTAGGGTTAGGGTTAGGGGACGCGGACGGTTTAGGGGACAGGTTAGGGTACGAAAATGATTTAGGGTGAGCGTACGTGTTAGGGTACGGGTTAGTGTTAGCCTACAGGTTAGGATTAGGGGACGGGTTACTGTAAGGCTTTGGGTTAGGGTTATGGTTAGGGTTAGGGTTATGGTTAGCGTTAGGGGACGGGAACGGTTTAGGGGACAGGTTAGTTTATGACAACGGTTTAGGGTGAGCGTACGTGTTAGGGTACGGGTTACTGTTAGCGTACGGGTTAGGATTAGGGGACGGGTTAGCGTAAGGCTTAGGGTAAGGGCTAGGATTAGGGTTAGGGTTAGGGTTAGAGGACAGGGAGAGTTTATGGGACACGTTAGTGTACGACAAGGGTTTAGGTTAAGCGTACGTGTTAGGGTACTGGTTAGTGTTACTGTACGGGTTAGGTTTAGGGTACGTGTTAGTGTAAGGCTGCGTGTAAGGGTTAGGGTTAGGGTTGCGGTTAGGGTTAGGGGACGGGGACGGTTTAGAAGATAGGTTAGGGTACGACAACAGTTTACGGTGAGCGTACGTGTTAGGGTATGGGTGAGTTTTAGCGTACGGGTTAGGATTAGAGGACGGGTTAGGGTAAGTCTTCGGGTAAGGGTTAAGGTTAGGGTTAGGGTTAGGGTTAGGGTTATGGGACGGGGACGGTTTAGGGGACATGTTAGGGTACGACAACGGTTTAGGGTGAGCGTACGTGTTAGGGTACGGGTTAGTGTTAGAGTACGGGTTAGGATTAGGGAATGTGTTAGGGTAAGGCTTCGGGTAAGGGTTAGGGTTAGGGTTAGGGTTAGGGTTAGGGTTAGGGGATGGTGCCGGGGACGGGGACGGTTTAGGGGACAGTTTAGTGTAAGACAAATGTTGAGGGTGAGCGTACGTGTTAGGGTACGGGTTAGTGTTAGCGTACGGGTTAGGATTAGGGGACGGGTTAGTGTAAGGCTTCGGGTAAGGGTTAGGGATAGGGTTAGGGTTAGGGTAACAGTTAGGGTTAGGGGACGGGGACGGTTTAGGGGACAGGTTAGGGTGCGATAACATTTTAAGGTGAGCGTACGTGTTAGGGTATGGGTTAGTTTTAGCGTACGCGTTAGGATTAGTGGACGGGTTAGGGTAAGGCTTCGGATAAGTGTTATGGTTAGGGTTAGGGTTAGCGTTAGGGTTAGGGGATGGTTTAGGGGACAGTTTAGGGTACAACAACGGTTTAGGGTGAGGGTACGTGTTAGGGTATGGGTTAGTTTTAGCCTACGGGTTAGGATTAGGGGACGGGTTAGGGTAAGGCTTCGGGTAAGGTTTAGGGTTAGGGTTAGGGTTAGGGTTAGGATTAGGTGACGGGTACGGTTTAGGGGACATGTTAGGGTACGACAACGGTTTAGGGTGCGCGTACGTGTTAGGGTACGGGTTAGTGTTAGCGTACGGGTTAGGATTAGGGAATGTGTTAGGGTAAGTCTTCGGGCAAGGGTTAGGGTTAGGGTTAGGGTTAGGGTTAATGTTATGGGACGGGGACGGTTTAGGGGACACGTTAGGTTACGACAACTGTTTAGGGTGAGCGTACGTGTTAAGGTACGGGTTAGTGTTACCGTACGGGTTAGGATTAGGGGCCAGGTAAGGGTAAGGCTTTGGGTAAGGGTTAGGGGTAGGGTTAGGGTTAGGGTTCGGGTATGGGGACGGGGACGGGGACGGTTTAGGGGACAGGTTATGGTAAGACAAAGGTTTAGGGTGAGCGTACGTGTTAGGGTACAGGTTAGTGTTAGCGTACGCTTTAGGATTAGGGGACGGGTTAGGGTAAGGCTTCGGGTAAGGGTTAGGGTTAGAGTTAGGGCAAGGGTTAGGGTTAGTGAATGGGGACGTTTTAGGGGACAGGTTAGGGTGCGACAACGGTTTAGAGTGAGCGTACGTGTGAGGGTACGGGTTAGTGTTAGCGTACGGGTTAGGATTAGGGGACGGGTTAGGGTAAGGCTTCGGGTAAGGTTTAGCGTTAGTGTTAGGGTTAGGGTTAGGGGACGGGGACGGTTTAGGGGACAGTTTAGGGTACAACAACACTTTAGGGTGAGCGTACGTGTTAGGGTACGGTTTAGTGTTAACGTACGGAGTAGTATTAGGGGACGGGTTAGGGTAAGGCTTCGGGTAAGGGTAAGGGTTAGGGTTAGGGTTAGGGTTAGGGTTCGGGTTAGGGGAGGGGGACGGTTTAAGGGACAGGTTAGGGTACGATAACAGTTTAAGGTGAGAGTACGTGTTAGGGTATGGGTTAGTTTTAGCGTACGCGTTAGAATTAGTGGACGGGTTAGGGTAAGGCTTTGGTTAAGGGTTAGGGTTAGGGTTAGGGTTAGGGTTAGGGTTAGGGGATGGGGACGGTTTAGGGCACAGGTTAGGGTATGACAACGGTTTTGGGTGAGCGTACGTTTTAGGATATGGGTTAGTGTTAGCGTATGGGTTAGGATTAGGGCACAGGTTAGGTTAAGGCTTCGGGTAAGTGTTAGGGCTAGGGTTAGTTTTAGGGTTAGTCTTAGGGGACGGGGACGGTTTCGGGGACAGGTTAGGGTACCACAGCATTTTAGAGTGAGTGTACGTGTTAGGGTACGGTTTAGTGTTAGCGTACGGGTTAGGATTAGGGGACGGGTTAGGGTAAGGCTTCAGGTAAGAGTCAGCGTTAGGGTTAGGGTTAGGGTTAGGGTTAGGGGACGGTTTAGGGCACAGGTTAGTGTATGACAAATGTTTAGGGTGAGCGTACGTGTTAGGGTATGGGTTAGTGTTAGTGTACGGGTTAGGATTATGGGACGGGTTAGGGAAGGCTTCGGGTAAGGGTTAGGGTTAGGGTTAGGGTTAGGGGACGGGGACGGGGATGGTTTTGTGGACCGGTTAGTGTTAGGGTTAGGGTTAGGGTTAGGGGACAGGGACGGTGTAGGGGACAGGGTAGGGTACGACAATGCTTTAGGGTGAGCGTACGTGTTAGGGTATGGGTTAGTGTTAGTGTACGGTTTAGGAGTAGGGGACGGGTTAGGGTAAGGCTTCGGGTAAGGGTTAGGGTTAGGGTTAGGGTTAGTGTTAGGGTTAGTGGATGGGGAAGGGTGAGGGTACACGTTAGGGTACGACAACGTTTTAGGGTGAACGTACGTGTTAGGGTACGGTTTAGTGTTAGCGTACGGGTTAGGATTAGTCGACGGGTTAGGGTAAGGCCTCGGGTAAGGGTTAGGGTTAGGGTTAGGCTTAGGGTTAGGGGACCGGGACGGGGACCCTTTAGGGGACAGGTTAGGCTATGACAACGGTTTTGGGTGAGCGTACGTGTTAGGGTACGGGTTAGTGTTAGCGTATGGGTTAGGATTAGGGGACGTTTTAGGGTAAGGCTTCGGGTAAGTGTTAGGGTTAGCGTTAGGGTTAGGGTTAGTGTTAGGGTTAGGGGACGGGGACAGTTTAGGGGACAGGTTAGGGTACGACAACAGTTTACGGTGAGCGTACGTGTTAGGGTACGGGTTAGTGTTAGCGTACGGGTTAGGATTAGGGTACGGGTTAGTGTAAGGCTTTCGTAAGCGTTAGCGTTAGGGTTAGGGTTAGGTTTATGTGACGGGGACGGTTTTGGAGACAGGTTAGGGTACGGCAACGGTTTAGGGTGAGCGTACGGTTTAGGGTACGGGTTAGTGTTAGCGTACGGGTTTGGATTAGGTGACGGGTTAGGGTAAGGCTTCGGGTAATGTTTAGGGTTAGGGATAGGGTTAGGGTTATGGTTAGGGGACGGGGACGGTTTAGGGGAAAGATTAGGATACGACAACGATTTAGGGTGAGCGTAGGTGTTAGGGTACGGGTTAGTGTTAGCCTACGGGTTAGGATTAGGGGACGGGTTAGTGTAAGGCTTCGGGTAAGGATTAGGGTTAGGGTTAGGGTAAGGGTTAGCTGACAGGGATGGTTTAGGGGACAGGTTAGTGTACGAAAACGGTTTAGGGTGAGCGTACTTTAGGGTACAGGTTAGTGTTAGCGTACGGGTTAGGATTAGGGGACGGGTTAAGGTAAGGCTTCGGCTAAGGGTTAGGGTTAGGTTTAGGGTTAGGGTTAGGGGATGGGGACGGTTTAGGGGACCGGTTAGTGTACGACAACGGTTTAGGGTGAGCGTACGTGTTATGGTACGGGTTAGTGTTAGCGTATGGGTTAGGATTAGGGGACGGGTTAGGGTAAGGCTTCGGCTAAGGATTAGGGTTAGGGTTAGGGTTAGGGTTAGGGGACAGGGACGGTTTAGGGGACATGTTAGTGTACGACAACGGTTTAGGGTGAGCGTAAGTGTTAGGGTATGGGTTAGTGTTAGTGTACGGGTTACGATTAGGGGATGGGTTAGGGTAAGGCTTCGGGTAAGGGTTAGGGTTAGGTTTAGGGTTAGGGTTAGGGTTAGGGTATGGGGACGGTTTAGGGGACAGGTTAGGATAAGACAACGGTTTAGCGTGAGCGTACGTGTTAGGGTACAGGTTAGTGTTAGCATACGGGTTAGGATTAGGGAACGGTTTAGGGTAAGGCTTCGGGTAAGGGTTAGTGTTAGGTTTAGGGTTAGGGTTAGGGTTAAGGGTCGGGGACGTTTTAGGGGACAGTTTACGTTACCACAACGGTTTAGGGTGATGGTAGTGTTAGGGTACGGGTTAGTGTTAGCGTACGGGTTAGGATTAGGGGACGGGTTAGGGTAAGGCTTCGGGTAAGGGTTAGGGTTAGGGTTAGGGTTAGTGTTAGGGGTTGGGGATGGTTTAGGGGACAGGTTAGGGTACGACAACTGTTTAGGGTTAGCGTACGTGTTACGGTACGGGTTAGTGTTAGCGTACGGGTTAGGATTATTGGACGGTTTAGGGTAAGGCTTCGGTAAGGGTTATGGTTAGGGATAGGGTTAGGTTTAGGTTTAGGGTTAGGGTTAGGGGTTGGGGACGGTTTAGGGGACAGGTTAGGGTACGACAAAGATTTAGGGTGAGCGTACGTGTTAGGGTACGGGTTTGTGTTAGCGTACGGGTTCGGATTAGTGGACGGGTTAGGGTAAGGCTTCGGGTAAATGTTAGGGTTACGGTTAGCGTTAGGGTTAGTGGACGGGGACGGTTTAGGGGACAGGTTAGTGTACGACAACGGTTTAGGGTGAGCGTACGTGTTACGGTATGAGTTAGTGTTAGCGTACGTGTTAGGATTAGCGGACAGGTTAGGGTAAGGCTTCTGGTAAGGGTTAGGGTTAGGGTTAGGGTACGGGTTAGGGGACAGGAACGGTTTAAGGGACAGGTTAGGTTACGACAATGGTTTAGGGTGAGCGTACGTGTTAGGGTATGGGTTAGTGTTAGCGTTCGTGTTAGGATTAGGGTACGGCTTAGGGTAAGGCTTCGGGTAAGTGTTAGTGTTAGGGTTAGGGATAGGGTTAGAGATAAGGGACAGGGACGGTTTAGGGGACAGGTTAGGATACGACAAAGTTTTAGGGTGAGCGTAAGTGTTAGGGTACGGGTTAGTGTTAGCGTATGAGTTAGGATTAGGGGACGGGTTAGGGTAAGGCTTCGGGTAAGGGTTAGGGTTTGCGTTAGGGTTAGGGTTAGGGTTAGGGGACGGGGACGCTTTAGGGGACAGGTTAAAGTACGACAACGGTTTAGGGTGAGCGTACGTGTTAGGGTACGGGTTAGTGTTAGCGTACGTGTTAGGATTAGGGGACGGGTTAGTGGAAGGCTTCGGGTAAGTGTTAGGGTTAGGGTTAGGGTTTGGGGATGGGGATTGTTTAGGGGACAGGTCAGGGTACGACAACGGTTTAGGGTGAGCGTACGTGTTAGGGTACGGGTTAGTGTTAGCGTATGGGTTAGGATTAGTGGACGGTTTAGGATAAGCCTTCGGGTAAGTGTGAGGCTTAGGGTTAGGGTTAGGGTTAGTGTTAGGGGACGGGGACAGTTTAGGTGACAGGTTAGTGTACGACAATGGTTAAGGGTGAGCGTACGTGTTAGGGTACGGGTTAGTGTTAGCGTACGGGTTAGGATTAGGGAACGGGTTAGGGTAAGGCTTCGGGTAAGTGTTAGGGTTAGGGTTAGGGTTAGTGTTAGGGGACGGGGACGGTTTAGGGGACATGTTATGTTACGACAACGATTTAGGCTGAGCGTACGTGTTAGGGTACGGGTTAGTGTTAGCGTACGGGTTAGGATTAGGGGACGGGTTAGGGTAAGGCTTCGGGCAAGGGTTAGGGTTAGGGTTAGGGTTAGGGGACGGGGACGGTTTAGGGGACAGGTTAGGGTACAACAACATTTTAGGGTGAGCGTACGTGTTAGGGTACGGGTTAGTGTTAGCGTACGGTTTAGGTTGAGGGGACGGGTTAGGGTAAGGCTTCAGGTAAGGGGTAGGGTTAGGGTTAGGGTTAGGGTTAGGGGACGGTGACAGTTTAGGGGACAGGTTAGGGTACGACAACGGTTTAGGGTGAGCGTACATGTTAGGGTACGGGTTAGTGTTAGCGTACGGTTTATGATTAGGGGACGGGTTAGTGTAGGGCTTCGGGTAAGGGTTAGGGTTAGGGTAAGGGTTAGCTTTAGGGGACGGGGACGGTTTTGGAGACAGGTTAGTGTACGGCAACGATTTAGGGTGAGCATACGTTTTAGGGTAGCGTTAGTTTTAGCGTACGGGTTAGGATTAGGTGATGGGTTAGGGTAAGGCTTCGGGTAAGGGTTAGGGTTAGGGATAGGGTTAGGGTTAGGGGATGGGGAGGGTTTAGGGGCAAGGTTAGGATACGACAACGGTTTAGGGTGAGCGTACGTTTGGGTACGGGTTAGTGTTAGCGTCCGGGTTAGGATTAGGGGAGGGGTTAGGGTAAGGCTTCGGGTAAGGGTTAGGGTTAGGGTTAGCGTTAGGGTTAGGGTTAGGGAACGGTGACGGTTTAGGGGACAGGTTAGTGTACGACAACAGTTTAGGGTGAGCGTAGGTGTTAGGGTACAGTTTAGTGTTAGCGTACGACTTAGGATTAGGGGACGGGTTAGGGTAAGGCTTCGGGTAAGGATTAGGGTTAGAGTTAGGGTTAAGGTTAGGGTTAGGGTAAGGGGACGGTTTAGGGGACAGGTTAAGGTACGACAATGGTTTAGGGTGTGTGTACGTGTTAGGGTATGGGTTAGTGTTAGCGTACGGGTTAAGATTAAGGGACGGGTTAGGGTAAGGCTACGGGTAAGATTTAGGGTCAGGGTTAGGGTTAAGGGGCGAGTACAGTTTAGGGTACAGGTTAGGGTACGACAACGGTTTAGTGTGAGCGTACGTGTTAGGGTACGGTTTAATGTTAGCATACGGGTTAGGATTAGGGGACGGGTTAGGATAAGGCTTCGGGTAAGGGTTAGGGTTAGGATTAGGGTTAGGTTTAGGGGACGGGGAGGGTTTAGGGGATAGGTGAGGGTACGACAACGGTTTAGCGTGAGCGTACGTGTTAGGGTATGGGTTACTTTTAGCGTACGGGTCAGGATTAGGGGACGGGTTAGGGTAAGGCTTCGGGTAAGGGCTAGGGTTAGGGTTAGGGTTAGGTTTAGGTTTAGGGGATGGGGACGGTTTATGGGTCATGTTAGTTTACGACAACGGTTTAGGGTGAGCGAACGTTTTAGGGTACGGGTTAGTGTAAACGTACGGATTAGGATTAGGGAACGGGTTAGGGTAAGGCTTCGGGTAAGGTTTTGGGTTAAGGTTAGGTTTAGAGTTAGTGTTAGGGGTCGGGGACAGTTTAGGGGACAGGTTAGGTTACGACAACTGTTTAGGGTTAGCGTACGTGTTACGGTACGGGTTAGTGTTAGCGTACGGGTTAGGATTATTGGACGGTTTAGGGTAAGGCTTCGGTAAGGGTTATGGTTAGGGATAGGGTTAGGTTTAGGTTTAGGGTTAGGGTTAGGGGTTGGGGACGGTTTAGGGGACAGGTTAGGGTACGACAAAGATTTAGGGTGAGCGTACGTGTTAGGGTACGGGTTTGTGTTAGCGTACGGGTTCGGATTAGTGGACGGGTTAGGGTAAGGCTTCGGGTAAATGTTAGGGTTACGGTTAGCGTTAGGGTTAGTGGACGGGGACGGTTTAGGGGACAGGTTAGTGTACGACAACGGTTTAGGGTGAGCGTACGTGTTAGGGTATGAGTTAGTGTTAGCGTACGTGTTAGGATTAGCGGACAGGTTAGGGTAAGGCTTCTGGTAAGGGTTAGGGTTAGGGTTAGGGTACGGGTTAGGGGACAGGAACGGTTTAAGGGACAGGTTAGGTTACGACAATGGTTTAGGGTGAGCATACGTGTTAGGGTATGGGTTAGTGTTAGCGTTCGTGTTAGGATTAGGGTACGGCTTAGGGTAAGGCTTCGGGTAAGTGTTAGTGTTAGGGTTAGGGATAGGGTTAGAGATAAGGGACAGGGACGGTTTAGGGGACAGGTTAGGATACGACAAAGTTTTAGGGTGAGCGTAAGTGTTAGGGTACGGGTTAGTGTTAGCGTATGAGTTAGGATTAGGGGACGGGTTAGGGTAAGGCTTCGGGTAAGGGTTAGGGTTAGCGTTAGGGTTAGGGTTAGGGTTAGGGGACGGGGACGCTTTAGGGGACAGGTTAAAGTACGACAACGGTTTAGGGTGAGCGTACGTGTTAGGGTACGGGTTAGTGTTAGCGTACGTGTTAGGATTAGGGGACGGGTTAGTGGAAGGCTTCGGGTAAGTGTTAGGGTTAGGGTTAGGGTTTGGGGATGGGGATTGTTTAGGGGACAGGTCAGGGTACGACAACGGTTTAGGGTGAGCGTACGTGTTAGGGTACGGGTTAGTGTTAGCGTATGGGTTAGGATTAGTGGACGGTTTAGGATAAGCCTTCGGGTAAGTGTGAGGCTTAGGGTTAGGGTTAGGGTTAGTGTTAGGGGACGGGGACAGTTTAGGTGACAGGTTAGTGTACGACAATGGTTAAGGGTGAGCGTACGTGTTAGGGTACGGGTTAGTGTTAGCGTACGGGTTAGGATTAGGGAACGGGTTAGGGTAAGGCTTCGGGTAAGTGTTAGGGTTAGGGTTAGGGTTAGTGTTAGGGGACGGGGACGGTTTAGGGGACATGTTATGTTACGACAACGATTTAGGCTGAGCGTACGTGTTAGGGTACGGGTTAGTGTTAGCGTACGGGTTAGGATTAGGGGACGGGTTAGGGTAAGGCTTCGGGCAAGGGTTAGGGTTAGGGTTAGGGTTAGGGTTAGGGGACGGGGACGGTTTAGGGGACAGGTTAGGGTACAACAACATTTTAGGGTGAGCGTACGTGTTAGGGTACGGGTTAGTGTTAGTGTACGGTTTAGGTTGAGGGGACGGGTTAGGGTAAGGCTTCAGGTAAGGGGTAGGGTTAGGGTTAGGGTTAGGGTTAGGGGACGGTGACAGTTTAGGGGACAGGTTAGGGTACGACAACGGTTTAGGGTGAGCGTACATGTTAGGGTACGGGTTAGTGTTAGCGTACGGTTTATGATTAGGGGACGGGTTAGTGTAGGGCTTCGGGTAAGGGTTAGGGTTAGGGTTAGGGTTAGGGTTAGGGTTAGGGTTAGGGGACGGGGACGGTTTAGCTGACAGGTTAGTGTACGAAAACGGTTTAGGGTGAGCATACGTGTTAGGGTACGTGTTAGTGTTAGTGTACGGGTTAGGATTAGGGGACGGGTTAGGGTAAGGCTTCGGGTAAGAGTTAGGGTTATGGTTAGATTTAGGGTTAGGGGACGGGGACGGTTTAGTGTACAGGTTAGCGTATGACTACAGTTTAGGGTGAGCGTACAAGTTAGGGTATGGATTAGTGTTAGCGTACGGGTTAGTATTAGGGGACGGGTTAGGGTAAGGCTTCAGGTAAGGGGTAGGGTTAGGGTCAGGGTTAGGGTTAGGGAATGGGGACGGTTTAGGGGACAGGTTAGGGTACGACCACGGTTTAGGGTGAGCGTACGTGTTAGGGTATGGGTTACTGTTAGCGTACGGGTTAGGATTAGGGGACGGGTTAGGTTAAGCCTTCGGGTAAGGGTTAGGATAAGCGTTAGGTTTAGGTGACGGGGACGGTTTAGGGGACAGGTTAGGGTACGACAACGGTTTAGGGTGAGCGTACGTGTTAGGATATGGGTTAGTGTTAGCGTACGGGTTAGGATTATGGGATGGGTTAGGTTAAGGCTTCGGGTAAGTGTTTGGGTTAGGGTTAGTGTTAGGGTTAGGGCTAGGGTTAGGGTTATGGGACGGGGACCGTTTAGGGGACAGTTTAGGGTACGACCACGGTTTAGGGTGAGCGTACGTGTTTGGGTACGTGTTAGTGTTAGCGTACGGTTTAGGATTAGGGGACGGGTTAGTTTAAGGCTTCGGGTAAGGGTTAGGGTTAGGGTTAAGGTTAGGGTTAGGGGACGGGACGGTTTAGGGGACTGGTTAGGGTACGACAACGGTTTAGTGTGAGCGTACATGTTAGAGTACACGTTAGTGATAGCCTACGGGTTAGGATAAAGGGACAGGTAAGTGTAAGGCTTCGGGTAAGGGTTAGTGTTAGGGTTAGGGTTAGGGTTAGGGTTAGGGTTAGGGGACGGGGACGGTTTAGGATACAGATAAGGATACGACAACCGTGTAGGTTGAGCGTACGTGTTAGGGTACGGGTTAGTGTTAGCGTACGGTTTAGGATTAGGTGACGGTTTAGCATAAGACTTCGGGTAAGGGTTAGGTTTAGGGTTATGGTTAGGGTTAGGGTTAGGGGACGAGGACGATTTAGGTGACAGTTTAGGGTACAGCAACGGTTTAGGGTGAGTGTAGGTTTTAGGGTACGGGTTATGGTTAGGGTTAGGGTTAGGGGATGAGGACGATTTAGGGGACAGGTTACCGTACGACAATGGTTTAGGGTGAGCGTACGTGTTAGGGTAAGGGTTAGTGTTAGCGTATGGGTTAGGATTAGGGAACGGGTTAGGTTAAGGCTTCGGGTAAAGGTTAGTGTATGTCTTTTCTATTATATATTTGGCATATGGGCCGGAGTCTGTGCTAATTTCAATCTCTGGTTTTATGCGTCACCCTAACTCACCTTTCCCCATAAGCAAGCGAAAGTTGTTTTTCTAAATTTGAAACCCTGTTCTCTACTGTAATTCAGTTCTTGTGTAGTCAAGTTTACATCTCGTGTATTAGTCATATCTTATGATGTTTCTTTTTCTCTGTGACTTATTTCACGTAGTATCACCGTACCTGAAGCCACTCAGTATGCCGCTTCGGGCCTGATGTCAGAGATTTCATTGCTGAGTGATATTCCATTGTACGTACGTACCACAACTTCTTTATCCATTTTTCGCTTTCTGGGATATTGAACTTGTAACTTAGGCGAGGTTCTTGTAAACAGAGCCGTCCCAAACCTTGGGGTGGCTGTGTGTTTTTGATTTTAATTTCCCTAACCTATAGGACCATAAGTGTAAGTGCCATAGGCTGTGTTGCTTCGTTTCTTACGTGTTTCAGGAAACACCATACACGTCTCCAGAGCGGCTGTTGGCAATTTACATCCCGTTCATCAGCAAAACAATGCTCCCTCTTCTCCATGGCCTGTCCTGCCTTTCTGGATTTTACACTTTTTTCAGATGGCCCTTTTGACCGGGGGGCAGTGAGACTTCATTGTAGTGCAGATTTCCTTCATAGGCTTGCTTGGTTGGCCAAAAAGTGCGTATGCGTTTTTTCCTGAATATATTCAGGAAAAAACGCATATGCACTTTTTGGCCGAGTGCATCATTGTCGACGATCTTCCTCTTTTCCTATGCTTTAAGTGCAATACCAGTCTATCCCCTGAAATAGCTTTCCTGAAATTCTGCCCCGCTTTCAAGTCCTCTTTGCAGGCTTACTTCGATATATTTCTGGAAGATAGCTGTCATTTACAACTCTGTAAGTTTGTGATTTACAGTGCCCCTGAGCTCCTTTCTTCAGCTAGCTTTCTTGTGAGCTGACCGCAAAACCACAGGATTGCTTCAGGCCCTAATCTGGTTCCAGCAGGCACGCTGAGCCTTTGGCTAATTCTTCTTCCTTGTGGGAAATGAGCATTACATTTGCCTGTGCAGACACCTACAGCTAGTCTCTCTTTGGTTCTCCCTATTCCTGTTCATCTTGTGCAGAAATCGCAAACTGTGCCAAAGAGGAGGTTAAAGGCACTGACTCTCCAAGTGGGGAGAGTGTTAGTAAAGCGTCTGGAATGGTGAACCTGAATACCAGGGGACAAAAACTGAGATGCATTTAAAAACTTTTCTCAATCACATGGTGGACCATACTCTGTGTTTCCCATGTATGTTTTAACTAAAGGAAGATTCGCTTAAACCTGGAGAGTTGGGACCCATGGAATGGGTATCATGCAGTATGACTTCAAACGGTCTGCATTTGCTCACCAATCCTCACCAATGCTATCAGCCCGAAGTGTCCAGCCCTATGTCTTACCAGCTCTGGGTGTCGATGTGGGAAATCCATGTTGCATCACAAGCCCTGAGTGAATTATTTAAGAATTCTTGTCTATTTCACTGTCATTTTGTTTTGTGTTTAAAATTTATTTTGGTAATGGGATTTATCGGATTTTCACTGCTGCGTTTTTGCCGCTGTACACATGCTTGATTCTCTTATGGAGACATATAAATCCATGGGTTTTAAGGTTGTTACCAGTCACGTATATTCCTAAGTGTTGAATATGTGGTGTTGAGTCCACTTCTTTGAGCAAGGAGTAGGTCTTGTCTATTACATATTTGGCTTTTGGAACGGTATCTGTGCTAATTTCAATCTCTGGTTTTATGCAGCACCCCAACTCACCTTTCTCCATAAGAAAGCATAAGTTGGTTTTCTTAATTTGAGACCCTGTTCTGTTTTGTAATTCAGTGCATGTGTAGCCAAGTTTATATTCCATGTATTAGTGATATCTTATGTGTTTTTCTTTTAGTATTTTGTGACTTTTTATGATCATACTTACGTCCTCTGGAGTTGTTACAAATGGCAATATTTCATTATTTTCCGGGCTGAGTAATATTCCACTCTACCTAAGTACCTCATCTCTATCCATTTTTTCCCTCCAGAGACATTTATGTTATATCCTAGTCGAGGATCTTTTAAACAGAGAGGCGGTAAACTTTGGCGTGCCTGTGTCCTCCCCATTTATGTTTTTCCCAAGATATACGTCCATGAGTGCAAGTGCTCTGTGCTCTGTAGCTCATTTTTTAGATGCTTTAGTAAACACAATACACTTCTCCAGAGTGAACTTTGGCAACATACATTTCCACTATAAGCCTCACAGTGCTCCCTTTTCTCCTTGCCCTGTCCTGCATTTCTGGTGTTTACACTTTATGAGGACGGCTCTTCTGACTGATGCAAAGTGATGTGTTTTGTAGTACTGATTTCCAGTGCCCACCTGTTTGGTTGGCTAAAAATGTGTATGCCCTTTTCTTGAATTTATACAGAAAAAGATGCATACACCCTTTTTGGCCAACTGCAATGTTGGCAATGTTCAGCCCCTTTTCTTGTGCTTAATGGCGAGTCCTTTCTACCTCTTCCAATCCCTTTCCTGCCATTCTCTGTTGCTTACAAGTCCTTTTTTCTGACCTTCCTCAAGACATTTTTCAGTGATAGATATTTTGAGCTCTACAGTTTCGTGAATTTTGTGCCCCTGAGTTCCATTTTTCCACTTGTGTTTATGGGAACTGGCCACAAAGCAGCGGGATTTCCTCAAGCCCTATTCTGTTTCTATGGGCAACCCTAGCCTTTGGTTAATTCGTCTTCCTGATTGGAAATTAGAGTGACATGTGCCTGTCTGAACACCTAGGACTTGTCTCTCATTGTTCCTCCTCCTTCTGATTCATCCTCTGGACAAATTCCAAACTGTGCACAACAGGATGTTGACAGTGCTGACATCTCCAAGTGGGGAGACTGTTAGTAAAGACTCTGGAGGGGTGAACCCGAGCACCAGGTGATGAGGAGATGAGATTCCTTTTCCAAACTCTTCCCGATCAGACGGTATACCATCCTCTGTGTGTGACAGGCATGTTTTAGCTGTAGGAAGGGTCCCATTCATGTGAGGAGAACACCAGGGCTTTTTCAAAATCAGTGTCTCTCCGCAACCCAAACTGGAGGATTTTTTAAGCTACGGCTACACATATGTTCATTAAGGGCCTTGGGAAGTAGGCAGAGTCCAAACTTTAGATGATTGAAGTCTTCAGGGTCAGAAACACTCACCACCGGCTTCCCTTAGGTTCGATTTTAACTGTCAGTGATAGATGATGTCAATAAAAATATCTATTCTTTTTCAGATCATTTCCCCTTATAGGTTATTGCAAAATATTGAGTGTAGTTCCCTGTGCTATACAGTAGTTCCTTGCTGATGATCGATTTTATACATAGCATTGTGTATGTGTTAATCCCAAACTGTTAATTTATCCCTCCTCCCACCCTTTCCCCTTTGGTAATAATAAATTATAAGATTTTATACTTCTCAGAAATGGGGAAGCTGAAAGAGAGGTATCATTTTCAATGGAAAAGCATTTAAAACAAGATTGAAGCTTTAAGCAAGATTATTAGATGTACATGCTTGGAAAGAAATCACTTCGTTTCTCTAATATTGACCTGACACATAAGACAAACATTTTCACTGAACTTGCTTATAAGAAAGTGATGGAAATATCAAATGGAAGTGTTAGAAACATCTTATTTCTAACAGTGTATAACATCTTATACACTGTTCTCTGTTAATTACAGTATGGCTCACACATCTGTTCATTAAAGTTACAATGTTCTCAATTTCTGTTACTGATCCTCCAGAGTGGACCCCAACAAGTGTCCCCCTGCCCAGTGTCACTGGAGCCAACAGATTGAGACTGAGTTTGGTTCAGAAGCAAAGGAAACTTTATATTTTGATCAGAGAATGGAGAGGTGAGAGCATGTGCTACCCTGTGGGCTGTGGGCTGGGCTGCTGTGTAGAGATCCTGTCAGAGTCAGTGGGAGGGAAGCGGTGGAACTCTCGAGGGCCCGGTTGGCTACAGCTCAGGCTCTATATCGCAGAGTCTGCACTGGGCCCCAGGAGCTGATGTGTCGACCCAGCCATTCTTCACTAGGAAATCTGGTCTGAAGCGCCGGGTGTGGAACCTCTGTATGCGGGACCCTAGGAGCACGTGAAATTAGACAAAGCACAAAGGATAAAAAAGGTTAGACTTTATTTTATTGCCCAGATTCTATTTTTATCTCCCAGGGATTTTTAAGGGGCTTTGCCTGGGACAAACCTCTCTTCTGCCTTTTGTCCCCTTCCTCATTCTTGGAGTGCTGAGGGTGCAGACCCTTCTTCTGTAACTGCTGAGTGCTGAGTTAGGAGCCCTCACACTTGTGGGCGAGGGTCAGAACTTCTTCCCAGCAGTCTCCAGGTGACGTTGATTGTCCCCAGGTCTCCTGCCTCCCTGCTCATCCGCCTGAGCACCAGTATTGGAAGTGTTATAGATTCTAATGACCTTTAAGGGTCCAGGAAGGAGATGTGCAGTGACGCTGTGAGGTCCAGTTTCACCCCGCCCCACATTTGTTGGGCCACCTTAGGCTGACCGTTTCTGCCAGCCTAGATGCTCTGACCAGTAGTCTGCGCTTTCTTCAATTAGGCCCCTGAATTAACGTAAAAACAGCACCAGGTGTCAGGACCCTGCCCGCTCAACTCCCAGACAGTCCAGGGTCAGTGGTGATGAAGGACCATGATGGCCACTGAGTCAACAGCCTTTAGAAGTAAACAGGTGTCCAGCCGGTCTTATTGGCCACCATCATCACGGTGTCTGTAGGCTTTTCTATGGTGACAGCGTGACATATGGTTCCCCCGCCAAGATTATTAGCTCCCCTCCGGGTGCAGTAAGTCCTGCAAGCAGTAGTCTACTCTTTTGGGACACACTCTTGTTGTTTTATGAGAGAAACTCCAGGTCAAATGATGGTCACATGAGTTGTCATGGTGCCCCGTTGCTCCCGGTTATCTCTCTGGACGTTGGAGTTGGAGGGCCTCCACACTCAAGGTCAGTGTGCCCACGGAGCAAACCCTGCAACTTCAGGGCATGGTTGGGGGTTAGGATCACCACGTGGGGTCCTTTTCCCTTAGAAGGGAGGTGGCCTTTTGGGCTGCTGATTTCCAGGTTTTCAGATACCACCAGTATCTTGGCCAGATGTGGCGGTGGGCCAAGTCCCTTGGTGACCGTAGTTTATCCTACCTGGATGGCATTCTTGCATTGTTCCATTTCAAGTGGTCCCAGTTTTTACACTAATACTCCAATGGCGATTCACCTTTCACCAGGAATGTAAAGGTCAAAGGGTTTAGCTAAATTAGGGAGTTCCAGGGCAAGGGTCTGAATTGACTGCTGTTTCCATTCTTGAAAGGCCACTTCTGGATTCTATTCAAAAGGATCATCATCTTTTCCTTTCAGTGTTTCATATAGAGGCCCAGCTAGTAGACTGTAGTTAGGGATCCAGAAGCAGCAAACCCTGGCCTCCCCAGGAACCCCTAAGCTGTCTTCTAGTTTTAGAAAGGGGTAAGGCTGTAAATTGTTTCTTCCCTTTCCTGGGATGGGCTTCTCCAACCTTCTGTGAGAATGAAGCCCAGGCAGGTCACTGTAGTCTGTGCTATCTGAGCTTCTTCTTGGACAACTTCTATCCTTTATTGGCTTGGTAGTTCAGAGGCCTCCTTAGTAGGGCTGATGATCAGAATGTCGTCTGCATATTGAAGGAGTGTTTCCTTTTCCAGAAGTAGAACTTTTAGTTCTTTAGCTGAGCTTTCCCCAAAGATGGTGTGGGAATTTTTGAACCCTTGGTGCAAGATGGCCCGGAAATATTGTTTTAGTTGTATGTTGAGTCCTGCCACTCACAAGCCAAAATGTCTTGTGACTCTGGGACTAATGGAATACAGAAGAAGGCATCATTGAAGACTAATACAGAATACCAAGTCCTGGTGGTGGGTAAAATGACCAGCAGGCTGTAGGATTTAGGAACTACTGGAGGTATATCCTCGGTGGCTTCACTTACTGTCCTTACATCCTTTACCAGGACTCCAGCAGCCCATGGGGCTATCGAGGTCAGGCCAATCGCAGGATATGGAGCTCACCCGAGCAGGTACCCCACCCCCACCCCAGCCCACGGGGCTCTCATGGTCAGGCCCCTCCCAGGACATGGGGTTCCCTGGGCAAGTCCCCTGCAGCCCATGGGGCTCTCATGGTCAGGCCCCTCCCAGGATACAGAGCTACCCTTGCAGGTACCGTGGCAGGGCTGGGCACACAGGAACCTTGCACATAGCCCTCATTACAGAGCACTCCCAGCTCACCTGTCGCTCAGATCTGACACAGAGCACCTCAGAGCAGGACTTGAACTAACAAACAGCAGCTCCGACAGGTCTGTGACCCTGGGCATCACTCTGTGCGGCCTCCCTCCACCTGGTCTTCCAGAGACTTCCACTGCACCTGGGGCACCAGGCCTCTGTCTCCACCCACCACCCACCCATCCTCTCCCTGACTCCTTGGTTCCTCTCATTAGGAGAGGGTTTTCTTGAAGTTGTCTCCCACTCACGGGCCAGATAATATGATTAGAAAACAAGCCAGAGCTGCAGCCCCTTGTCTATCCTGACTCTCAGGAGCCCACACCTGTTCCTTGGAGCTGGCCGATTCAGCAAGTTCCATTTTCTGCAATTGTGAGCCCCTGAGGGGTGATTATTGGCTGGCCTGGGAAGCCAGACCGTGCCGGCCAGCCCTCCCCAGGTGTGCCTGGGTTCAGATCAATATAAATACCGCCCCAGGCAGCAAGAGCCCCTGCAGCTGTGCCTGACGCCATTTTCTCTGCCCTGTCAGCAGTCTCGGGGCTGGGCTTGTGGGAGGGAGTGAGAGGCCACGGCTTTGTGGGTGTCCCAGTGTGAGTGGGGCTCTGCTGGACTTTCTGCAGCAGTTGCCAAGATGCCACCTGCTAAAGAAGAGGATGTGTCACCCGTAGCTGTCGCTGGAATTTCTCCCTGGGCAGAGGTGAGGAAGGAAGAATGCAGTGGGGGCTGGGACAGCAGGGGTATCTCAGGCAGGGAAATGGAAAGCTTCCAGAAGAGCACCCAGGGCCAGGACCATCCTGGCTGACCTGCAGGCACCAAGTCGGCTGGCATGCTGTCGCTCATGTGGTGCCATGGCCCTTCCTCTAGGCTTTCAAGTCCTTGTACATATTCAGGTGTTTTACCTGGGAAGGGTGGGAACATTGCAGCAGCAGCTGGCCTGGGGCTCGGCCCATGTTTACTCACAGATGCCTCGGCATGGTCCCTTAGCTTTGGATGAGGACGCTTGCTGCGTGGGGCCTGCTGGCTGAATGAGAGATGATTCCCCACCACTGACCAACTTCAGAATTGTTTACAACTGGAGCAAGTGCCCTGATATGATTTTCCTCTGTGTAACTGGTGGGTTCTGTTTTCCTTTTTCTTTTTATCATTTTTGGGTCAAGGTAGATTTTATTCCTCTTTTCTGTATTTAAAGATATATGCATGGAAATAATTTATTCATATAAATACATGTATGTGAAGGGCAGAATATTTTTTCTGTTTTACTTTTTTAAATTTTATTTTTTTTAATTTTTAATTTAATTTTATTTTTTGTAGAGCAGGTTCTTATTGGTTATCTATTTTATACATATAAATGTATACATGCCAATCCCAATCTCTCAACTCCTCCCACCACCACCCCCGCAACAGCTTTCCTCCCTTGGTGTCCATGCGTTTGTTGTCTACATCTGTTGCTCTATTTCTGCCTTGCAAAACGGTTCATCTGTACAATTTTTTTACGTTCCACATATATGCATTAATATACAAGATTTGTTTTGTTTTTCTCTTTCTGACTTACTTCACTCTGTATGACAGTCTCTAGGTCAATCAACGTCTCTACAAATGACCCAATTTCATTCCTTTTTATGGCTTAGTAATATTCCATTTTATATATGTACCACTTCTTTATGCATTCGTCTGTCTGTGGGCATTTAGGTTGCTTCCATTACCTGGATATTGTAAATAGTGATGCAATGAACATTACGGTGAATATCTCTTTTTGATTTATGGTTTTGTCTGGGTATATGCCCAGTAGTGGGATTGCTGTATCGTATGGTAATTCTATCATTAGTTTTATAAGAAACTCCATAATGCTCTCGACAGTGACTGTATCAATTTACATTCCCAACAATAGTGGAAGAGGGTTCCCTATGTCCACACCCTCTCCAGCATTTGTTGTTTGTAGATTTTCTGATGATGCCCATTCTAACAGGTGTGAGATGATACACCATGGATGGGTCCATTTCGTTGAGCAAAGAGTAGGTCTTGTCTATTACATATTTGGCTTATGGAAAGTTATCTGTGCTAATTTCAGTCTCTGGTTTTATGCAGCACCCCAACGCACCTTTCCCCATAAGCAAGCACTAGTTGGTTTTCTAAATTTGAGACCCTGTTCTGTTTTGTAATTCAGTTCATGTGTAGTCAAGTTTACATTCCATGTATTAGTGATATCTTATGATGTTTCTTTTTCTGTGTGACGTAGTTCACGTAGAATCACCGTACCTGCATCCACTCACTATGCCGCTACGGGCCTGATGACACAGATTTCATTGCTGAGTGATATTGCATTGTACGTACGTGCCACAACTTCTTTATCCATTTTTTGCTTTCTGGGATATTTACCTGATACTGTAGACGAGCTTCTTGTGAACACAGCCGTCCCAAATATTGGGGTGGCTGTCTGTTTTTGATTTTAACTTCCATAAGCTATAGGACCATAAGTGGAAGTGCCATAGGCTGTGTTGCTTTATTTCTTACGTGTTTCAGGAAACACCATACACTTCTCCAGGGTGGCTGCTGGCAATTTACATCCTGCCAATCAGCATAAAAAGGCTCCCTGTTCTCCATATCCTGTCCTACCTTTCTGGATTTTACACTTTTTTCAGATGGCCCTTTTGCCCGGGGGGCAGTGAGACTTCATTGTAGTGCAGATTTCCTTTACAGGCTTGCTTGGTTGGCCAAAAAGGGCGTATGCGTTTTTTCCTGAATATATTCAGGAAAAAACGCATACGCCCTTTTTGGCCAAGTGCATCATTGTCGACGTTGTGCCTCTTTTCCTATGCTTTCAGGGCAATTCCAGTCTACCCCCTGCAATCGTTTTCCTGAAATTCTGCCCCGCTTTCAAGTCCCCTTCGCAGGCTTACTTCAATATATTTTTGGAGGATAGCTGTCATTTATAACTCTGCAGGTTTGTGAATTACATTGCCCCTGAGCTCCTTTCTTCAACTCGCTTTCTTGTGAGCTGGGCACAAAACCGCAGGATTGCTTCAGGCACTAATCTGTTTCCAGCAGGGCACGCTGAGCCTTTGGTTAATTCCTCTTCCTGGTGGGAAATGAGCGTTACTTTTGCCCCTGCAGACACCTACAGCTAGTCTCTCATTGGTTCTCCCTATTCCTGTTCATCTGGCACAGAAATTGCAAGCTGTGCCAAACAGGAGGTTAAAGGCACTGACTCTCCAAGCGGGGAGAGTGTTAGTAAAGCATCTGGAATGGTGAACCCGAGGACCAGGATACGAAAACTGAGATGCATTTTAAATCGTTTCCCAATCACACGGTGGACGATACTCTGGGTTTCCCATGCATGTTTTAGCTGGAGGAAGAATCCCTTGAACCTGGAGAGTTGGGACCCATGGAATGGGTACCATGCAGTATGACTTCAAAGGGTCTGCATTTGCTCACCGAAACTCACCAATGCTATCAGCCTGAAGTGTCCAGCCTTATGTCTCAACCAGCTCTGGGTGTAGATGTGGTCAATCCCGGTTGCATCACATGCTCTGAGTGAATTATTTAAGAATTGCTCCCTATTTCACTGTCTTTGTGTTTTGGTTTCGAAATTTATTTGGATAATGGGATTTATCGGATTTTCACTGCTGCGTTTCGGCCGCTGTACACACGCTTGATTGTCTTACGGAGACATATATATCCATGGGTTTTAAGATTCTTCCTAGTCAGGTATATTCCTAGGCGTTGAATATGTGGTGTTGAGTCCATTTCGTTGAGCAAGGAGTAGGTCTAGTCTGTTACATATTTGGCTTATGGAATGTTATCTGTGCTAATTTCAGTCTCTGGTTTTATGCAGCACCCCAAGGCACCTTTCCCCAGAAGCAAGCACTAGTTGGTTTTCTAAATTTGAGACCCTGTTCTGTTTTGTAATTCAGTTCATGTGTAGTCAAGTTTACATTCCGTGTATTGGTGATATCTTATGATGTTTCTTTTTCTGTGTGACGTAGTTCACGTAGAATCACCGTACCTGCATCCACTCACTATGCCGCTACGGGCCTGATGACACAGATTTCATTGCTGAGTGATATTGCATTGCACGTACGTGCCACAACTTCTTTATCCATTTTTTGCTTTCTGGGATATTTACCTGGTACTGTAGACAAGCTTCTTGGGAACACAGCCGTCCCAAACTTTGGGGTGGCTCTCTGTTTTTGATTTTAATTTCCCTAAGCAATAGGACCATAAGTGCAATTGCCATAGGTTGTGTTGCTTTATTTCTTACGTGTTTCAGGAAACACCATACACTTCTCCAGGGTGGCTGTTCACAATTTACTTCCTGCCAATCAGCATAACAAGGCTCCCTGTTCTCCATATCCTGTCCTACCTTTCTGGATTTTACACTTTTTTCAGATGGCCCTTTTGCCCGGGGGGCAGTGAGATTTCATTGTAGTGCAGATTTCCTTTACAGGCTTGCTTGGTTGGCCAAAAAGTGCGTATGCGTTTTTTCCTGAATATATTCAGGAAAAAACGCATACGCCCTTTTTGGCCAAGTGCATCATTGTCGACGTTGTGCCTCTTTTCCTATGCTTTCAGGGCAATTCCAGTCTACCCCCTGCAATCGTTTTCCTGAAATTCTGCCCCACTTTCAAGTCCCCTTCGCAGGCTTACTTCAGTATAGTTTTGGAAGATAGCTGTCATTTATAACTCTGCAGGTTTGTGAAGTACAGTGCCCCTGAGCTCCTTTCTTCAACTCGCTTTCTTGTGAGCTGGGCACAAAACAGCAGGATTGCTTCAGGCACTAATCTGTTTCCAGCAGGGCACGCTGAGCCTTTGGTTAATTCCTCTTCCTGGTGGGAAATGAGCGTTACATTTGCCCGTGCAGACACCTACAGCTAGTCTCTCATTGGTTCTCCCTATTCCTGTTCATCTTGCACAGAAATTGCAAGCTGTGCCAAACAGGAGGTTAAAGGCACTGACTCTCCAAGCGGGGAGAGTGTTAGTAAAGCATCTGGAATGGTGAACCCGAGGACCAGGATACGAAAACTGAGATGCATTTTAAATCGTTTCCCAATCACACGGTGGACGATACTCTGGGTTTCCCATGCATGTTTTAGCTGGAGGAAGAATCCCTTGAACCTGGAGAGTTGGGACCCATGGAATGGGTACCATGCAGTATGACTTCAAAGGGTCTGCATTTGCTCACCGAAACTCACCAATGCTATCAGCCTGAAGTGTCCAGCCTTATGTCTCAACCAGCTCTGGGTGTAGATGTGGTCAATCACGGTTGCATCACATGCCCTGAGTGAATTATTTAAGAATTGCTCCCTATTTCACTGTCTTTGTGTTTTGGTTTCAAAATTTATTTGGATAATGGGATTTATCGGATTTTCACTGCTGCGTTTCGGCCGCTGTACACACGCTTGATTGTCTTACGGAGACATATATATCCATGGGTTTTAAGATTCTTCCTAGTCAGGTATATTCCTAGGCGTTGAATATGTGGTGTTGAGTCCATTTCGTTGAGCAAGGAGTAGGTCTTGTCTATTACATATTTGGCTTATGGAAAGTTATCTGTGCTAATTTCAGTCTCTGGTTTTATGCAGCACCCCAACGCACCTTTCCCCATAAGCAAGCACTAGTTGGTTTTCTAAATTTGAGACCCTGTTCTGTTTTGTAATTCAGTTCATGTGTAGTCAAGTTTACATTCCGTGTATTGGTGATATCTTATGATGTTTCTTTTTCTGTGTGACGTAGTTCACGTAGAATCACCGTACCTGCATCCACTCACTATGCCGCTACGGGCCTGATGACACAGATTTCATTGCTTAGTGATATTGCATTGAACGTACGTGCCACAACTTCTTTATCCAGTTTTTGCTTTCTGGGATATTTACCTGATACTGTAGACGAGCTTCTTGTGAACACAGCCGTCCCAAATATTGGGGTGGCTGTCTGTTTTTGATTTTAATTTCCGTAAGCTATAGGACCATAAGTGGAAGTGCCATAGGCTGTGTTGCTTTGTTTCTTACGTGTTTCAGGAAACACCATACACTTCTCCAGGGTGGCTGCTGGCAATTTACATCCTGCCAATCAGCATAACAAGGCTCCCTGTTCTCCATATCCTGTCCTACCTTTCTGGATTTTACAATTTTTCAGATGGCCCTTTTGCCCGGGGGGCAGTGAGACTTCATTGTAGTGCAGATTTCCTTTACAGGCTTGCTTGGTTGGCCAAAAAGGGCGTATGCGTTTTTTCCTGAATATATTCAGGAAAAAACGCATACGCCCTTTTTGGCCAAGTGCATCATTGTCGACCTTGTGCCTCTTTTCCTATGCTTTCAGGACAATTCCAGTCTACCCCCTGCAATCGTTTTCCTGAAATTCTGCCCCGCTTTCAAGTCCCCTTCGCAGGCTTACTTCAATATACTTTTGGAAGGTAGCTGTCATTTATAACTCTGCAGGTTTGTGAAATACAGTGCCCCTGAGCTCCTTTCTTCAACTCGCTTTCTTGTGAGCTGGGCACAAAACCGCAGGTTTGCTTCAGGCACTAATCTGTTTCCAGCAGGGCACGCTGAGCCTTTGGTTAATTCCTCTTCCTGGTGGGAAATGAGCGTTACATTTGCCCCTGCAGACACCTACAGCTAGTCTCTCATTGGTTCTCCCTATTCCTGTTCATCTGGCACAGAAATTGCAAGCTGTGCCAAAGAGGAGGTTAAAGGCACTGACTCTCCAAGCGGGGAGAGTGTTAGTAAAGCATCTGGAATGGTGAACCCGAGGACCAGGATACGAAAACTGAGATGCATTTTAAATCGTTTCCCAATCACACGGTGGACGATACTCTGGGTTTCCCATGCATGTTTTAGCTGGAGGAAGAATCCCTTGAACCTGGAGAGTTGGGACCCATGGAATGGGTACCATGCAGTATGACTTCAAAGGGTCTGCATTTGCTCACCGAAACTCACCAATGCTATCAGCCTGAAGTGTCCAGCCTTATGTCTCAACCAGCTCTGGGTGTAGATGTGGTCAATCCCGGTTGCATCACATGCCCTGAGTGAATTATTTAAGAATTGCTCCCTATTTCACTGTCTTTGTGTTTTGGTTTCGAAATTTATTTGGATAATGGGATTTATCGGATTTTCACTGCTGCGTTTCGGCCGCTGTACACACGCTTGATTGTCTTACGGAGACATATATATCCATGGGTTTTAAGATTCTTCCTAGTCAGGTATATTCCTAGGCGTTGAATATGTGGTGTTGAGTCCATTTCGTTGAGCAAGGAGTAGGTCTAGTCTGTTACATATTTGGCTTATGGAATGTTATCTGTGCTAATTTCAGTCTCTGGTTTTATGCAGCACCCCAAGGCACCTTTCCCCAGAAGCAAGCACTAGTTGGTTTTCTAAATTTGAGACCCTGTTCTGTTTTGTAATTCAGTTCATGTGTAGTCAAGTTTACATTCCGTGTATTGGTGATATCTTATGATGTTTCTTTTTCTGTGTGACGTAGTTCACGTAGAATCACCGTACCTGCATCCACTCACTATGCCGCTACGGGCCTGATGACACAGATTTCATTGCTGAGTGATATTGCATTGCACGTACGTGCCACAACTTCTTTATCCATTTTTTGCTTTCTGGGATATTTACCTGGTACTGTAGACAAGCTTCTTGGGAACACAGCCGTCCCAAACTTTGGGGTGGCTCTCTGTTTTTGATTTTAATTTCCCTAAGCAATAGGACCATAAGTGCAATTGCCATAGGTTGTGTTGCTTTATTTCTTACGTGTTTCAGGAAACACCATACACTTCTCCAGGGTGGCTGTTCACAATTTACTTCCTGCCAATCAGCATAACAAGGCTCCCTGTTCTCCATATCCTGTCCTACCTTTCTGGATTTTACACTTTTTTCAGATGGCCCTTTTGCCCGGGGGGCAGTGAGATTTCATTGTAGTGCAGATTTCCTTTACAGGCTTGCTTGGTTGGCCAAAAAGTGCGTATGCGTTTTTTCCTGAATATATTCAGGAAAAAACGCATACGCCCTTTTTGGCCAAGTGCATCATTGTCGACGTTGTGCCTCTTTTCCTATGCTTTCAGGGCAATTCCAGTCTACCCCCTGCAATCGTTTTCCTGAAATTCTGCCCCACTTTCAAGTCCCCTTCGCAGGCTTACTTCAGTATAGTTTTGGAAGATAGCTGTCATTTATAACTCTGCAGGTTTGTGAAGTACAGTGCCCCTGAGCTCCTTTCTTCAACTCGCTTTCTTGTGAGCTGGGCACAAAACAGCAGGATTGCTTCAGGCACTAATCTGTTTCCAGCAGGGCACGCTGAGCCTTTGGTTAATTCCTCTTCCTGGTGGGAAATGAGCGTTACATTTGCCCGTGCAGACACCTACAGCTAGTCTCTCATTGGTTCTCCCTATTCCTGTTCATCTTGCACAGAAATTGCAAGCTGTGCCAAACAGGAGGTTAAAGGCACTGACTCTCCAAGCGGGGAGAGTGTTAGTAAAGCATCTGGAATGGTGAACCCGAGGACCAGGATACGAAAACTGAGATGCATTTTAAATCGTTTCCCAATCACACGGTGGACGATACTCTGGGTTTCCCATGCATGTTTTAGCTGGAGGAAGAATCCCTTGAACCTGGAGAGTTGGGACCCATGGAATGGGTACCATGCAGTATGACTTCAAAGGGTCTGCATTTGCTCACCGAAACTCACCAATGCTATCAGCCTGAAGTGTCCAGCCTTATGTCTCAACCAGCTCTGGGTGTAGATGTGGTCAATCACGGTTGCATCACATGCCCTGAGTGAATTATTTAAGAATTGCTCCCTATTTCACTGTCTTTGTGTTTTGGTTTCAAAATTTATTTGGATAATGGGATTTATCGGATTTTCACTGCTGCGTTTCGGCCGCTGTACACACGCTTGATTGTCTTACGGAGACATATATATCCATGGGTTTTAAGATTCTTCCTAGTCAGGTATATTCCTAGGCGTTGAATATGTGGTGTTGAGTCCATTTCGTTGAGCAAGGAGTAGGTCTTGTCTATTACATATTTGGCTTATGGAAAGTTATCTGTGCTAATTTCAGTCTCTGGTTTTATGCAGCACCCCAACGCACCTTTCCCCATAAGCAAGCACTAGTTGGTTTTCTAAATTTGAGACCCTGTTCTGTTTTGTAATTCAGTTCATGTGTAGTCAAGTTTACATTCCGTGTATTGGTGATATCTTATGATGTTTCTTTTTCTGTGTGACGTAGTTCACGTAGAATCACCGTACCTGCATCCACTCACTATGCCGCTACGGGCCTGATGACACAGATTTCATTGCTTAGTGATATTGCATTGAACGTACGTGCCACAACTTCTTTATCCAGTTTTTGCTTTCTGGGATATTTACCTGATACTGTAGACGAGCTTCTTGTGAACACAGCCGTCCCAAATATTGGGGTGGCTGTCTGTTTTTGATTTTAATTTCCGTAAGCTATAGGACCATAAGTGGAAGTGCCATAGGCTGTGTTGCTTTGTTTCTTACGTGTTTCAGGAAACACCATACACTTCTCCAGGGTGGCTGCTGGCAATTTACATCCTGCCAATCAGCATAACAAGGCTCCCTGTTCTCCATATCCTGTCCTACCTTTCTGGATTTTACAATTTTTCAGATGGCCCTTTTGCCCGGGGGGCAGTGAGACTTCATTGTAGTGCAGATTTCCTTTACAGGCTTGCTTGGTTGGCCAAAAAGGGCGTATGCGTTTTTTCCTGAATATATTCAGGAAAAAACGCATACGCCCTTTTTGGCCAAGTGCATCATTGTCGACCTTGTGCCTCTTTTCCTATGCTTTCAGGACAATTCCAGTCTACCCCCTGCAATCGTTTTCCTGAAATTCTGCCCCGCTTTCAAGTCCCCTTCGCAGGCTTACTTCAATATACTTTTGGAAGGTAGCTGTCATTTATAACTCTGCAGGTTTGTGAAATACAGTGCCCCTGAGCTCCTTTCTTCAACTCGCTTTCTTGTGAGCTGGGCACAAAACCGCAGGTTTGCTTCAGGCACTAATCTGTTTCCAGCAGGGCACGCTGAGCCTTTGGTTAATTCCTCTTCCTGGTGGGAAATGAGCGTTACATTTGCCCCTGCAGACACCTACAGCTAGTCTCTCATTGGTTCTCCCTATTCCTGTTCATCTGGCACAGAAATTGCAAGCTGTGCCAAAGAGGAGGTTAAAGGCACTGACTCTCCAAGCGGGGAGAGTGTTAGTAAAGCATCTGGAATGGTGAACCCGAGGACCAGGATACGAAAACTGAGATGCATTTTAAATCGTTTCCCAATCACACGGTGGACGATACTCTGGGTTTCCCATGCATGTTTTAGCTGGAGGAAGAATCCCTTGAACCTGGAGAGTTGGGACCCATGGAATGGGTACCATGCAGTATGACTTCAAAGGGTCTGCATTTGCTCACCGAAACTCACCAATGCTATCAGCCTGAAGTGTCCAGCCTTATGTCTCAACCAGCTCTGGGTGTAGATGTGGTCAATCACGGTTGCATCACATGCCCTGAGTGAATTATTTAAGAATTGCTCCCTATTTCACTGTCTTTGTGTTTTGGTTTCGAAATTTATTTGGATAATGGGATTTATCGGATTTTCACTGCTGCGTTTCGGCCCCTGTACACACGCTTGATTGTCTTACGGAGACATATATATCCATGGGTTTTAAGATTCTTCCTAGTCAGGTATATTCCTAGGCGTTGAATATGTGGTGTTGAGTCCATTTCGTTGAGCAAGGAGTAGGTCTTGTCTATTACATATTTGGCTTATGGAAAGTTATCTGTGCTAATTTCAGTCTCTGGTTTTATGCAGCACCCCAAGGCACCTTTCCCCATAAGCAAGCACTAGTTGGTTTTCTAAATTTGAGACCCTGTTCTGTTTTGTAATTCAGTTCATGTGTAGTCAAGTTTACATTCCGTGTATTAGTGATATCTTATGATGTTTCTTTTTCTGTGTGACGTAGTTCACGTAGAATCACCGTACCTGCATCCACTCACTATGCCGCTACGGGCCTGATGACACAGATTTCATTGCTGAGTGATATTGCATTGTACGTACGTGCCACAACTTCTTTATCCATTTTTTGCTTTCTGGGATATTTACCTGATACTGTAGACGAGCTTCTTGTGAACACAGCCGTCCCAAATATTGGGGTGGCTGTCTGTTTTTGATTTTAATTTCCGTAAGCTCTAGGACCATAAGTGCAGTTGCCATAGGCTGTGTTGCTTTGTTTCTTACGTGTTTCAGGAAACACCATACACTTCTCCAGGGTGGCTGCTGGCAATTTACATCCTGCCAATCAGCATAACAAGGCTCCCTGTTCTCCATATCCTGTCCTACCTTTCTGGATTTTACACTTTTTTCAGATGGCCCTTTTGCCTGGGGGGCAGTGAGACTTCATTGTAGTGCAGATTTCCTTTACAGGCTTGCTTGGTTGGCCAAAAAGGGCGTATGCGTTTTTTCCTGAATATATTCAGGAAAAAACGCATACGCCCTTTTTGGCCAAGTGCATCATTGTCAACCTTGTGCCTCTTTTCCTATGCTTTCAGGACAATTCCAGTCTACCCCCTGCAATCTTTTTCCTGAAATTCTGCGCCGCTTTCAAATCCCCTTCGCAGGCTTACTTCAATATACTTTTGGAAGGTAGCTGTCATTTATAACTCTGCAGGTTTGTGAAATACAGTGCCCCTGAGCTCCTTTCTTCAACTAGCTTTCTTGTGAGCTGGGCACAAAACCGCAGGATTGCTTCAGGCACTAATCTGTTTCCAGCAGGGCACGCTGAGCCTTTGGTTAATTCCTCTTCCTGGTGGGAAATGAGCGTTACATTTGCCCCTGCAGACACCTACAGCTAGTCTCTCATTGGTTCTCCCTATTCCTGTTCATCTGGCACAGAAATTGCAAGCTGTGCCAAAGAGGAGGTTAAAGGCACTGACTCTCCAAGCGGGGAGAGTGTTAGTAAAGCATCTGGAATGGTGAACCCGAGGACCAGGATACGAAAACTGAGATGCATTTTAAATCGTTTCCCAATCACACGGTGGACGATACTCTGGGTTTCCCATGCATGTTTTAGCTGGAGGAAGAATCCCTTGAACCTGGAGAGTTGGGACCCATGGAATGGGTACCATGCAGTATGACTTCAAAGGGTCTGCATTTGCTCACCGAAACTCACCAATGCTATCAGCCTGAAGTGTCCAGCCTTATGTCTCAACCAGCTCTGGGTGCAGATGTGGTCAATCACGGTTGCATCACATGCCCTGAGTGAATTATTTAAGAATTGCTCCCTATTTCACTGTCTTTGTGTTTTGGTTTCGAAATTTATTTGGATAATGGGATTTATCGGATTTTCACTGCTGCGTTTCGGTCGCTGTACACACCCTTGATTGTCTTACGGAGACATATATATCCATGGGTTTTAAGATTATTCCTAGTCAGGTATATTCCTAGGCGTTGTATATGTGGTGTTGAGTCCATTTCGTTGAGCGAGGAGTAGGTCTTATCTATTACATATTTGGCTGATGGAAAGTTATCTGTGCTAATTTCAGTCTCTGGTTTTATGCAGCACCCCAACGCACCTTTCCCCATAAGCAAGCACTAGTTGGTTTTCTAAATTTGAGACCCTGTTCTGTTTTGTAATTCAGTTCATGTGTAGTCAAGTTTACATTCCGTGTATTGGTGATATCTTATGATGTTTCTTTTTCTGTGTGACGTAGTTCACGTAGAATCACCGTACCTGCATCCACTCACTATGCCGCTACGGGCCTGATGACACAGATTTCATTGCTGAGTGATATTGCATTGAACGTACGTGCCACAACTTCTTTATCCAGTTTTTGCTTTCTGGGATATTTACCTGATACTGTAGACGAGCTTCTTGTGAACACAGCCGTCCGAAATATTGGGGTGGCTGTCTGTTTTTGATTTTAATTTCCGTAAGCTATAGGACCATAAGTGGAAGTGCCATAGGCTGTGTTGCTTTATTTCTTACGTGTTTCAGGAAACACCATACACTTCTCCAGGGTGGCTGCTGGCAATTTACATCCTGCCAATCCGCATAACAAGGTTCCCTGTTCTCCATATCCTGTCCTACCTTTCTGGATTTTACACTTTTTTCAGATGGCCCTTTTGCCCGGGGGGCAGTGAGACTGCATTGTAGTGCAGATTTCCTTTACAGGCTTGATTGGTTGGCCAAAAAGGGCGTATGCGTTTTTTCCTGAATATATTCAGGAAAAAACGCATACGCCCTTTTTGGCCAAGTGCATCATTGTCGACGTTCTGCCTCTTTTCCTATGCTTTCAGGGCAATTCCAGTCTACCCCCTGCATTCGTTTTCCTGAAATTCTGCCCCGCTTTCGAGTCCCCTTCGCAGGCTTACTTCAATATATTTTTGGATGATAGCTGTCATTTATAACTCTGCAGGTTTGTGAATTACATTGCCCCTGAGCTCCTTTCTTCAACTGGCTTTCTTGTGAGCTGGGCACAAAACCGCAGGATTGCTTCAGGCCCTAATCTGTTTCCGGCAGGGCACGCTGAGCCTTTGGTTAATTCCTCTTCCTGGTGGGAAATGAGCGTTACATTTGCCTGTGCAGACACCTATAGCTAGTCTCTCATTGGTTCTCCCTATTCCTGTTCATCTTGCACAGAAATTGCAAGCTGTGCCAAAGAGGAGGTTAAAGGCACTGACTCTCCAAGCGGGGAGAGTGTTAGTAAAGTATCTGGAATGGTGAACCCGAGGAACAGGGTACGAAAACTGAGATGCATTTTAAATCGTTTCCCAATCACACGGTGGACCATACTGTGGGTTTCCCATGCATGTTTTAGCTGGAGGAAGAATCCCTTGAACCTGGAGAGTTGGGACCCATGGAATAGGTACCATGCAGTATGACTTCAAAGGGTCTGCATTTGCTCACCGAAACTCACCAATGCTATCAGCCTGAAGTGTCCAGCCTTATGTCTCAACCAGCTCTGGGTGTAGATGTGTTAAATCCAGGTTGCATCACATGCCCTGAGTGAATTATTTAAGAATTGCTCTCTATTTCACTGTCTTTGTGTTTTGTTTTTGAAATTTATTTTGATAATGGGATTTATCGGATTTTCACTGCTGCATTTATTCCGCTGTACACACGCTTAATTCTCTTACGGAGACATATAAATCCATGGGTTTTAAGATTCTTCCTGGTCAGGTATATTCCTAGGCGTTGAATATGTGGTGTTGAGTCCATTTCGTTGAGCAAGGAGTAGGTCTAGTCTGTTACATATTGGGCTTATGGAATGTTATCTGTGCTAATTTCAGTCTCTGGTTTTATGCAGCACCCCAAGGCACCTTTCCCCATAAGCAAGCACTAGTTGGTTTTCTAAATTTGAGACCCTGTTCTGTTTTGTAATTCAATTCATGTGTAGTCAAGTTTACATTCCGTATATTAGTGATATCTTATGATGTTTCTTTTTCTGTGTGACGTAGTTCACGTAGAATCACCGTACCTGCATCCACTCACTATGCCGCTACGGGCCTGATGACACAGATTTCATTGCTGAGTGATATTGCATTGCACGTACGTGCCACAACTTCTTTATCCATTTTTTGCTTTCTGGGATTTTACCTGGTACTGTAGACGAGCTTCTTGGGAACACAGCCGACCCAAACTTTGGGGTGGCTCTCTGTTTTTGATTTTAATTTCCCTAAGCAATAGGACCATAAGTGCAATTGCCATAGGCTGTGTTGCTTTATTTCTTACGTGTTTCAGGAAACACCATACACTTCTCCAGGGTGGCTGTTCACAATTTACATCCTGCCAATCAGCATAACAAGGCTCCCTGTTCTCCATATCCTGTCCTACGTTTCTGGATTTTACACTTTCTTCAGATGGCCCTTTTGCCCGGGGGGCAGTGAGATTTCATTGTAGTGCAGATTTCCTTTACAGGCTTGCTTGGTTGGCCAAAAAGGGCGCATGCGTTTTTTCCTGAATATATTCAGGAAAAAACGCATGCGCCCTTTTTGGCCAAGTGCATCATTGTCGACGTTGTGCCTCTTTTCCTATGCTTTCAGGGCAATTCCAGTCTACCCCCTGCAATCGTTTTCCTGAAATTCTGCCCCTCTTTCAAGTCCCCTTCGCAGGCTTACTTCAATATACTTTTGGAAGGTAGCTGTCATTTATAACTCTGCAGGTTTGTGAAATACAGTGCCCCTGAGCTCCTTTCTTCAACTCGCTTTCTTGTGAGCTGGGCTCATAACCGCAGGATTGCTTCAGGCACTAATCTGTTTCCAGCAGGGCACGCTGAGCCTTTGGTTAATTTCTCTTCCTGGTGGGAAATGAGCGTTACATTTGCCCGTGCAGACACCTACAACTAGTCTCTCAGTGGTTCTCCCTATTCCTGTTCATCTTGCACAGAAATTGCAAGCTGTGCCAAAGAGGAGGTTAAAGGCACTGACTCTCCAAGCGGGGAGAGTGTTAGTAAAGCATCTGGAATGGTGAACCCGAGGACCAGGATACGAAAACTGAGATGCATTTTAAATCGTTTCCCAATCACACGGTGGACGATACTCTGGGTTTCCCATGCATGTTTTAGCTGGAGGAAGAATCCCTTGAACCTGGAGAGTTGGGACCCATGGAATGGGTACCATGCAGTATGACTTCAAAGGGTCTGCATTTGCTCACCGAAACTCACCAATGCTATCAGCCTGAAGTGTCCAGCCTTATGTCTCAACCAGCTCTGGGTGTAGATGTGGTCAATCACGGTTGCATCACATGCCCTGAGTGAATTATTTAAGAATTGCTCCCTATTTCACTGTCTTTGTGTTTTGGTTTCGAAATTTATTTGGATAATGGGATTTATCGGATTTTCACTGCTGCGTTTCGGCCGCTGTACACACGCTTGATTGTCTTATGGAGACATATATATCCATGGGTTTTAAGATTCTTCCTAGTCAGGTATATTCCTAGGCGTTGAATATGTTGTGTTGAGTCCATTTCGTTGAGCAAGGAGTAGGTCTTGTCTATTACATATTTGGCTTATGGAAAGTTATCTGTGCTAATTTCAGTCTCTGGTTTTATGCAGCACCCCAAGGCACCTTTCCCCAGAAGCAAGCACTAGTTGGTTTTCTAAATTTGAGACCCTGTTCTGTTTTGTAATTCAGTTCATGTGTAGTCAAGTTTACATTCCGTGTATTAGTGATATCTTATGATGTTTCTTTTTCTGTGTGACGTAGTTCACGTAGAACCACCGTACCTGCATCCACTCACTATGCCGCTACGGGCCTGATGACACAGATTTCATTGCTGAGTGATATTGCATTGCACGTACGTGCCACAACTTCTTTATCCATTTTTTGCTTTCTGGGATATTTACCTGGTACTGTAGACGAGCTTCTTGGGAACACAGCCGTCCCAAACTTTGGGGTGGCTCTCTGTTTTTGATTTTAATTTTCCTAAGCAATAGGACCATAAGTGCAATTGCCATAGGCTGTGTTGCTTTATTTCTTACGTGTTTCAGGAAACACCATACACTTCTCCAGGGTGGCTGTTCACAATTTACATCCTGCCAATCAGCATAACAAGGCTCCCTGTTCTCCATATCCTGTCCTACGTTTCTGGATTTTACACTTTCTTCAGATGGCCCTTTTGCCCGGGGGGCAGTGAGATTTCATTGTAGTGCAGATTTCCTTTACAGGCTTGCTTGGTTGGCCAAAAAGGGCGTATGCGTTTTTTCCTGAATATATTCAGGAAAAAACGCATACGCCCTTTTTGGCCAAGTGCATCATTGTCGACGTTGTGCCTCTTTTCCTATGCTTTCAGGGCAATTCCAGTCTACCCCCTGCAATCGTTTTCCTGAAATTCTGCCCCGCTTTCAAGTCCCCTTCGCAGGCTTACTTCAATATACTTTTGGAAGATAGCTGTCATTTATAACTCTGCAGGATTGTGAATTACAGTGCCCCTGAGCTCCTTTCTTCAACTCGCTTTCTTGTGAGCTGGACACAAAACCAAAGGATTGCTTCAGGCACTAATCTGTTTCCAGCAGGGCACGCTGAGCCTTTGGTTAATTCCTCTTCCTGGTGGGAAATGAGCGTTACATTTGCCCGTGCAGACACCTACAGCTAGTCTCTCATTGGTTCTCCCTATTCCTGTTCCTCTTGCACAGAAATTGCAAGCTGTGCCAAAGAGGAGGTTAAAGGCACTGACTCTCCAAGCGGGGAGAGTGTTAGTAAAGCATCTGGAATGGTGAACCCGAGGACCAGGATACGAAAACTGAGATGCATTTTAAATCGTTTCCCAATCACACGGTGGACGATACTCTGGGTTTCCCATGCATGTTTTAGCTGGAGGAAGAATCCCTTGAACCTGGAGAGTTGGGACCCATGGAATGGGTACCATGCAGTATGACTTCAAAGGGTCTGCATTTGCTCACCGAAACTCACCAATGCTATCAGCCTGAAGTGTCCAGCCTTATGTCTCAACCAGCTCTGGGTGTAGATGTGGTCATTTCCGGTTGCATCACATGCCCTGAGTGAATTATTTAAGAATTGCTCTCTATTTCACTGTCTTTGTGTTTTGTTTTCGAAATTTATTTGGATAATGGGATTTATCGGATTTTCACTGCTGCGTTTCGGCCGCTGTACACACGCTTGATTCTCTTACGGAGACATATATATCCATGGGTTTTAAGATTCTTCCTAGTCAGGTATATTCCTAGGCGTTGAATATGTGGTGCGGGGTCCATTTCGTTGAGCAAGGAGTAGGTCTAGTCTGTTACATATTTGGCTTATGGAATGTTATCTGTGCTAATTTCAGTCTCTGGTTTTATGCAGCACCCCAAGGCACCTTTCCCCATAAGCAAGCACTAGTTGGTTTTCTAAATTTGAGACCCTGTTCTGTTTTGTAATTCAGTTCATGTGTAGTCAAGTTTACATTCCGTGTATTAGTGATATCTTATGATGTTTCTTTTTCTGTGTGACGTAGTTCACGTAGAATCACCGTACCTGCATCCACTCACTATGCCGCTACGGGCCTGATGACACAGATTTCATTGCTGAGTGTTATTGCATTGTACGTACGTGCCACAACTTCTTTATCCATTTTTTGCTTTCTGGGATATTTACCTGATACTGTAGACGAGCTTCTTGTGAACACAGCCGTCCCAAATATTGGGGTGGCTGTCTGTTTTTGATTCTAATTTCTGTAAGCTCTAGGACCATAAGTGCAATTGCCATAGGCTGTGTTGCTTTGTTTCTTACGTGTTTCAGGAAACACCATACACTTCTAAAGGGTGGCTGCTGGCAATTTACATCCTGCCAATCAGCATAACAAGGCTCCCTGTTCTCCATATCCTGTCCTACCTTTCTGGATTTTACACTTTTTTCAGTTGGCCCTTTTGCCCGGGGGGCAGTGAGATTTCATTGTAGTGCAGATTTCCTTTACAGGCTTGCTTGGTTGGCCAAAAAGTCTGTATGCGTTTTTTCCTGAATTTATTCAGGAAAAAACGCATACGCCCTTTTTGGCCAAGTGCATCATTGTCGACGTTGTGCCTCTTTTCCTATGCTTTCAGGGCATTTCCAGTCTACCCCCTGCAATCGTTTTCCTGAAATTCTGCCCCTCTTTCAAGTCCCCTTCGCAGGCTTACTTCAATATACTTTTGGAAGGTAGCTGTCATTTATAACTCTGCAAGTTTGTGAAATACAGTGCCCCTGAGCTCCATTCTTCAACTCGCTTTCTTGTGAGCTGGGCACAAAACCGCAGGATTGCTTCAGGCACTAATCTGTTTCCAGCAGGGCACGCTGAGCCTTTGGTTAATTCCTCTTCCTGGTGGGAAATGAGCGTTACATTTGCCCGTGCAGACACCTACAGCTAGTCTCTCAGTGGTTCTCCCTATTCCTGTTCATCTTGCACAGAAATTGCAAGCTGTGCCAAAGAGAAGGTTAAAGGCACTGACTCTCCAAGCGGGGAGAGTGTTAGTAAAGCATCTGGAATGGTGAACCCGAGGAACAGGGTACGAAAACTGAGATGCATTTTAAATCGTTTCCCAATCACACAGTGGACCATACTGTGGGTTTCCCATGCATGTTTTAGCTGGAGGAAGAATCCCTTGAACCTGGAGAGTTGGGACCTATGGAATAGGTACCATGCAGTATGACTTCAAAGGGTCTGCATTTGCTCACCGAAACTCACCAATGCTATCAGCCTGAAGTGTCCAGCCTTATGTCTCAACCAGCTCTGGGTGTAGATGTGTTAAATCCAGGTTGCATCACATGCCCTGAGTGAATTATTTAAGAATTGCTCTCTATTTCACTGTCTTTGTGTTTTGTTTTTGAAATTTATTTTGATAATGGGATTTATCGGATTTTCACTGCTGCATTTATGCCGCTGTACACACGCTTAATTCTCTTACGGAGACATATAAATCCATGGGTTTTAAGATTCTTCCTAGTCAGGTATATTCCTAGGCGTTGAATATGTGGTGTTGAGTCCATTTCGTTGAGCAAGGAGTAGGTCTTGTCTATTACATATTTGGCTTATGGAAAGTTATCTGTGCTAATTTCAGTCTCTGGTTTTATGCAGCACCCCAAGGCACCTTTCCCCATAAGCAAGCACTAGTTGGTTTTCTAAATTTGAGACCCTGTTCTGTTTTGTAATTCAGTTCATGTGTAGTCAAGTTTACATTCCGTGTATTAGTGATATCTTATGATGTTTCTTTTTCTGTGTGACGTAGTTCACGTAGAATCACCGTACCTGCATCCACTCACTATGCCGCTACGGGCCTGATGACACAGATTTCATTGCTGAGTGATATTGGATTGTACGTACGTGCCACAACTTCTTTATCCATTTTTTGCTTTCTGGGATATTTACCTGATACTGTAGACGAGCTTCTTGTGAACACAGCCGTCCCAAATATTAGGGTGGCTGTCTGTTTTTGATTTAAACTTCCATAAGCTATAGGACCATAAGTGGAAGTGCCATAGGCTGTGTTGCTTTATTTCTTACGTGTTTCAGGAAACACCATACACTTCTCCAGGGTGGCTGCTGGCAATTTACATCCTGCCAATCAGCATAACAAGGCTCCCTGTTCTCCATATCCTGTCCTACCTTTCTGGATTTTACACTTTTTTCAGATGGCCCTTTTGCCCGGGGGGCAGTGAGACTTCATTGTAGTGCAGATTTCCTTTACAGGCTTGCTTGGTTGGCCAAAAAGGGCGTATGCGTTTTTTCCTGAATATATTCAGGAAAAAACGCATACGCCCTTTTTGGCCAAGTGCATCATTGTCGACGTTCTGCCTCTTTTCCTATGCTTTCAGGGCAATTCCAGTCTACCCCCTGCATTCGTTTTCCTGAAATTCTGCCCCGCTTTCAAGTCCCCTTCGCAGGCTTACTTCAATATATTTTTGGAGGATAGCTGTCATTTATAACTCTGCAGGTTTGTGAATTACATTGCCCCTGAGCTCCTTTCTTCAACTGGCTTTCTTGTGAGCTGGGCACAAAACCGCAGGATTGCTTCAGGCCCTAATCTGTTTCCGGCAGGGCACGCTGAGCCTTTTGTTAATTCCTCTTCCTGGTGGGCAATGAGCGTTACATTTGCCCGTGCAGACACCTATAGCTAGTCTCTCATTGGTTCTCCCTATTCCTGTTCATCTTGCACAGAAATTGCAAGCTGTGCCAAAGAGGAGGTTAAAGGCACTGACTCTCCAAGCGGGGAGAGTGTTAGTAAAGCATCTGGAATGGTGAACCCGAGGAACAGGGTACGAAAACTGAGATGCATTTTAAATCGTTTCCCAATCACACGGTGGACCATACTGTGGGTTTCCCATGCATGTTTTAGCTGGAGGAAGAATCCCTTGAACCTGGAGAGTTGGGACCCATGGAATAGGTACCATGCAGTATGACTTCAAAGGGTCTGCATTTGCTCACCGAAACTCACCAATGCTATCAGTCTGAAGTGTCCAGCCTTATGTCTCAACCAGCTCTGGGTGTAGATGTGGTCATTCCCGGTTGCATCACATGCCCTGAGTGAATTATTTAAGAATTGCTCTCTATTTCACTGTCTTTGTGTTTTGTTTTCGAAATTTATTTGGATAATGGGATTTATCGGATTTTCACTGCTGCGTTTCGGCCGCTGTACACACGCTTGATTCTCTTACGGAGACATATATATCCATGGGTTTTAAGATTCTTCCTAGTCAGGTATATTCCTAGGCGTTGAATATGTGGTGTTGGGTCCATTTCGTTGAGCAAGGAGTAGGTCTAGTCTGTTACATATTTGGCTTATGGAATGTTATCTGTGCTAATTTCAGTCTCTGGTTTTATGCAGCACCCCAAGGCACCTTTCCCCATAAGCAAGCACTAGTTGGTTTTCTAAATTTGAGACCCTGTTCTGTTTTGTAATTCAGTTCATGTGTAGTCAAGTTTACATTCCGTGTATTAGTGATATCTTATGATGTTTCTTTTTCTGTGTGACGTAGTTCACGTAGAATCACCGTACCTGCATCCACTCACTATGCCGCTACGGGCCTGATGACACAGATTTCATTGCTGAGTGATATTGCATTGCACGTACGTGCCACAACTTCTTTATCCATTTTTTGCTTTCTGGGATATTTACCTGGTACTGTAGACGAGCTTCTTGGGAACACAGCCGTCCCAAAGTTTGGGGTGGCTGTCTGTTTTTGATTTTAATTTCCGTAAGCTCTAGGACCATAAGTGCAATTGCCATAGGCTGTGTTGCTTTGTTTCTTACGTGTTTCAGGAAACACCATACACTTCTCCAGGGTGGCTGTTCACAATTTACATCCTGCCAATCAGCATAACAAGGCTCCCTGTTCTCCATATCCTGTCCTACGTTTCTGGATTTTACACTTTCTTCAGATGGCCCTTTTGCCCGGGGGGCAGTGAGATTTCATTGTAGTGCAGATTTCCTTTACAGGCTTGCTTGGTTGGCCAAAAAGGGCGTATGCGTTTTTTCCTGAATATATTCAGGAAAAAACGCATGCGCCCTTTTTGGCCAAGTGCATCATTGTCTACGTTGTGCCTCTTTTCCTATGCTTTCAGGGCAATTCCAGTCTACCCCCTGCAATCGTTTTCCTGAAATTCTGCCCCTCTTTCAAGTCCCCTTCGCAGGCTTACTTCAATATACTTTTGGAAGGTAGCTGTCATTTATAACTCTGCAGGTTTGTGAAATACAGTGCCCCTGAGCTCCTTTCTTCAACTCGCTTTCTTGTGAGCTGGGCTCAAAACCGCAGGATTGCTTCAGGCACTAATCTGTTTCCAGCAGGGCACGCTGAGCCTTTGGTTAATTCCTCTTCCTGGTGGGAAATGAGCGTTACATTTGCCCGTGCAGACACCTACAGCTAGTCTCTCAGTGGTTCTCCCTATTCCTGTTCATCTTGCACAGAAATTGCAAGCTGTGCCAAAGAGGAGGTTAAAGGCACTGACGCTCCAAGCGGGGAGAGTGTTAGTAAAGCATCTGGAATGGTGAACCCGAGGACCAGGATACGAAAACTGAGATGCATTTTAATCGTTTCCCAATCACACGGTGGACGATACTCTGGGTTTCCCATGCATGTTTTAGCTGGAGGAAGAATCCCTTGAACCTGGAGAGTTGGGACCCAAGGAATGGGTACCATGCAGTATGACTTCAAAGGGTCTGCATTTGCTCACCGAAACTCACCAATGCTATCAGCCTGAAGTGTCCAGCCTTATGTCTCAACCAGCTCTGGGTGTAGATGTGGTCAATCACGGTTGCATCACATGCCCTGAGTGAATTATTTAAGAATTGCTCCCTATTTCACTGTCTTTGTGTTTTGGTTTCGAAATTTATTTGGATAATGGGATTTATCGGATTTTCACTGCTGCGTTTCGGCCGCTGTACACACGCTTGATTGTCTTATGGAGACATATATATCCATGGGTTTTAAGATTCTTCCTAGTCAGGTATATTCCTAGGCGTTGAATATGTGGTGTTGAGTCCATTTCGTTGAGCAAGGAGTAGGTCTTGTCTATTACATATTTGGCTTATGGAAAGTTATCTGTGCTAATTTCAGTCTCTGGTTTTATGCAGCACCCCAAGGCACCTTTCCCCATAAGCAAGCACTAGTTGGTTTTCTAAATTTGAGACCCTGTTCTGTTTTGTAATTCAGTTCATGTGTAGTCAAGTTTACATTCCGTGTATTAGTGATATCTTATGATGTTTCTTTTTCTGTGTGACGTAGTTCACGTAGAATCACCGTACCTGCATCCACTCACTATGCCGCTACGGGCCTGATGACACAGATTTCATTGCTGAGTGATATTGCATTGCACGTACGTGCCACAACTTCTTTATCCATTTTTTGCTTTCTGGGATATTTACCTGGTACTGCAGACGAGCTTCTTGGGAACACAGCCGTCCCAAACTTTGGGGTGGCTCTCTGTTTTTGATTTTAATTTCCCTAAGTAATAGGACCATAAGTGCAATTGCCATAGGCTGTGTTGCTTTATTTCTTACGTGTTTCAGGAAACACCATACACTTCTCCAGGGTGGCTGTTCACAATTTACATCCTGCCAATCAGCATAACAAGGCTCCCTGTTCTCCATATCCTGTCCTACGTTTCTGGATTTTACACTTTCTTCAGATGGCCCTTTTGCCCGGGGGGCAGTGAGATTTCATTGTAGTGCAGATTTCCTTTACAGGCTTGCTTGGTTGGCCAAAAAGGGCGTATGCGTTTTTTCCTGAATATATTCAGGAAAAAACGCATACGCCCTTTTTGGCCAAGTGCATCATTGTCGACGTTGTGCCTCTTTTCCTATGCTTTCAGGGCAATTCCAGTCTACCCCCTGCAATCGTTTTCCTGAAATTCGGCCCCGCTTTCAAGTCCCCTTCGCAGGCTTACTTCAATATACTTTTGGAAGATAGCTGTCATTTATAACTCTGCAGGATTGTGAAGTACAGTGCCCCTGAGCTCCTTTCTTCAACTCGCTTTCTTGTGAGCTGGACACAAAACCAAAGGATTGCTTCAGGCCCTAATCTGTTTCCAGCAGGGCACGCTGAGCCTTTGGTTAATTCCTCTTCCTGGTGGGAAATGAGCGTTACATTTGCCCGTGCAGACACCTACAGCTAGTCTCTCATTGGTTCTCCCTATTCCTGTTCCTCTTGCACAGAAATTGCAAGCTGTGCCAAAGAGGAGGTTAAAGGCACTGACTCTCCAAGCGGGGAGAGTGTTAGTAAAGCATCTGGAATGGTGAACCCGAGGACCAGGATACGAAAACTGAGATGCATTTTAAATCGTTTCCCAATCACACGGTGGACGATACTCTGGGTTTCCCATGCATGTTTTAGCTGGAGGAAGAATCCCTTGAACCTGGAGAGTTGGGATCCATGGAATGGGTACCATGCAGTATGACTTCAAAGGGTCTGAATTTGCTCACCGAAACTCACCAATGCTATCAGCCTGAAGTGTCCAGCCTTATGTCTCAACCAGCTCTGGGTGTAGATGTGGTCATTTCCGGTTGCATCACATGCCCTGAGTGAATTATTTAAGAATTGCTCTCTATTTCACTGTCTTTGTGTTTTGTTTTCGAAATTTATTTGGATAATGGGATTTATCGGATTTTCACTGCTGCGTTTCGGCCGCTGTACACACGCTTGTTTCTCTTACGGAGACATATATATCCATGGGTTTTAAGATTCTTCTTAGTCAGGTATATTCCTAGGCGTTGAATATGTGGTGTTGGGTCCATTTCGTTGAGCAAGGAGTAGGTCTAGTCTGTTACATATTCGGCTTATGGAATGTTATCTGTGCTAATTTCAGTCTCTGGTTTTATGCAGCACCCCAACGCACCTTTCCCCATAAGCAAGCACTAGTTGGTTTTCTAAATTTGAGACCCTGTTCTGTTTTGTAATTCAGTTCATGTGTAGTCAAGTTTACATTCCGTGTATTAGTGATATCTTATGATGTTTCTTTTTCTGTGTGACGTAGTTCACGTAGAATCACCGTACCTGCATCCACTCACTATGCCGCTACGGGCCTGATGACACAGATTTCATTGCTGAGTGATATTGCATTGTACGTACGTGCCACAACTTCTTTATCCATTTTTTGCTTTCTGGGATATTTACCTGATACTGTAGACGAGCTTCTTGTGAACACAGCCGTCACAAATATTGGGGTGGCTGTCTGTTTTTGATTCTAATTTCTGTAAGCTCTAGGACCATAAGTGCAATTGCCATAGGCTGTGTTGCTTTGTTTCTTACGTGTTTCAGGAAACACCATACACTTGTAAAGGGTGGCTGCTGGCAATTTACATCCTGCCAATCAGCATAACAAGGCTCCCTGTTCTCCATATCCTGTCCTACCTTTCTGGATTTTACACTTTTTTCAGTTGGCCCTTTTGCCCGGGGGGCAGTGAGATTTCATTGTAGTGCAGATTTCCTTTACAGGCTTGCTTGGTTGGCCAAAAAGGGCGTATGCGTTTTTTCCTGAATTTATTCAGGAAAAAACGCATACGCCCTTTTTGGCCAAGTGCATCATTGTCGACGTTGTGCCTCTTTTCCTATGCTTTCAGGGCAATTCCAGTCTACCCCCTGCAATCGTTTTCCTGAAATTCTGCCCCTCTTTCAAGTCCCCTTCGCAGGCTTACTTCAATATACTTTTGGAAGGTAGCTGTCATTTATAACTCTGCAGGTTTGTGAAATACAGTGCCCCTGAGCTCCATTCTTCAACTCGCTTTCTTGTGAGCTGGGCTCAAAACCGCAGGATTGCTTCAGGCACTAATCTGTTTCCAGCAGGGCACGCTGAGCCTTTGGTTAATTCCTCTTCCTGGTGGGAAATGGGCGTTACATTTGCCCGTGCAGACACCTACAGCTAGTCTCTCAGTGGTTCTCCCTATTCCTGTTCATCTTGCACAGAAATTGCAAGCTGTGCCAAAGAGGAGGTTAAAGGCACTGACTCTCCAAGCGGGGAGAGTGTTACTAAAGCATCTGGAATGGTGAACCCGAGGAACAGGGTACGAAAACTGAGATGCATTTTAAATCGTTTCCCAATCACACGGTGGACCATACTGTGGGTTTCCCATGCATGTTTTAGCTGGAGGAAGAATCCCTTGAACCTGGAGAGTTGGGACCCATGGAATAGGTACCATGCAGTATGACTTCAAAGGGTCTGCATTTGCTCACCGAAACTCACCAATGCTATCAGCCTGAAGTGTCCAGCCTTATGTCTCAACCAGCTCTGGGTGTAGATGTGTTAAATCCAGGTTGCATCACATGCCCTGAGTGAATTATTTAAGAATTGCTCTCTATTTCACTGTCTTTGTGTTTTGTTTTTGAAATTTATTTTGATAATGGGATTTATCGGATTTTCACTGCTGCGTTTATGCCGCTGTACACACGCTTAATTCTCTTACGGAGACATATAAATCCATGGGTTTTAAGATTCTTCCTAGTCAGGTATATTCCTAGGCGTTGAATATGTGGTGTTGAGTCCATTTCGTTGAGCAAGGAGTAGGTCTTGTCTATTACATATTTGGCTTATGGAAAGTTATCTGTGCTAATTTCAGTCTCTGGTTTTATGCAGCACCCCAACGCACCTTTCCCCATAAGCAAGCACTAGTTGGTTTTCTAAATTTGAGACCCTGTTCTGTTTTGTAATTCAGTTCATGTGTAGTCAAGTTTACATTCCGTGTATTAGTGATATCTTATGATGTTTCTTTTTCTGTGTGACGTAGTTCACGTAGAATCACCGTACCTGCATCCACTCACTATGCCGCTACGGGCCTGATGACACAGATTTCATTGCTGAGTGATATTGGATTGTACGTACGTGCCACAACTTCTTTATCCATTTTTTGCTTTCTGGAATATTTACCTGATACTGTAGACGAGCTTCTTGTGAACACAGCCGTCCCAAATATTGGGGTGGCTGTCTGTTTTTGATTTAAACTTCCATAAGCTATAGGACCATAAGTGGAAGTGCCATAGGCTGTGTTGCTTTATTTCTTACGTGTTTCAGGAAACACCATACACTTCTCCAGGGTGGCTGCTGGCAATTTACATCCTGCCAATCAGCATAACAAGGCTCCCTGTTCTCCATATCCTGTCCTACCTTTCTGGATTTTACACTTTTTTCAGATGGCCCTTTTGCCTGGGGGGCAGTGAGACTTCATTGTAGTGCAGATTTCCTTTACAGGCTTGCTTGGTTGGCCAAAAAGGGCGTATGCGTTTTTTCCTGAATATATTCAGGAAAAAACGCATACGCCCTTTTTGGCCAAGTGCATCATTGTCCACGATCTGCCTCTTTTCCTATGCTTTCAGGGCAATTCCAGTCTACCCCCTGCATTCGTTTTCCTGAAATTCTGCCCTGCTTTCAAGTCCCCTTCGCAGGCTTACTTCAATATATTTTTGGAGGATAGCTGTCATTTATAACTCTGCAGGTTTGTGAATTACATTGCCCCTTGAGCTCCTTTCTTCAACTGGCTTTCTTGTGAGCTGGGCACAAAACCGCAGGATTGCTTCAGGCCCTAATCTGTTTCCGGCAGGGCACGCTGAGCCTTTGGTTAATTCCTCTTCCTGGTGGGAAATGAGCGTTACATTTGCCCGTGCAGACACCTATAGCTAGTCTCTCATTGGTTCTCCCTATTCCTGTTCATCTTGCACAGAAATTGCAAGCTGTGCCAAAGAGGAGGTTAAAGGCACTGACTCTCCAAGCGGGGAGAGTGTTAGTAAAGCATCTGGAATGGTGAACCCGAGGAACAGGGTACGAAAACTGAGATGCATTTTAAATCGTTTCCCAATCACACGGTGGACCATACTGTGGGTTTCCCATGCATGTTTTAGCTGGAGGAAGAATCCCTTGAACCTGGAGAGTTGGGACCCATGGAATAGGTACCATGCAGTATGACTTCAAAGGGTCTGCATTTGCTCACCGAAACTCACCAATGCTATCAGTCTGAAGTGTCCAGCCTTATGACTCAACCAGCTCTGGGTGTAGATGTGGTCATTCCCGGTTGCATCACATGCCCTGAGTGAATTATTTAAGAATTGCTCTCTATTTCACTGTCTTTGTGTTTTGTTTTTGAAATTTATTTTGATAATGGGATTTATCGGATTTTCACTGCTGCGTTTATGCCGCTGTACACACGCTTAATTCTCTTACGGAGACATATAAATCCATGGGTTTTAAGATTCTTCCTAGTCAGGTATATTCCTAGGCGTTGAATATGTGGTGTTGAGTCCATTTCGTTGAGCAAGGAGTAGGTCTAGTCTGTTACATATTTGGCTTATGGAATGTTATCTGTGCTAATTTCAGTCTCTGGTTTTATGCAGCACCCCAAGGCACCTTTCCCCATAAGCAAGCACTAGTTGGTTTTCTAAATTTGAGTCCCTGTTCTGTTTTGTAATTCAGTTCATGTGTAGTCAAGTTTACATTCCGTGTATTAGTGATATCTTATGATGTTTCTTTTTCTGTGTGACGTAGTTCACGTAGAATCACCGTACCTGCATCCACTCACTATGCCGCTACGGGCCTGATGACACAGATTTCATTGCTGAGTGATATTGCATTGCACGTACGTGCCACAACTTCTTTATCCATTTTTTGCTTTCTGGGATATTTACCTGGTACTGTAGACGAGCTTCTTGGGAACACAGCCGTCCCAAACTTTGGGGTGGCTCTCTGTTTTTGATTTTAATTTCCCTAAGCAATAGGACCATAAGTGCAATTGCCATAGGCTGTGTTGCTTTATTTCTTACGTGTTTCAGGAAACACCATACACTTCTCCAGGGTGGCTGTTCACAATTTACATCCTGCCAATCAGCATAACAAGGCTCCCTGTTCTCCATATCCTGTCCTACGTTTCTGGATTTTACACTTTCTTCAGATGGCCCTTTTGCCCGGGGGGCAGTGAGATTTCATTGTAGTGCAGATTTCCTTTACAGGCTTGCTTGGTTGGCCAAAAAGGGCGTATGCGTTTTTTCCTGAATATATTCAGGAGAAAACGCATACGCCCTTTTTGGCCAAGTGCATCATTGTCGACGTTGTGCCTCTTTTCCTATGCTTTCAGGGCAATTCCAGTCTACCCCCTGCAATCGTTTTCCTGAAATTCTGCCCCGCTTTCAAGTCCCCTTCGCAGGCTTACTTCAATATACTTTTGGAAGATAGCTGTCATTTATAACTCTGCAGGATTGTGAATTACAGTGCCCCTGACCTCCTTTCTTCAACTCGCTTTCTTGTGAGCTGGGCACAAAACCGCAGGATTGCTTCAGGCACTAATCTGTTTCCAGCAGGGCACGCTGAGCCTTTGGTTAATTCCTCTTCCTGGTGGGAAATGAGCGTTACATTTGCCCGTGCAGACACCTACAGCTAGTCTCTCATTGGTTCTCCCTATTCTTGTTCCTCTTGCACAGAAATTGCAAGCTGTGCCAAAGAGGAGGTTAAAGGCACTGACTCTCCAAGCGGGGAGAGTGTTAGTAAAGCATCTGGAATGGTGAACCCGAGGACCAGGATACGAAAACTGAGATGCATTTTAAATCGTTTCCCAATCACACGGTGGACGATACTCTGGGTTTCCCATGCATGTTTTAGCTGGAGGAAGAATCCCTTGAACCTGGAGAGTTGGGACCCATGGAATGGGTACCATGCAGTATGACTTCAAAGTGTCTGCATTTGCTCACCGAAACTCACCAGTGCTATCAGCCAGAAGTGTCCAGCCTTATGTCTCAACCAGCTCTGGGTGTAGATGTGGTCATTCCCGGTTGCATCACATGCCCTGAGTGAATTATTTAAGAATTGCTCTTTATTTCACTGTCTTTGTGTTTTGTTTTCGAAATTTATTTGGATAATGGGATTTATCGGATTTTCACTGCTGCGTTTCGGCCGCTGTACACACGCTTGATTCTCTTACGGAGACATATATATCCATGGGTTTTAAGATTCTTCCTAGTCAGGTATATTCCTAGGCGTTGAATATGTGGTGTTGGGTCCATTTCGTTGAGCAAGGAGTAGGTCTAGTCTGTTACATATTTGGCTTATGGAATGTTATCTGTGCTAATTTCAGTCTCTGGTTTTATGCAGCACCCCAAGGCACCTTTCCCCATAAGCAAGCACTAGTTGGTTTTCTAAATTTTAGACCCTGTTCTGTTTTGTAATTCAGTTCATGTGTAGTCAAGTTTACATTCCGTGTATTAGTGATATCTTATGATGTTTCTTTTTCTGTGTGACGTAGTTCACGTAGAATCACCGTACCTGCATCCACTCACTATGCCGCTACGGGCCTGATGACACAGATTTCATTGCTGAGTGATATTGCATTGTACGTACGTGCCAGAACTTCTTTATCCATTTTTTGCTTTCTGGGATATTTACCTGATACTGTAGACGAGCTTCTTGTGAACACAGCCGTCACAAATATTGGGGTGGCTGTCTGTTTTTGATTTTAATTTCCGTAAGCTCTAGGACCATAAGTGCAATTGCCATAGGCTGTGTTGCTTTGTTTCTTACCTGTTTCAGGAAACACCATACACTTCTCCAGGGTGGCTGCTGGCAATTTACATCCTGCCAATCAGCATAACAAGGCTCCCTGTTCTCCATATCCTGTCCTACCTTTCTGGATTTTACACTTTTTTCAGATGGCCCTTTTGCCCGGGGGGCAGTGAGATTTCATTGTAGTGCAGATTTCCTTTACAGGCTTGCTTGGTTGGCCAAAAAGGCTGTATGCGTTTTTTCCTGAATTTATTCAGGAAAAAACGCATACGCCCTTTTTGGCCAAGTGCATCATTGTCGACGTTGTGCCTCTTTTCCTATGCTTTCAGGGCAATTCCAGTCTACCCCCTGCAATCGTTTTCCTGAAATTCTGCCCCTCTTTCAAGTCCCCTTCGCAGGCTTACTTCAATATACTTTTGGCAGGTAGCTGTCATTTATAACTCTGCAGGTTTGTGAAATACAGTGCCCCTGAGCTCCTTTCTTCAACTCGCTTTCTTGTGAGCTGGGCTCAAAACCGCAGGATTGCTTCAGGCATTAATCTGTTTCCAGCAGGGCACGCTGAGCCTTTGGTTAATTCCTCTTCCTGGTGGGAAATGAGCGTTACATTTGCCCGTGCAGACACCTACAGCTAGTCTCTCAGTGGTTCTCCCTATTCCTGTTCATCTTGCACAGAAATTGCAAGCTGTGCCAAAGAGGAGGTTAAAGGCACTGACTCTCCAAGCGGGGAGAGTGTTAGTAAAGCATCTGGAATGGTGAACCCGAGGACCAGGATACGAAAACTGAGATGCATTTTAAATCGTTTCCCAATCACACGGTGGACGATACTCTGGGTTTCCCATGCATGTTTTAGCTGGAGGAAGAATCCCTTGAACCTGGAGAGTTGGGACCCATGGAATGGGTACCATGCAGTATGACTTCAAAGGGTCTGCATTTGCTCACCGAAACTCACCAATGCTATCAGCCTGAAGTGTCCAGCCTTATGTCTCAACCAGCTCTGGGTGTAGATGTGGTCAATCACGGTTGCATCACATGCCCTGAGTGAATTATTTAAGAATTGCTCCCTATTTGACTGTCTTTGTGTTTTGGTTTCGAAATTTATTTGGATAATGGGATTTATCGGATTTTCACTGCTGCCTTTCGGCCGCTGTACACACGCTTGATTGTCTTATGGAGACATATATATCCATGGGTTTTAAGATTCTTCCTAGTCAGGTATATTCCTAGGCGTTGAATATGTGGTGTTGAGTCCATTTCGTTGAGCAAGGAGTAGGTCTTGTCTATTACATATTTGGCTTATGGAAAGTTATCTGTGCTAATTTCAGTCTCTGGTTTTATGCAGCACCGCAAGGCACCTTTCCCCATAAGCAAGCACTAGTTGGTTTTCTAAATTTGAGACCCTGTTCTGTTTTGTAATTCAGTTCATGTGTAGTCAAGTTTACATTCCGTGTATTAGTGATATCTTATGATGTTTCTTTTTCTGTGTGACGTAGTTCACGTAGAATCACCGTACCTGCATCCACTCACTATGCCGCTACGGGCCTGATGACACAGATTTCATTGCTGAGTGATATTGCATTGTACGTACGTTCCAAAACTTCTTTATCCATTTTTTGCTTTTTGGGATATTTACCTGATACTGTAGACGAGCTTCTTGTGAACACAGCCGTCACAAATATTGGGGTGGCTGTCTGTTTTTGATTTTAATTTCCGTAAGCTCTAGGACCATAAGTGCAATTGCCATAGGCTGTGTTGCTTTGTTTCTTACGTGTTTCAGGAAACACCATACACTTCTCCAGGGTGGCTGCTGGCAATTTACATCCTGCCAATCAGCATAACAAGGCTCCCTGTTCTCCATATCCTGTCCTACCTTTCTGGATTTTACACTTTTTTCAGATGGCCCTTTTGCCCGGGGGGCAGTGAGACTTCATTGTAGTGCAGATTTCCTTTACAGGCTTGCTTGGTTGGCCAAAAAGGGCGTATGCGTTTTTTCCTGAATATATTCAGGAAAAAACGCATACGCCCTTTTTGGCCAAGTGCATCATTGTCGACGTTCTGCCTCTTTTCCTATGCTTTCAGGGCAATTCCAGTCTACCCCCTGCAATCGTTTTCCTGAAATTCTGCCCCGCTTTCAAGTCCCCTTCGCAGGCTTACTTCAATATACTTTTGGAAGATAGCTGTCATTTATAACTCTGCAGGATTGTGAATTACAGTGCCCCTGAGCTCCTTTCTTCAACTCGCTTTCTTGTGAGCTGGGCACAAAACCGCAGGATTGCTTCAGGCACTAATCTGTTTCCAGCAGGGCACGCTGAGCCATTGGTTAATTCCTCTTCCTGGTGGGAAATGAGCGTTACATTTGCCCGTGCAGACACCTACAGCTAGTCTCTCATTGGTTCTCCCTATTCTTGTTCCTCTTGCACAGAAATTGCAAGCTGTGCCAATGAGGAGGTTAAAGGCACTGACTCTCCAAGCGGGGAGAGTGTTAGTAAAGCATCTGGAATGGTGAACCCGAGGACCAGGATACGAAAATTGAGATGCATTTTAAATCGTTTCCCAATCACACGGTGGACGATACTCTGGGTTTCCCATGCATGTTTTAGCTGGAGGAAGAATCCCTTGAACCTGGAGAGTTGGGACCCATGGAATGGGTACCATGCAGTATGACTTCAAAGGGTCTGCATTTGCTCACCGAAACTCACCAATGCTATCAGCCTGAAGTGTCCAGCCTTATGTCTCAACCAGCTCTGGGTGTAGATGTGGTCATTCCCGGTTGCATCACATGCCCTGAGTGAATTATTTAAGAATTGCTCTCTATTTCACTGTCTTTGTGTTTTGTTTTCGAAATTTATTTGGATAATGGGATTTATCGGATTTTCACTGCTGCGTTTATGCCGCTGTACACACGCTTGATTCTCTTACGGAGACATATATATCCATGGGTTTTAAGATTCTTCCTAGTCAGGTATATTCCTAGGCGTTGAATATGTGGTGTTGGGTCCATTTCGTTGAGCAAGGAGTAGGTCTAGTCTGTTACATATTGGGCTTATGGAATGTTATCTGTGCAAATTTCAGTCTCTGGTTTTATGCAGCACCCCAAGGCACCTTTCCCCATAAGCAAGCACTAGTTGGTTTTCTAAATTTGAGACCCTGTTCTGTTTTGTAATTCAGTTCATGTGTAGTCAAGTTTACATTCCATGTATTAGTGATATCTTATGATGTTTCTTTTTCTGTGTGACGTAGTTCACGTAGAATCACCGTACCTGCATCCACTCACTATGCCGCTACGGGCCTGATGACACAGATTTCATTGCTGAGTGATATTGCATTGTACGTACGTGCCACAACTTCTTTATCCGTTTTTTGCTTTCTGGGATATTTACCTGATACTGTAGACGAGCTTCTTGTGAACACAGCCGTCACAAATATTGGGGTGGCTGTCTGTTTTTGATTTAAACTTCCATAAGCTATAGGACCATAAGTGGAAGTGCCGTAGGCTGTGTTGCTTTATTTCTTACGTGTTTCAGGAAACACCATACACTTCTCCAGGGTGGCTGCTGGCAATTTACATCCTGCCAATCAGCATAACAAGGCTCCCTGTTCTCCATATCCTGTCCTACCTTTCTGGATTTTACACTTTTTTCAGATGGCCCTTTTGCCCGGGGGGCAGTGAGACTTCATTGTAGTGCAGATTTCATTTACAGGCTTGCTTGGTTGGCCAAAAAGGGCGTATGCGTTTTTTCCTGAATATATTCAGGAAAAAAAGCATACGCCCTTTTTGGCCAAGTGCATCATTGTCGACGTTCTGCCTCTTTTCCTATGCTTTCACGGCAATTCCTGTCTACCCCCTGCAATCGTTTTCCTGAAATTCTGCCCCGCTTTCAAGTCCCCTTCGCAGGCTTACTTCAATATATTTTTGGAGGATAGCTGTCATTTATAACTCTGCAGGTTTGTGAATTACATTGCCCCTGAGCTCCTTTCTTCAACTCGCTTTCTTGTGAGCTGGGCACAAAACCGCAGGATTGCTTCAGGCCCTAATCTGTTTCCGGCAGGGCACGCTGAGCCTTTGGTTAATTCCTCTTCCTGGTGGGAAATGAGCGTTACATTTGCCCGTGTAGACACCTATAGCTAGTCTCTCATTGGTTCTCCCTATTCCTGTTCATCTTGCACAGAAATTGCAAGCTGTGCCAAACAGGAGGTTAAAGGCACTGACTCTCCAAGCGGGGAGAGTGTTAGTAAAGCATCTGGAATGGTGAACCCGAGGACCAGGGTACGAAAACTGAGATGCATTTTAAATCGTTTCCCAATCACACGGTGGACCATACTGTGGGTTTCCCATGCATGTTTTAGCTGGAGGAAGAATCCCTTGAACCTGGAGAGTTAGGAGCCATGGAATGGGTACCATGCAGTATGACTTCAAAGGGTCTGCATTTGCTCACCGAAACTCACCAATGCTATCAGCCTGAAGTGTCCAGCCTTATGTCTCAACCAGCTCTGGGTGTAGATGTGTTAAATCCAGGTTGCATCACATGCCCTGAGTGAATTATTTAAGAATTGCTCTCTATTTCACTGTCTTTGTGTTTTGTTTTTGAAATTTATTTTGATAATGGGATTTATCGGATTATCACTGCTGTGTTTATGCCGCTGTACACACGCTTAATTCTCTTACGGAGACATATAAATCCATGGGTTTTAAGATTCTTCCTAGTCAGGTATATTCCTAGGCGTTGAATATGTGGTGTTGAGTCCATTTCGTTGAGCAAGGAGTAGGTCTTGTCTATTACATATTTGGCTCATGGAATGTTATCTGTGCTAATTTCAGTCTCTGGTTTTATGCAGCACCCCAAGGCACCTTTCCCCATAAGCAAGCACTAGTTGGTTTTCTAAATTTGAGACCCTGTTCTGTAATTCAGTTCATGTGTAGTCAAGTTTACATTCCGTGTATTAGTGATATCTTATGATGTTTCTTTTTCTGTGTGACGTAGTTCACGTAGAATCACCGTACCTGCATCCACTCACTATGCCGCTACGGGCCTGATGACACAGATTTCATTGCTGAGTGATATTGCATTGCACGTACGTGCCACAACTTCTTTATCCATTTTTTGCTTTCTGGGATATTTACCTGGTACTGTAGACGAGCTTCTTGGGAACACAGCCGTCCCAAACTTTGGGGTGGCCTTCTGTTTTTGATTTTAATTTCCGTAAGCTCTAGGACCATAAGTGGAAGTGCCATAGGCTGTGTTGCTTTGTTTCTTACGTGTTTCAGGAAACACCATACACTTCTCCAGGGTGGCTGCTGGCAATTTACATCCTGCCAATCAGCATAACAAGGCTCCCTGTTCTCCATATCCTGTCCTACATTTCTGGATTTTACACTTTTTTCAGATGGCCCTTTTGCCCGGGGGGCAGTGAGACTTCATTGTAGTGCAGATTTCCTTTACAGGCTTGCTTGGTTGGCCAAAAAGGGCGTATGCGTTTTTTCCTGAATTTTTTCAGGAAAAAACGCATACGCCCTTTTTGGCCAAGTGCATCATTGTCGACGTTGTGCCTCTTTTCCTATGCTTTCAGGGCAATTCCAGTCTACCCCCTGCAATCGTTTTCCTGAAATTCTGCCCCTCTTTCAAGTCCCCTTCGCAGGCTTACTTCAATATACTTTTGGAAGGTAGCTGTCATTTATAACTCTGCAGGTTTGAGAAATACAGTGCCCCTGAGCTCCTTTCTTCAACTCGCTTTCTTGTGAGCTGGGCAAAAAACCGCAGGATTGCTTCAGGCACTAATCTGTTTCCAGCAGGGCACGCTGAGCCTTTGGTTAATTCCTCTTCCTGGTGGGAAATGAGCGTTACATTTGCCCGTGCAGACACCTACAGCTAGTCTCTCATTGGTTCTCCCTATTCCTGTTCATCTTGCACAGAAATTGCAAGCTGTGCCAAAGAGGAGGTTAAAGGCACTGACTCTCCAAGCGGGGAGAGTGTTAGTAAAGCATCTGGAATGGTGAACCCGAGGACCAGGGTACGAAAACTGAGATGCATTTTAAATCGTTTCCCAATCACACGGTGGACCATACTGTGGGTTTCCCATGAATGTTTTAGCTGGAGGAAGAATCCCTTGAACCTGGAGAGTTGGGAGCCATGGAATAGGTACCATGCAGTATGACTTCAAAGGGTCTGCATTTGCTCACCGAAACTCACCAATGCTATCAGCCTGAAGTGTCCAGCCTTATGTCTCAACCATCTCTGGGTGTAGATGTGGTCATTCCCGGTTGCATCACATGCCCTGAGTGAATTATTTAAGAATTGCTCTCTATTTCACTGTCTTTGTGTTTTGTTTTCGAAATTTATTTGGATAATGGGATTTATCGGATTTTCACTGCTGCGTTTCGGCCGCTGTACACACGCTTGATTCTCTTACGGAGACATATATATCCATGGGTTTTAAGATTCTTCCTAGTCAGGTATATTCCTAGGCGTTGAATATGTGGTGTTGGGTCCATTTCGTTGAGCAAGGAGTAGGTCTAGTCTGTTACATATTTGGCTTATGGAATGTTATCTGTGCTAATTTCAGTCTCTGGTTTTATGCAGCACCCCAAGGCACCTTTCCCCATAAGCAAGCACTAGTTGGTTTTCTAAATTTGAGACCCTGTTCTGTTTTGTAATTCAGTTCATGTGTAGTCAAGTTTACATTCCGTGTATTAGTGATATCTTATGATGTTTCTTTTTCTGTGTGACGTAGTTCACGTAGAATCACCGTACCTGCATCCACTCACTATGCCGCTACGGGCCTGATGACACAGATTTCATTGCTGAGTGATATTGCATTGTATGTACGTGCCACAACTTCTTTATCCATTTTTTGCTTTCTGGGATATTTACCTGATACTGTAGACGAGCTTCTTGTGAACACAGCCGTCCCAAATATTGGGGTGGCTGTCTGTTTTTGATTTTAATTTCCGTAAGCTCTAGGAACATAAGTGCAATTGCCATAGGCTGTGTTGCTTTGTTTCTTACGTGTTTCAGGAAACACCATACACTTCTCCAGGGTGGCTGCTGGCAATTTACATCCTGCCAATCAGCATAACAAGGCTCCCTGTTCTCCATATCCTGTCCTACCTTTCTGGATTTTACACTTTTTTCAGATGGCCCTTTTGCCCGGGGGGCAGTGAGATTTCATTGTAGTGCAGATTTCCTTTACAGGCTTGCTTGGTTGGCCAAAAAGGGCGTATGCGTTTTTTCCTGAATATATTCAGGAAAAAACGCATACGCCCTTTTTGGCCAAGTGCATCATTGTCGACGTTCTGCCTCTTTTCCTACGCTTTCAGGGCAATTCCAGTCTACCCCCTGCAATCGTTTTCCTGAAATTCTGCCCCGCTTTCAAGTCCCCTTCGCAGGCTTACTTCAATATATTTTTGGAGGATAGCTGTCATTTATAACTCTGCAGGTTTGTGAATTACATTGCCCCTGAGCTCCTTTCTTCAACTCGCTTTCTTGTGAGCTGGGCACAAAACCGCAGGATTGCTTCAGGCACTAATCTGTTTCTGGCAGGGCACGCTGAGCCTTTGGTTAATTCCTCTTCCTGGTGGGAAATGAGCGTTACATTTGCCCCTGCAGACACCTACAGCTAGTCTCTCATTGGTTCTCCCTATTCCTGTTCATCTGGCACAGAAATTGCAAGCTGTGCCAAAGAGGAGGTTAAAGGCACTGACTCTCCAAGCGGGGAGAGTGTTAGTAAAGCATCTGGAATGGTGAACCCGAGGACCAGGGTACGAAAACTGAGATGCAGTTTAAATCGTTCCCCAATCACACGGTGGACCATACTGTGGGTTTCCCATGCATGTTTTAGCTGGAGGAAGAATCCCTTGAACCTGGAGAGTTGGGAGCCATGGAATAGGTACCATGCAGTATGACTTCAAAGGGTCTGCATTTGCTCACCGAAACTCACCAATGCTATCAGCCTGAAGTGTCCAGCCTTATGTCTCAACCAGCTCTGGGTGTAGATGTGTTAAATCCATGTTGCATCACATGCCCTGAGTGAATTATTTAAGAATTGCTCTCTATTTCACTGTCTTTGTGTTTTGTTTTTGAAATTTATTTTGATAATGGGATTTATCGGATTTTCACTGCTGCGTTTATGCCGCTGTACACACGCTTAATTCTCTTACGGAGACATATAAATCCATGGGTTTTAAGATTCTTCCTAGTCAGGTATATTCCTAGGCGTTGAATATGTGGTGTTGAGTCCATTTCGTTGAGCAAGGAGTAGGTCTAGTCTGTTACATATTTGGCTTATGGAATGTTATCTGTGCTAATTTCAGTCTCTGGTTTTATGCAGCACCCCAAGGCACCTTTCCCCATAAGCAAGCACTAGTTGGTTTTCTAAATTTGAGTCCCTGTTCTGTTTTGTAATTCAGTTCATGTGTAGTCAAGTTTACATTCCGTGTATTAGTGATATCTTATGATGTTTCTTTTTCTGTGTGACGTAGTTCACGTAGAATCACCGTACCTGCATCCACTCACTATGCCGCTACGGGCCTGATGACACAGATTTCATTGCTGAGTGATATTGCATTGCACGTACGTGCCACAACTTCTTTATCCATTTTTTGCTTTCTGGGATATTTACCTGGTACTGTAGACGAGCTTCTTGTGAACACAGCCGTCACAAATATTGGGGTGGCTGTCTGTTTTTGATTTTAATTTCCGTAAGCTCTAGGACCATAAGTGCAATTGCCATAGGCTGTGTTGCTTTGTTTCTTACCTGTTTCAGGAAACACCATACACTTCTCCAGGGTGGCTGCTGGCAATTTACATCCTGCCAATCAGCATAACAAGGCTCCCTGTTCTCCATATCCTGTCCTACCTTTCTGGATTTTACACTTTTTTCAGATGGCCCTTTTGCCCGGGGGGCAGTGAGATTTCATTGTAGTGCAGATTTCCTTTACAGGCTTGCTTGGTTGGCCAAAAAGGCTGTATGCGTTTTTTCCTGAATTTATTCAGGGAAAAACGCATACGCCCTTTTTGGCCAAGTGCATCATTGTCGACGTTGTGCCTCTTTTCCTATGCTTTCAGGGCAATTCCAGTCTACCCCCTGCAATCGTTTTCCTGAAATTCTGCCCCTCTTTCAAGTCCCCTTCGCAGGCTTACTTCAATATACTTTTGGCAGGTAGCTGTCATTTATAACTCTGCAGGTTTGTGAAATACAGTGCCCCTGAGCTCCTTTCTTCAACTCGCTTTCTTGTGAGCTGGGCTCAAAACCGCAGGATTGCTTCAGGCATTAATCTGTTTCCAGCAGGGCACGCTGAGCCTTTGGTTAATTCCTCTTCCTGGTGGGAAATGAGCGTTACATTTGCCCGTGCAGACACCTACAGCTAGTCTCTCAGTGGTTCTCCCTATTCCTGTTCATCTTGCACAGAAATTGCAAGCTGTGCCAAAGAGGAGGTTAAAGGCACTGACTCTCCAAGCGGGGAGAGTGTTAGTAAAGCATCTGGAATGGTGAACCCGAGGACCAGGATACGAAAACTGAGATGCATTTTAAATCGTTTCCCAATCACACGGTGGACGATACTCTGGGTTTCCCATGCATGTTTTAGCTGGAGGAAGAATCCCTTGAACCTGGAGAGTTGGGACCCATGGAATGGGTACCATGCAGTATGACTTCAAAGGGTCTGCATTTGCTCACCGAAACTCACCAATGCTATCAGCCTGAAGTGTCCAGCCTTATGTCTCAACCAGCTCTGGGTGTAGATGTGGTCAATCACGGTTGCATCACATGCCCTGAGTGAATTATTTAAGAATTGCTCCCTATTTCACTGTCTTTGTGTTTTGGTTTCGAAATTTATTTGGATAATGGGATTTATCGGATTTTCACTGCTGCCTTTCGGCCGCTGTACACACGCTTGATTGTCTTATGGAGACATATATATCCATGGGTTTTAAGATTCTTCCTAGTCAGGTATATTCCTAGGCGTTGAATATGTGGTGTTGAGTCCATTTCGTTGAGCAAGGAGTAGGTCTTGTCTATTACATATTTGGCTTATGGAAAGTTATCTGTGCTAATTTCAGTCTCTGGTTTTATGCAGCACCGCAAGGCACCTTTCCCCATAAGCAAGCACTAGTTGGTTTTCTAAATTTGAGACCCTGTTCTGTTTTGTAATTCAGTTCATGTGTAGTCAAGTTTACATTCCGTGTATTAGTGATATCTTATGATGTTTCTTTTTCTGTGTGACGTAGTTCACGTAGAATCACCGTACCTGCATCCACTCACTATGCCGCTACGGGCCTGATGACACAGATTTCATTGCTGAGTGATATTGCATTGTACGTACGTTCCAAAACTTCTTTATCCATTTTTTGCTTTTTGGGATATTTACCTGATACTGTAGACGAGCTTCTTGTGAACACAGCCGTCACAAATATTGGGGTGGCTGTCTGTTTTTGATTTTAATTTCCGTAAGCTCTAGGACCATAAGTGCAATTGCCATAGGCTGTGTTGCTTTGTTTCTTACGTGTTTCAGGAAACACCATACACTTCTCCAGGGTGGCTGCTGGCAATTTACATCCTGCCAATCAGCATAACAAGGCTCCCTGTTCTCCATATCCTGTCCTACCTTTCTGGATTTTACACTTTTTCCAGATGGCCCTTTTGCCCGGGGGGCAGTGAGACTTCATTGTAGTGCAGATTTCCTTTACAGGCTTGCTTGGTTGGCCAAAAAGGGCGTATGCGTTTTTTCCTGAATATATTCAGGAAAAAACGCATACGCCCTTTTTGGCCAAGTGCATCATTGTCGACGTTCTGCCTCTTTTCCTATGCTTTCAGGGCAATTCCAGTCTACCCCCTGCAATCGTTTTCCTGAAATTCTGCCCCGCTTTCAAGTCCCCTTCGCAGGCTTACTTCAATATATTTTTGGAGGATAGCTGTCATTTATAACTCTGCAGGTTTGTGAATTACATTGCCCCTGAGCTCCTTTCTTCAACTCGCTTTCTTGTGAGCTGGGCACAAAACCGCAGGATTGCTTCAGGCCCTAATCTGTTTCCGGCAGGGCACGCTGAGCCTTTGGTTAATTCCTCTTCCTGGTGGGAAATGAGCGTTACATTTGCCCGTGCAGACACCTATAGCTAGTCTCTCATTGGTTCTCCCTATTCCTGTTCATCTTGCACAGAAATTGCAAGCTGTGCCAAACAGGAGGTTAAAGGCACTGACTCTCCAAGCGGGGAGAGTGTTAGTAAAGCATCTGGAATGGTGAACCCGAGGACCAGGATACGAAAACTGAGATGCATTTTAAATCGTTTCCCAATCACACGGTGGACGATACTCTGGGTTTCCCATGCATGTTTTAGCTGGAGGAAGAATCCCTTGAACCTGGAGAGTTGGGACCCATGGAATGGGTACCATGCAGTATGACTTCAAAGGGTCTGCATTTGCTCACCGAAACTCACCAATGCTATCACCCTGAAGTGTCCAGCCTTATGTCTCAACCAGCTCTGGGTGTAGATGTGGTCATTCCCGGTTGCATCACATGCCCTGAGTGAATTATTTAAGAATTGCTCTCTATTTCACTGTCTTTGTGTTTTGTTTTCGAAATTTATTAGGATAATGGAATTTATCGGATTTTCACTGCTGCGTTTATGCCGCTGTACACACGCTTGATTCTCTTACGGAGACATATATATCCATGGGTTTTAAGATTCTTCCTAGTCAGGTATATTCCTAGGCGTTGAATATGTGGTGTTGGGTCCATTTCGTTGAGCAAGGAGTAGGTCTAGTCTGTTACATATTGGGCTTATGGAATGTTATCTGTGCTAATTTCAGTCTCTGGTTTTATGCAGCACCCCAAGGCACCTTTCCCCATAAGCAAGCACTAGTTGGTTTTCTAAATTTGAGACCCTGTTCTGTTTTGTAATTCAGTTCATGTGTAGTCAAGTTTACATTCCATGTATTAGTGATATCTTATGATGTTTCTTTTTCTGTGTGACGTAGTTCACGTAGAATCACCGTACCTGCATCCACTCACTATGCCGCTACGGGCCTGATGACACAGATTTCATTGCTGAGTGATATTGCATTGTACGTACGTGCCACAACTTCTTTATCCATTTTTTGCTTTCTGGGATATTTACCTGGTACTGTAGACGAGCTTCTTGGGAACACAGCCGTCCCAAACTTTGGGGTGGCTCTCTGTTTTTGATTTTAATTTCCCTAAGCAATAGGACCATAAGTGCAATTGCCATAGGCTGTGTTGCTTTATTTCTTACGTGTTTCAGGAAACACCATACACTTCTCCAGGGTGGCTGTTCACAATTTACATCCTGCCAATCAGCATAACAAGGCTCCCTGTTCTCCATATCCTGTCCTACCTTTCTGGATTTTACACTTTCTTCAGATGGCCCTTTTGCCCGGGGGGCAGTGAGATTTCATTGTAGTGCAGATTTCCTTTACAGGCTTGCTTGGTTGGCCAAAAAGGGCGTATGCGTTTTTTCCTGAATATATTCAGGAAAAAACGCATACGCCCTTTTTGGCCAAGTGCATCATTGTCGACGTTGTGCCTCTTTTCCTATGCTTTCAGGGCAATTCCAGTCTACCCCCTGCAATCGTTTTCCTGAAATTCTGCCCCGCTTTCAAGTCCCCTTCGCAGGCTTACTTCAATATACTTTTGGAAGATAGCTGTCATTTATAACTCTGCAGGATTGTGAATTACAGTGCCCCTGAGCTCCTTTCTTCAACTCGCTTTCTTGTGAGCTGGGCACAAAACCGCAGGATTGCTTCAGGCACTAATCTGTTTCCAGCAGGGCACGCTGAGCCATTGGTTAATTCCTCTTCCTGGTGGGAAATGAGCGTTACATTTGCCCGTGCAGACACCTACAGCTAGTCTCTCATTGGTTCTCCCTATTCTTGTTCCTCTTGCACAGAAATTGCAAGCTGTGCCAATGAGGAGGTTAAAGGCACTGACTCTCCAAGCGGGGAGAGAGTTAGTAAAGCATCTGGAATGGTGAACCCGAGGACCAGGATACGAAAATTGAGATGCATTTTAAATCGTTTCCCAATCACACGGTGGACGATACTCTGGGTTTCCCATGCATGTTTTAGCTGGAGGAAGAATCCCTTGAACCTGGAGAGTTGGGACCCATGGAATGGGTACCATGCAGTATGACTTCAAAGGGTCTGCATTTGCTCACCGAAACTCACCAATGCTATCAGCCTGAAGTGTCCAGCCTTATGTCTCAACCAGCTCTGGGTGTAGATGTGGTCATTCCCGGTTGCATCACATGCCCTGAGTGAATTATTTAAGAATTGCTCTCTATTTCACTGTCTTTGTGTTTTGTTTTCGAAATTTATTTGGATAATGGGATTTATCGGATTTTCACTGCTGCGTTTATGCCGCTGTACACACGCTTGATTCTCTTACGGAGACATATATATCCATGGGTTTTAAGATTCTTCCTAGTCAGGTATATTCCTAGGCGTTGAATATGTGGTGTTGGGTCCATTTCGTTGAGCAAGGAGTAGGTCTAGTCTGTTACATATTGGGCTTATGGAATGTTATCTGTGCAAATTTCAGTCTCTGGTTTTATGCAGCACCCCAAGGCACCTTTCCCCATAAGCAAGCACTAGTTGGTTTTCTAAATTTGAGACCCTGTTCTGTTTTGTAATTCAGTTCATGTGTAGTCAGGTTTACATTCCATGTATTAGTGATATCTTATGATGTTTCTTTTTCTGTGTGACGTAGTTCACGTAGAATCACCGTACCTGCATCCACTCACTATGCCGCTACGGGCCTGATGACACAGATTTCATTGCTGAGTGATATTGCATTGTACGTACGTGCCACAACTTCTTTATCCGTTTTTTGCTTTCTGGGATATTTACCTGATACTGTAGACGAGCTTCTTGTGAACACAGCCGTCACAAATGTTGGGGTGGCTGTCTGTTTTTGATTTAAACTTCCATAAGCTATAGGACCATAAGTGGAAGTGCCGTAGGCTGTGTTGCTTTATTTCTTACGTGTTTCAGGAAACACCATACACTTCTCCAGGGTGGCTGCTGGCAATTTACATCCTGCCAATCAGCATAACAAGGCTCCCTGTTCTCCATATCCTGTCCTACCTTTCTGGATTTTACACTTTTTTCAGATGGCCCTTTTGCCCGGGGGGCAGTGAGACTTCATTGTAGTGCAGATTTCATTTACAGGCTTGCTTGGTTGGCCAAAAAGGGCGTATGCGTTTTTTCCTGAATATATTCAGGAAAAAAAGCATACGCCCTTTTTGGCCAAGTGCATCATTGTCGACGTTCTGCCTCTTTTCCTATGCTTTCACGGCAATTCCTGTCTACCCCCTGCAATCGTTTTCCTGAAATTCTGCCCCGCTTTCAAGTCCCCTTCGCAGGCTTACTTCAATATATTTTTGGAGGATAGCTGTCATTTATAACTCTGCAGGTTTGTGAATTACATTGCCCCTGAGCTCCTTTCTTCAACTCGCTTTCTTGTGAGCTGGGCACAAAACCGCAGGATTGCTTCAGGCCCTAATCTGTTTCCGGCAGGGCACGCTGAGCCTTTGGTTAATTCCTCTTCCTGGTGGGAAATGAGCGTTACATTTGCCCGTGTAGACACCTATAGCTAGTCTCTCATTGGTTCTCCCTATTCCTGTTCATCTTGCACAGAAATTGCAAGCTGTGCCAAACAGGAGGTTAAAGGCACTGACTCTCCAAGCGGGGAGAGTGTTAGTAAAGCATCTGGAATGGTGAACCCGAGGACCAGGGTACGAAAACTGAGATGCATTTTAAATCGTTTCCCAATCACACGGTGGACCATACTGTGGGTTTCCCATGCATGTTTTAGCTGGAGGAAGAATCCCTTGAACCTGGAGAGTTAGGAGCCATGGAATGGGTACCATGCAGTATGACTTCAAAGGGTCTGCATTTGCTCACCGAAACTCACCAATGCTATCAGCCTGAAGTGTCCAGCCTTATGTCTCAACCAGCTCTGGGTGTAGATGTGTTAAATCCAGGTTGCATCACATGCCCTGAGTGAATTATTTAAGAATTGCTCTCTATTTCACTGTCTTTGTGTTTTGTTTTTGAAATTTATTTTGATAATGGGATTTATCGGATTATCACTGCTGTGTTTATGCCGCTGTACACACGCTTAATTCTCTTACGGAGACATATAAATCCATGGGTTTTAAGATTCTTCCTAGTCAGGTATATTCCTAGGCGTTGAATATGTGGTGTTGAGTCCATTTCGTTGAGCAAGGAGTAGGTCTTGTCTATTACATATTTGGCTCATGGAATGTTATCTGTGCTAATTTCAGTCTCTGGTTTTATGCAGCACCCCAAGGCACCTTTCCCCATAAGCAAGCACTAGTTGGTTTTCTAAATTTGAGACCCTGTTCTGTAATTCAGTTCATGTGTAGTCAAGTTTACATTCCGTGTATTAGTGATATCTTATGATGTTTCTTTTTCTGTGTGACGTAGTTCACGTAGAATCACCGTACCTGCATCCACTCACTATGCCGCTACGGGCCTGATGACACAGATTTCATAGCTGAGTGATATTGCATTGCACGTACGTGCCACAACTTCTTTATCCATTTTTTGCTTTCTGGGATATTTACCTGGTACTGTAGACGAGCTTCTTGGGAACACAGCCGTCCCAAACTTTGGGGTGGCCTTCTGTTTTTGATTTTAATTTCCGTAAGCTCTAGGACCATAAGTGGAAGTGCCATAGGCTGTGTTGCTTTGTTTCTTACGTGTTTCAGGAAACACCATACACTTCTCCAGGGTGGCTGCTGGCAATTTACATCCTGCCAATCAGCATAACAAGGCTCCCTGTTCTCCATATCCTGTCCTACCTTTCTGGATTTTACACTTTTTTCAGATGGCCCTTTTGCCCGGGGGGCAGTGAGACTTCATTGTAGTGCAGATTTCATTTACAGGCTTGCTTGGTTGGCCAAAAAGGGCGTATGCGTTTTTTCCTGAATATATTCAGGAAAAAAAGCATACGCCCTTTTTGGCCAAGTGCATCATTGTCGACGTTCTGCCTCTTTTCCTATGCTTTCACGGCAATTCCTGTCTACCCCCTGCAATCGTTTTCCTGAAATTCTGCCCCGCTTTCAAGTCCCCTTCGCAGGCTTACTTCAATATATTTTTGGAGGATAGCTGTCATTTATAACTCTGCAGGTTTGTGAATTACATTGCCCCTGAGCTCCTTTCTTCAACTCGCTTTCTTGTGAGCTGGGCACAAAACCGCAGGATTGCTTCAGGCCCTAATCTGTTTCCGGCAGGGCACGCTGAGCCTTTGGTTAATTCCTCTTCCTGGTGGGAAATGAGCGTTACATTTGCCCGTGTAGACACCTATAGCTAGTCTCTCATTGGTTCTCCCTATTCCTGTTCATCTTGCACAGAAATTGCAAGCTGTGCCAAACAGGAGGTTAAAGGCACTGACTCTCCAAGCGGGGAGAGTGTTAGTAAAGCATCTGGAATGGTGAACCCGAGGACCAGGGTACGAAAACTGAGATGCATTTTAAATCGTTTCCCAATCACACGGTGGACCATACTGTGGGTTTCCCATGCATGTTTTAGCTGGAGGAAGAATCCCTTGAACCTGGAGAGTTAGGAGCCATGGAATGGGTACCATGCAGTATGACTTCAAAGGGTCTGCATTTGCTCACCGAAACTCACCAATGCTATCAGCCTGAAGTGTCCAGCCTTATGTCTCAACCAGCTCTGGGTGTAGATGTGTTAAATCCAGGTTGCATCACATGCCCTGAGTGAATTATTTAAGAATTGCTCTCTATTTCACTGTCTTTGTGTTTTGTTTTTGAAATTTATTTTGATAATGGGATTTATCGGATTATCACTGCTGTGTTTATGCCGCTGTACACACGCTTAATTCTCTTACGGAGACATATAAATCCATGGGTTTTAAGATTCTTCCTAGTCAGGTATATTCCTAGGCGTTGAATATGTGGTGTTGAGTCCATTTCGTTGAGCAAGGAGTAGGTCTTGTCTATTACATATTTGGCTCATGGAATGTTATCTGTGCTAATTTCAGTCTCTGGTTTTATGCAGCACCCCAAGGCACCTTTCCCCATAAGCAAGCACTAGTTGGTTTTCTAAATTTGAGACCCTGTTCTGTAATTCAGTTCATGTGTAGTCAAGTTTACATTCCGTGTATTAGTGATATCTTATGATGTTTCTTTTTCTGTGTGACGTAGTTCACGTAGAATCACCGTACCTGCATCCACTCACTATGCCGCTACGGGCCTGATGACACAGATTTCATTGCTGAGTGATATTGCATTGCACGTACGTGCCACAACTTCTTTATCCATTTTTTGCTTTCTGGGATATTTACCTGGTACTGTAGACGAGCTTCTTGGGAACACAGCCGTCCCAAACTTTGGGGTGGCCTTCTGTTTTTGATTTTAATTTCCGTAAGCTCTAGGACCATAAGTGGAAGTGCCATAGGCTGTGTTGCTTTGTTTCTTACGTGTTTCAGGAAACACCATACACTTCTCCAGGGTGGCTGCTGGCAATTTACATCCTGCCAATCAGCATAACAAGGCTCCCTGTTCTCCATATCCTGTCCTACATTTCTGGATTTTACACTTTTTTCAGATGGCCCTTTTGCCCGGGGGGCAGTGAGACTTCATTGTAGTGCAGATTTCCTTTACAGGCTTGCTTGGTTGGCCAATAAGGGCGTATGCGTTTTTTCCTGAATTTTTTCAGGAAAAAACGCATACGCCCTTTTTGGCCAAGTGCATCATTGTCGACGTTGTGCCTCTTTTCCTATGCTTTCAGGGCAATTCCAGTCTACCCCCTGCAATCGTTTTCCTGAAATTCTGCCCCTCTTTCAAGTCCCCTTCGCAGGCTTACTTCAATATACTTTTGGAAGGTAGCTGTCATTTATAACTCTGCAGGTTTGAGAAATACAGTGCCCCTGAGCTCCTTTCTTCAACTCGCTTTCTTGTGAGCTGGGCAAAAAACCGCAGGATTGCTTCAGGCACTAATCTGTTTCCAGCAGGGCACGCTGAGCCTTTGGTTAATTCCTCTTCCTGGTGGGAAATGAGCGTTACATTTGCCCGTGCAGACACCTACAGCTAGTCTCTCATTGGTTCTCCCTATTCCTGTTCATCTTGCACAGAAATTGCAAGCTGTGCCAAAGAGGAGGTTAAAGGCACTGACTCTCCAAGCGGGGAGAGTGTTAGTAAAGCATCTGGAATGGTGAACCCGAGGACCAGGGTACGAAAACTGAGATGCATTTTAAATCGTTTCCCAATCACACGGTGGACCATACTGTGGGTTTCCCATGAATGTTTTAGCTGGAGGAAGAATCCCTTGAACCTGGAGAGTTGGGAGCCATGGAATAGGTACCATGCAGTATGACTTCAAAGGGTCTGCATTTGCTCACCGAAACTCACCAATGCTATCAGCCTGAAGTGTCCAGCCTTATGTCTCAACCATCTCTGGGTGTAGATGTGGTCATTCCCGGTTGCATCACATGCCCTGAGTGAATTATTTAAGAATTGCTCTCTATTTCACTGTCTTTGTGTTTTGTTTTCGAAATTTATTTGGATAATGGGATTTATCGGATTTTCACTGCTGCGTTTCGGCCGCTGTACACACGCTTGATTCTCTTACGGAGACATATATATCCATGGGTTTTAAGATTCTTCCTAGTCAGGTATATTCCTAGGCGTTGAATATGTGGTGTTGGGTCCATTTCGTTGAGCAAGGAGTAGGTCTAGTCTGTTACATATTTGGCTTATGGAATGTTATCTGTGCTAATTTCAGTCTCTGGTTTTATGCAGCACCCCAAGGCACCTTTCCCCATAAGCAAGCACTAGTTGGTTTTCTAAATTTGAGACCCTGTTCTGTTTTGTAATTCAGTTCATGTGTAGTCAAGTTTACATTCCGTGTATTAGTGATATCTTATGATGTTTCTTTTTCTGTGTGACGTAGTTCACGTAGAATCACCGTACCTGCATCCACTCACTATGCCGCTACGGGCCTGATGACACAGATTTCATTGCTGAGTGATATTGCATTGTATGTACGTGCCACAACTTCTTTATCCATTTTTTGCTTTCTGAGATATTTACCTGATACTGTAGACGAGCTTCTTGTGAACACAGCCGTCCCAAATATTGGGGTGGCTGTCTGTTTTTGATTTTAATTTCCGTAAGCTCTAGGAACATAAGTGCAATTGCCATAGGCTGTGTTGCTTTGTTTCTTACGTGTTTCAGGAAACACCATACACTTCTCCAGGGTGGCTGCTGGCAATTTACATCCTGCCAATCAGCATAACAAGGCTCCCTGTTCTCCATATCCTGTCCTACCTTTCTGGATTTTACACTTTTTTCAGATGGCCCTTTTGCCCGGGGGGCAGTGAGATTTCATTGTAGTGCAGATTTCCTTTACAGGCTTGCTTGGTTGGCCAAAAAGGGCGTATGCGTTTTTTCCTGAATATATTCAGGAAAAAACGCATACGCCCTTTTTGGCCAAGTGCATCATTGTCGACGTTCTGCCTCTTTTCCTACGCTTTCAGGGCAATTCCAGTCTACCCCCTGCAATCGTTTTCCTGAAATTCTGCCCCGCTTTCAAGTCCCCTTCGCAGGCTTACTTCAATATATTTTTGGAGGATAGCTGTCATTTATAACTCTGCAGGTTTGTGAATTACATTGCCCCTGAGCTCCTTTCTTCAACTCGCTTTCTTGTGAGCTGGGCACAAAACCGCAGGATTGCTTCAGGCACTAATCTGTTTCTGGCAGGGCACGCTGAGCCTTTGGTTAATTCCTCTTCCTGGTGGGAAATGAGCGTTACATTTGCGCCTGCAGACACCTACAGCTAGTCTCTCATTGGTTCTCCCTATTCCTGTTCATCTGGCACAGAAATTGCAAGCTGTGCCAAAGAGGAGGTTAAAGGCACTGACTCTCCAAGCGGGGAGAGTGTTAGTAAAGCATCTGGAATGGTGAACCCGAGGACCAGGGTACGAAAACTGAGATGCAGTTTAAATCGTTCCCCAATCACACGGTGGACCATACTGTGGGTTTCCCATGCATGTTTTAGCTGGAGGAAGAATCCCTTGAACCTGGAGAGTTGGGAGCCATGGAATAGGTACCATGCAGTATGACTTCAAAGGGTCTGCATTTGCTCACCGAAACTCACCAATGCTATCAGCCTGAAGTGTCCAGCCTTATGTCTCAACCAGCTCTGGGTGTAGATGTGTTAAATCCAGGTTGCATCACATGCCCTGAGTGAATTATTTAAGAATTGCTCTCTATTTCACTGTCTTTGTGTTTTGTTTTTGAAATTTATTTTGATAATGGGATTTATCGGATTTTCACTGCTGCGTTTATGCCGCTGTACACACGCTTAATTCTCTTACGGAGACATATAAATCCATGGGTTTTAAGATTCTTCCTAGTCAGGTATATTCCTAGGCGTTGAATATGTGGTGTTGAGTCCATTTCGTTGAGCAAGGAGTAGGTCTAGTCTGTTACATATTTGGCTTATGGAATGTTATCTGTGCTAATTTCAGTCTCTGGTTTTATGCAGCACCCCAAGGCACCTTTCCCCATAAGCAAGCACTAGTTGGTTTTCTAAATTTGAGACCCTGTTCTGTTTTGTAATTCAGTTCATGTGTAGTCAAGTTTACATTCCGTGTATTAGTGATATCTTATGATGTTTCTTTTTCTGTGTGACGTAGTTCACGTAGAATCACCGTACCTGCATCCACTCACTATGCCGCTACGGGCCTGATGACACAGATTTCATTGCTGAGTGATATTGCATTGCACGTACGTGCCACAATTTCTTTATCCATTTTTTGCTTTCTGGGATATTTACCTGGTACTGTAGACGAGCTTCTTGGGAACACAGCCGTCCCAAAGTTTGGGGTGGCTGTCTGTTTTTGATTTTAATTTCCGTAAGCTCTAGGACCATAAGTGCAATTGCCATAGGCTGTGTTGCTTTGTTTCTTACGTGTTTCAGGAAACACCATACACTTCTCCAGGGTGGCTGCTGGCAATTTACATCCTGCCAATCAGCATAACAAGGCTCCCTGTTCTCCATATCCTGTCCTACCTTTCTGGATTTTACAGTTTTTTCAGATGGCCCTTTTGCCCGGGGGCAGTGAGATTTCATTGTAGTGCAGATTTCCTTTACAGGCTTGCTTGGTTGGCCAAAAAGGGCGTATGCGTTTTTTCCTGAATATATTCAGGAAAAAACGCATACGCCCTTTTTGGCCAAGTGCATCATTGTCGACGTTGTGCTTCTTTTCCTATGCTTTCAGGGCAATTCCAGTCTACCCCCTGCAATCGTTTTCCTGAAATTCTGCCCCGCTTTCAAGTCCCCTTCGCAGGCTTACTTCAATATACTTTTGGAAGATAGCTGTCATTTATAACTCTGCAGATTTGTGAAATACAGTGACCCTGAGCTCCTTTCTTCAACTCGCTTTCTTGTGAGCTGGGCACAAAACCGCAGGATTGCTTCAGGCACTAATCTGTTTCCAGCAGGGCACGCTGAGCCTTTGGTTAATTCCTCTTCCTGGTGGGAAATGAGCGTTACATTTGCCCGTGCAGACACCTACAGCTAGTCTCTCATTGGTTCTCCCTATTCCTGTTCCTCTTGCACAGAAATTGCAAGCTGTGCCAAACAGGAGGTTAAAGGCACTGACTCTCCAAGCGGGGAGAGTGTTAGTAAAGCATCTGGAATGGTGAACCCGAGAACCAGGATACGAAAACTGAGATGCATTTTAAATCGTTTCCCAATCACACGGTGGATGATACTCTGGGTTTCCCATGCATGTTTTAGCTGGAGGAAGAATCCCTTGAACCTGGAGAGTTGGGACCCATGGAATGGGTACCATGCAGTATGACTTCAAAGGGTCTGCATTTGCTCACCGAAACTCACCAATGCTATCAGCCTGAAGTGTCCAGCCTTATGTCTCAACCAGCTCTGGGTGTAGATGTGGTCAATCCCGGTTGCATCACATGCCCTGAGTGAATTATTTAAGAATTGCTCTCTATTTCACTGTCTTTGTGTTTTGTTTTTGAAATTTATTTTCATAATGGGATTTATCAGATTTTCACTGCTGCGTTTATGCCGCTGTACACACGCTTGATTCTCTTACGGAGACATATAAATCCATGGGTTTTAAGATTCTTCCTAGTCAGGTATATTCCTAGGCGTTGAATATGTGGTGTTGAGTCCATTTCGTTGAGCAAGGTGTAGGTCTTGTCTATTACATATTTGGCTTATGGAATGTTATGTGTGCTAATTTCAGTCTCTGGTTTTATGCAGCACCCCAAGGAACCTTTCCCCATAAGCAAGCACTAGTTGGTTTTCTAAATTTGAGACCCTGTTCTGTTTTGTAATTCACTTCATGTGTAGTCATGTTTACATTCCGTGTATTAGTGATATCTTATGATGTTTCTTTTTCTGTGTGAGGTAGTTCACGTAGAATCACCGTACCTGCATCCACTCACTATGCCGCTACGGGCCTGATGACACAGATTTCATTGCTGAGTTATATTGCATTGCACGTACGTGCCACAAATTATTTATCCATTTTTTGCTTTCTGGGATATTTACCTGGTACTGTAGACGAGCTTTTTGGGAACACAGCCGTCCCAAACTTTGGGGTGGCTCTCTGTTTTTGATTTTAATTTCCGTAATCTTTGGGACCATAAGTGGAAGTGCCATAGGCTGTGTTGCTTTGTTTCTTATGGGTTTCAGGAAACACCATACACTTCTCCAGGATGGCTGTTGGCAATTTACATCCTGCCAATCAGCATAACAAGGCTCCCTGTTCTCCATATCCTGTCCTACATTTCTGGATTTTACACTTTTTTCAGATGGCCCTTTTGCCCAGGGGGCATTTAGACTTCATTGTAGTGCAGGTTTCCTTTACAGGCTTGCTTGGTTTGCGAAAAAGTGCGTATGCGTTTTTTCCTGAATATATTCAGGAAAAAATGCATACGCACTTTTTGGCCAAGTGCACCATTGTCGACGTTCTGCCTCTTTTCCTATGCTTTCTGGGAAATTCCAGTCTACCCCCTGCAATCGTTTTCCTGAAATTCTGTCCCACTTTCAAGTCCCCTTCGCAGGCTTACTTCAATATATTTTTGGAGGATAGCTGTCATTTATAACTCTGCAGGTTTGTGAATTACAGTGCCCCTGAGCTCCTTTCTTCAACTCGCTTTCTTGTGAGCTGGGCACAAAACCGCAGGATTGCTTCAGGCCCTAATCTGTTTCCGGCACGGCACGCTGAGCCTTTGGTTAATTCCTCTTCCTGGTGGGAAATGAGCCTTACATTTGTCCGTGCAGACACCTATAGCTAGTCTCTCATTGGTTCTCCCTATTCCTGTTCATCTTGCGCAGAAATTGCAAGCTGTGCCAAACAGGAGGTTAAAGGCACTGACTCTCCAAGCGGGGAGAGTGTTAGTATACCGTCTGGAATGGTGAACCCGAGGACCAGGATACGAAAACTGAGATGCATTTTAAATCGTTTCCTAATCACACGGTGGACCATACTCGCCGTTTCCCATGCATGTTTTAGCTGAAGAAAGAATCCCTTGAACCTGGAGAGTTGGGACCCTTGGATTGGGTACCATGCAGTGTGACTTCAAAGGATCTGCATTTGTTCACCGAAACTCACCAATGCTATCAGCCTGAAGTGTCCAGCCTTATGTCTCAACCAGCTCTGGGTGTAGATGTGGTAAATCCAGGTTGCATCACATGCCCTGAGTGAATTATTTAAGAATTGCTTCCTATTTCACTGTCATTGTGTTTTGTTTTTGAAATTTATTTTAATAATGGGATTTATCGGATTTTCACTGCTTCGTTTATGCCCCTGTACACGCGCTTGATTCTGTTACGGAGACATATAAGTCCATGGGTTTTAAGATTCTTACTAATCCGGTATATTCTTAGGCATTGAATATGGCGTGTGGAGTCCATTTCGTTGAGCAAGGAGTAGGTCTTGACTATTACATATTTGGCTTATGGAATGGTATCTGTGCTAATTTCAGCCTCTGGTTTTATGCAGCACCCCAACTCACCTTTCCCCTTAAGGAAGCATAAGTTGGTTTTCTTAATTTGAAACCCTCTTCTCTTTTGTAATTCAGTTCATGTGTAGCCATGTTAACATTCCGTGTATTAGTGATATCTTATGTCTTTTTCTTTTTGAATTATGTGACTTCGAATGATCACACGTAACTCCTCTTGAGTTGTTATAACTGGCCGTATTTCATTGATTTCCAGGCTGAGTAATATTCCACTCTACATAAGCACCACATCTCTGTCCATTTTTTCTCTGCAGATACTTTAAGTTATATCCTAGTCGAGGATCTTTTAAACAGAGAGGTGGTAAACATTGGGGTGCCTGTGTCCTCTCGATTTTTGTTTTTCCCAAGATATACGTCCATGAGTGCAAGTGCCCTGTGCTCGGTAGCTCATTTTTTAGATGCTTTAGTAAACACAATAGACTTATCCAGAGTGACCGTTGGCAATATACATTTCCACTATAAGACTCACAGGGCTCCCTTTTCTCCTTGCCCTGTCCTGCATTTCTGGTGTTTACAGTTTATGAGGACGGCTCTTCTGAGTGATGCAAAGTGATATGTTTTGTAGTATTGATTTCCAGTGCCCACCTGTTTGGTTGGCTAAAAAAGTGTATGCCCTTTTCTTGAATATATACAGAAAAAGACGCATACACCCTTTTTGGCCAACTGCAATGTTGGCAATGTTCAGCCCCTTTTCTTGTGCTTAATGGCGAGTCCTTTCTACCTCTTCCAATCCCTTTCCTGCCATTCTCCGTTGCTTACAAGTCCTTTTCTCTGACTTTCCTCAAGACATTTTTCAGTGATAGATATTTTCAATTCTGCAGTTTCGTGAATTTTAGTGCCCCTGAGTTCCATTTTCCAACTTGTGTTTATGGGAACTGGCCACAAAGCATCAGGATTCCTCAAGCCCTATTCTGTTTCCATGGGCAACCCTAGCCTTTGGTCAATTCGTCTTCCTGATTGGAAATTAGAGTGGCATGTGCCTGTCCGAACACCTAGGACTTGTCTCTCATTGTTCCTCCTCCTTCTGCTTCATCCTCTGGACAAATTCCAAACTGTATGCAACAGGATGTTGACAGTGCTGACATCTCCAAGTGGGGAGACTGTTAGTAAAGACGCTGGAGTGGTGAACCCTAGCACCAAGAGATGAGGAGATGAGATGCCTTTTCCAAACTTTTCCCGATCAGACGGTATACCATCCTCTGGGTGTGACAGGCATGTTTTAGGTGTAGGAAGGGTCCCATTCATGTGAGGAGAACACCAGGGGATTTTAAATATCAGTGTCTCTCCGCAACCCAAACTGGGGAATTTTTTAAGCTACGGCTACACATATGTTCATTAAGGGCCTTGGGAAGTAGGCAGAGTCCAAACTTTAGATGATTGAAGTCTTCAGGTTCAGAAGCACTCACCACTGTCTTCCCTTAGATTCCATTTTTACTGTCATTGATGGATGATGTCAATAAAAATATCTATTCTTTTTCAGATCATTTCCCCTTATAGGTTATTGCAAAATATTGAGTGTAGTTCCCTGTGCTATACAGTAGTTCCTTGCTGATGATTTCATACATAGCAGTGTGTATGTGTTAATCCCAAACTGTTAATTTATCCCTCCTCCTACCATTTCCCTTTGGTAATAATAAATTATAAGATTTTATGCTTCTCAGAAATGGGGGAGCTGAAAGAGAGGTATCATTTTCAATGCAAAAGCATTTAAAACAAGATTGAAGCTTTAACCAAGATTATTAGATGTACATCCTTGGAAAGAAATCACTTTGTTTCTCTAATATTGACCTGACAAAGAAGACAAACCTTTTCACTGAACTTGCTTATAAGAAAGTGATGGAAATATCAAATGGAAGTGTTAGAAACATCTTATTTTACCCGAGCCTTATACACTGTTCTATGTTAATTACAGTTTGGCTCACACATCTGTTCATTGAAGTTACAATGTTCTCAATTTCTGTTACTGATCCTCCAGAGTGGACGCCAACAAGTGTCCCCCTGCCCAGTGTCATTGGAGCCAATAGATCGAGACTGAGTTTGGTTCAAAAGCAAAGGAAACTTTATATTTTGATCAGAGAATGGAGAGGTGCTACCCTGTGGGCTGTGGGCTGGGCTGCTGTGTAGAGATCCTGTCAGAGTCACTGGGAGGGAGGGGGCTGAGCTCTCGAGGACCTGGTTGGCTGCAGCTCAGGCTCTATGTCACGGAGTCTGAACTGGGCCCCAGGAGCTGAAGTGTCATCGAGCCATTCTGCTCTAGGAAATCTGGTCTGAAGTGCCGGGTGTGGAACCTCTGTATGCGGGACACTAGGAGCACCTGAAATTAGACAAAGCACAAAGGATAAAAATGGTTAGACTTTATTTTATTGCCCAGATTCTATTTTTATCTCCCAGGCATTTTTAAGGGGCTTTGCCTGGGACAAACTTCTCTTCTGCCTTTTGTCCCTTTCCTCATTCTTGGAGTGCTGCGGGTGCAGACCCTTCTTCTGTAACTGCTGAGTGCTGAGTTAGGAGGCTTCATACCCGTGGGCGAGGGTCAGAACTTCTCCCCAGCAGCCTCCAGGTGACGTTGATTGTCCCCAGGCCTCCTGCCTCCCTGCTCGTCCACCTGAGCACCAGTATTGGAAGTGTTATAGATTCTAATGACCTTTAAGGGTCCAGAAAGGAGATGTGCAGTGGCGCTGTGAGGTCCAGTTTCACTCCGCCCCACATTTGTTCGGCCACCTTAGGCTGACCGTTTCTGCCAGCCTAGATGCTCTGACTGACCGTTTCTGCCAGCCTAGATGCTCTGACCAACAGTCTGCGCTTTCTTCCATTAGGCCCCTGAATTAACGTAAAAACAGCACCAGGTGTCAGGATCCTGCCCGCTCAGCTCCCAGACAGTCCAGGGTCAGTGGTGATGAAGGATCATGATGGTCACTGAGTCAAGAGCCTTTGGAAGTAAACAGGAGTCCAGCCGGTCTTATTGGCCACCATCATCAGGGTGTCTGTAGGCTTTTCTATGGTGACAGCATGATATACGGTTCCCCCGCCAAGATTATTAGCTCCCCTCTGGGTACAGTAAGTACTGCAAGCAGTAGTCTACTCTTTTGGGACACACTCTTGTTGTTTTATGAGAGAAACTCCAGGTCAAGTGATGGTCACACAGGTCGTCATGGTGCCCCGTTGCCCCCGGTTATCTCTCTGGAGGTTGGAGTTGGAGGGCCTCCTCAATCGAGGTCAGTGTGCCCACGGAGCAAACCCTGCAACTTCAGGGCATGGTTGGGGGTTAGGATCACCACGTGGGGTCCGTTTCCCTTAGAAGGGAGGTGGCCTTTTGGGCTGCTGATTTCCAGGTTTTCAGATACCACCAGTATCTTGGCCAGATGTGGCGGTGGGCCAAGCCCCTTGGTGACCATAGCTTATCCTACCTGGATGGCATTCTTGCATTGTTCCATTTCAAGTGGTCCCAGTTTTTGCACTAATACTCCAATGGCGATTCACCTTTCACCAGGAATGTAAAGGTCAAAGGGTTTAGCTAAATTAGGGAGTTCCAGGGCAAGGGTCTGAATTGACTGCTCTTTCCATTCTTGAAAGGCCACTTCTGGATTCTATTCAAAAGGATCATCATCTTTTCCTTTCAGTGTTTCATATAGAGGCCCAGCTAGTAGACTGTAGTTAGGGATCCAGAGGCAGGAAACCCTGGCTTCCCCAGGAACCCCTAAGCTGTCTTCTAGTTTCAGAAAGGGGTAAGGCTGTAAATTGTTTCTTCCCTTTCCTGGGATGGGCTTCTCCGACCTTCTGTGAGAATGAAGCCCAGGCAGGTCACCGTAGTCTGTGATACTTGAGCTTTTTCGTGGACAACTTCTATCCTTTATTGGCTTGGTAGTTCTGAGGCCTCCTTAGTAGGGCTGGCGATCAGAATGTCGTCTGAATATTGAAGGAGTGTTTCCTTTTCCAGAGGTAGAACTTTTAGGTCTTTAGCTGAGCTTTCCCCAAAGATGGTGTGGGAATTTTTGAACCCTTGGGGCAAGACAGCCTGGAAGTATTGTTTTAGTTGTATGTTGAGTCCTGTCACTCACAAGCCAAAATTTCTTGTGACTCTGGGACTAATGGAATACAAAAGAAGGCATCAGTGAAGACTAATACAGAATACCAAGTCCTGGTGGTTGGTAGAATGACCAGCAGGGTGTAGGATTTAGGAACTACTGGAGGTATATCCTCAGTGGCTTCACTGACTGTCCTGACATCCTTTACCAGGACTCCAGCAGCCCATGGGGCTCTCGAGGTCAGGCCAATCCCAGGATATGGAGCTCACCTGGGCAGGTACCCTACCCCCACCCCAGCCCACGGGGCTCTCGTGTTCAGGCCCCTCCCAGGATATGGGATTCCCTGGGCAGGTCCTCTGCAGTCCATGGGGCTCCCGTGGTCAGGCCCCTCCCAGGATACAGAGCTACCCTTGCAGGTACCTTGGCAGGGCTGGGCACACAGGAACCGTGCACATAGCCCTCATTGCAGAGCACTCCCAGCTCACCTGTCGCTCAGATCTGACACAGAGCACCTCAGAGCAGGACTTGAACTAACAAACAGCAGCTCTGACAGGTCTGTGACCCTGGGCATCACTCTGTGCGGCCTCCTCCACCTGGTCTTCCAGAGACTTCCACTGCACCCGGGACACCAGGCCTCTGTCTCCAACCACCACCCACCCCTCCTCTCCCTGACTCCTGGGTTCCTCTCATTAGGAGAGGGTTTTCTTGAAGTTGTCTCCCACTCATGGGCCAGATAATATAATTAGAAAACAAGCCAGAGCTGCAGCCCCTTGTCTATCCTGACTCTCAGGAGCCCACACCTGTTCCTTGGACCTGGCCAATTCAGCAAGTTCCATTTTCAGCAACTGTGAGCCCCTGAGGGGTGATTATTGGCTGGCTTGGGAAGCCTGACCGTGCCGGCCAGCCCTCCCCAGGTGTGCCTGGGTTGAGATCAATATAAACACCGCTCCAGGCAGCAAGAGCCCCTGCAGCTGTGCCTGACGCCATTTTCTCTGCCCTGTCAGCAGTCTCGGGGCTGGGCTGGTGGGAGGGAGTGAGAGGCCACGGCTTTGTGGGTGTCCCAGTGTGAGTGGGGCTCTGCTGGACTTTCTGCAGCAGTTGCCAAGATGCTACCTGCTAAAGAAGAGGATGTGTCACCCACACCTGCCGCTGGAATTTCTCCCTGGGCACAGGTGAGGAAGGAAGAAAGCAGTGGGGGCCGGGACAGCAGGGGTATCTCAGGCAGGGAAATGGAGAGCTTCCAGAAGAGCACCTAGGGCCAGGACCATCCTGGCTGACCTGCAGGCACCAAGTCGGCTGGCATGCTGTCGCTCATGTGGTGCCATGGCCCTTCCTCTAGGTTTTCAAGTCCTTGTACATATTCACGTGTTTAGCCTTGGAAGGGTGGGAACATTTCAGCAGCAGCTGGCCTGGGGCTCAGCCCACGTTTACTCACAGATACCTCGGCACGGTCCACCAGCTTTGCAGTGAGGACGCTTGTTGCGAGGAGCATGCTGGCTGAATGGGAGATGATTCCCCACCACTGACCAACTTCAGAATTGTTTGCAATTGGAGCAAGTGCCCTGAAACGGTTTTCCTCTGTGTAACTGGTGGGTTCTGTTCTTTTTTATCTTTTTTTCGTTTTTGGTTCAAGGTAGATTTTATTCCTCTTTTGTGTATTTAGAGATATAAGCATGGAAATAATTTATTCATATAAATACATGTATGTGAAGGGAAGAATATTTTTCTGTTTTACTTTTTTTAATTTTATTTTTTTATTTTGAATTTAATTTTATATTTTTATACAGCAGGTTGTTTTTGGTTATCTACTTTATACATATAAATGTATACATACCAATCCCAATATCTCAACTCCTCCCACCACCATCCCCAACAGCTTTCCCCCCTTGTTGTCCATACGTTTGTTGTATACATGTATTGCTCTATTTCTGCCTTGCAAAACGGTTCATCTGTACAATTTTTCTAGGTTCCACATATATGCATTAATATACAAGATTTGTTTTTCTCTTTCTGACTTACTTCACTCTGTATGACAGTCTCTAGATCCATCAACGTCTCTACAAATGTCCCAATTTCATTCCTTTTTATGGCTTAGTAATATTCCATTTTATATATGTACCACATCTTTATGCATTCGTCTGTCTGTGGGCATTTAGGTTGCTTCCATTTCCTGGATAGTGTAAATAGTGATGCAATGAACATTGTGGTGAATGTCTCTTTTTGATTTATGGTTTTGTCTGGGTATATGCCCAGTAGAGGGATTGCTGTATCATATGGTAATTCTATTCTTAGTTTTATAAGAAACTCCATAATGTTCTCCACAGTGACTGTATCAATTTACGTTCCCAACAATAGTGGAAGAGGATTCCTTATCTCCACACCGTTTCCAGCATTTGTTGTTTGTAGATTTTCTGATGATGCCCATTCTAATAGGTGTGAGGTGATACACCATGGATGAGTCTATTTCGTTGAGCAAAGAGTAGGTCTTGTTTATTAGGTATTTGGCTTATGGAATGGTATGTGTGCTAATTTCAATCTGTTTTTATACAGCAGCCCAACTCAACTTTCCCCTTAAGCAAGCATAAGGTTTTTATCTAAATGTGAGACTCTGTTCGGTTTTGTAATTCAGTTTATGTGTAGCCAAGTTTACACTCCCTCTATTAGTGATATCTTATGATAATTATCTTTCTTTGTGTGATATATTTCTCTTAGAATCATCATAATTAAATCCACTCAATTTGCTGCTACAGGCCTGATGACATTGATTTCACTGCTGAGTGATATTCCGTTGTACGTAAGTAGCACAACTTCTTTATCCATTTTTTTCTTTCTGGGATATTTAATTTGTACTGGACTCGAGGTTCTTGTAAACACAGCAGCCCTAAATTTTGTGTTGGCTGTGTCTTGTTGATTTTAATTTTCCTAAGCTATAGGGCCAAAAGTGGAAGTGCCCTAGGCTCTGTAGCTTTGTTTTTTAGATGTTTCAGGATACACCATGAACATCTCCAGAGTGTCTGTTGGCAATTTACATCCCGCCCATCAGCATAACACGGCTCCCTGTTCTCCATGGCCTGTCCTGTGTTTCTGGTTTTTACACTTTATTCAGATGGCCTTTTTGACGAATGGGAAATGTGACTTCATTGTAGTGTGGATTTCCATTGCTGGAGTGCTTGGTTGGCCAAAATGTTCATATGCGTTTTTTCCTGAATATATTCAGGAAAAATGTATACGCACTTTTTGTCCATGTGCATCACTGTCAAAGATCTGCCGCTTTTCATATGCTTTAAATGCAATTCCAATCTACCTCTTGAAATATGATTCCTGCAATTCTGCCTCGTTTTCAAGTCCTCTTTGCAGACTTACTTCGATATATTTTTGCCAATAGCTGTCATTTATCTCTGCAGGTTTGTGAATTACAGTGCCCCTGAGCTCCTTTCTTAACTCGCTTCCTTGTAAGCTGGCCACAAAACTGCAGGTTTGCTTCAGGCCATAATCAGGGTCCAGCACGGCACTCTGAGCCTTTGGTTAATTCCTCTTCCTGGTGGGAAATTAGAGTTAAATGTGCCCCTCCAGATACCTGCCTCACTCCCAGCCACATGGTGATGTATGTCCTCAGGTTTGAGGCCATATGTGATGGGTTCCTCATCTTTTGATGATGTGGCCCCACTGGTGTGTGGACACTCCTGCCTGGTTCCCATCCCCTTGGTGATGTGGGCCCTCTGGTGAGACTCTGATCCTGGTTGGGTTCCTCACACATCCGTGAGGTGAGCCCTCTTCTCTGAGGTCACTCCTGCCTGGCTGGCACAACCCGCCTTGTTGACTTCGGCACCCTGGTGGCAGTTGGAGCCTGCTGGGAGCCTCCTTCCCGCGGTGATGAGGCCCTCTGGCGTCAGACCCTAATGGCGGGGTTCCCACATTTTCTGATACGTGCTAAGTGGTACGAGGGCACTCCTGCCAGGTTCCCATCCTCATGAGCGTGTGGGCCTTCTGTTCTGAGGTCCTAACGGCTGGGTTGCTCACACTTTCATGATGTGGGCCCTCTGCTGTGAGGTCAATCCTGCCTGGCTGGCGCACGTCGCCTTGGCGATGTGGACCCTCTGGTGGCAGTTGGAGTGTGCTGGGGCCTCCTCCCCTCAGTGATGAGGGCCTTCTGGTGTCAGGCCCTAAGTGCTGGGCTCCACACATTTTCTGATGTGTGCCCAGTGGTGCGAGTCACTCCTGCCAGGTTCCCATCCCCATGGGCATGTGGGACTTCTGTTCTGTGGTCCCAACTGCTGGGTTGCTCACAGTTTCATGATGTGGGCCCTTTGCTGTGTGTTCACTCTGGCCTGTATCCCATAGTGTCAGTGCTCTGGGCCTCCAGCTTGGAGTTTCCAACTTCTCGATTCCTCACCTTTTTTATTCTATGGGCCCTCGGTTGTGCGTCTCCTCCTGCATGCCTCACTCCCAGCCCCTTCGTGATGTGTGTCCCCTTGTTTGAGGCCACATGTGCTGTGTTCCTCACCTTTCTATAATGTGGCCACACTGGTGTGAGGACACTCTTGCCTGGTTCCCATTCCCTTGGTGATGTTGGCCCCACTGCTGTTAGGACAGTCTTGCCTGGTTCCCATCACCTTGGTGATGTTGGCCCTCTGGTGAGAGTCTGATCCTGGTTAGGTTCCTCACCCTTCTGTGAGGTGGGCCCTCTGCTCTGAGCTCACTCCTGCCTGACTGGCACACCCCGCCTTGGCAACGTCGGCCATATGGTGGCAGTTGGAGCCTGCTGGGAGCCTCCTCCCCTCGGTGATGAGGGCTCTCTGGCCTCAGGCCCTAACTGCTGGGTTCCCACATTTTCTGATTCGTGCTAAGTGGTGCAAGGACACTCCTGCCAGGTTCCCATCCCCATGGGGATGTGAGCCTTCTGCTCTGAGGTCCCAACGGCTGTGTTGCTCACAGTTTCATGATGAGGGCCCTCTGGTGTGAGTTCACTCCTGCCTAGATCCCATAGCCTCGCTGCTCCTGGCTGCCTGCCGGAGGTTCCAACTGTGGGATTCCTCACCTTTTTTATTCTATGGTCCCTCTGTTTTGAGGATCCTCTGGTCTGCCTCACTCCCAGCCCCTTGGTGATGTGTGTCCTCAGGTTTGAGGCCACGTGTGCTGGGTCCCTCAAATTATGGTGATGTAGCCCCACTGGTGTGAGGACACTCCTGCCTGGTTCCCATTCCCTTGGTGATGTTGGCCCTCTGGTGACAGTCTGATCCTTGTTGGGTTCCTCAGACTTCTGTGAGGTGGGCTTTCTGCTCTGAGGTCACTCCTGCCTGGTTGGCACACCCCGCCTTGGTGACATCGGCCTTATGGTGACAGTTAGAGCCTGCTGGGAGCCTCCTCCCCTCGGTGATGAGGGTCCTCTGGCCTCAGGTCCTAACTGCTGGGTTCCCACATTTTCTGATTCGTGGAAGTGGGCCGAGGACACTCCTGTCAGGTTCCCATCCCCATAGGGATGTGGGCCTTCTGCTCTGAGGTCCCATCCGCTGGGTTGCTCACAGTTTCATGATGTGGGACCTCTGCTGTGAGTTTGCTGTGGCCTGGATCCCATAGACTCTGTGCTCTGGGCGGCCTACTGGCCGGTTCCAACTGCTGGATTCCTCACAACTTTTATTCTGTGGGCTCTGTTTTGTGAGGATACTCCTGCTTGCCTCACTCCTAGCCCCTTGGAGATGTGGGTCCCCTGTTTTAGGCCACATGTTCTGGGTTCCTCACCTTTCTATAATGTGGCCACACTGGTGTGAGGACCCTCCTGCCTGGTTCCGATCCCCTTGGTGATGTGGGCCCTCTGGTGAGAGTCTTATCCTGGCTGGTTTCCTCACCCTTCTGTGAGGTAGGCCCTCTGCGGTGAGGTCACTCCTGCCTGGCTGGCACACATCACCTTGGTGACGTGGGCCCTCAGTTGGGAGTTGGTGTCTGCTGCGAGTCTCCGTCCCTCGGTAATGAGGGCCCTCTTGCGTCAGACCCTAACTCCTGGGCTCCCAAAATTTGCAGATGTGCGACCTGTGGTGCGAGTACACTCCTGTCAGGTTCCCAACCCCATGGGAATTTGGGCCTTCTGCTCTGAGGTCCCAACGGCTGGGGTGCTCACAGTTTCATGATGAGGGCCCTCTGATGTGCGTTCATTCCGGCCTAGATCCCATAGGCTTGCTGCTCCTGGGCGCCTGCTGGGAGGTTCCAACTGCGGGATTCCTCACCTTTTTTATTCTATGGGCCCTCTGTTTTGAGGCTCCTCCTGCCTGCCTCAATCCCAGCCCCGTTGTGATATGTGTCCTCTGGTGTGAGGCCACGTGTGCTGGGTCCCTCACCTTTCGATGATGTGGCCCCAATGGTGTGAGGACACTCGTGCCTGTTTCCCAGCCCCTTGGTGATGTGGCCCCTCTGGTGAGAGTCTGATCCTGGCTGGGTTCCTTACCGTTCTGTGAGGTGGGCCCTGTGCTCTGAGGTAACTCCTGCCTGGCTTGCTCCCATTGCCTTGGTGACGTCGGCCCTCTGGTGGCAGTTGGATCCTTTTGGAGACTCCTGTCCTCGGTGATGAGGTCCCTCTGGCGTCAGGCTCTAACTGCTGGGCTCCCCAGGTTTTCTGATGTGAGCCCAGTGATGCCAGGACACTCGTGAAATGTTCCCATCCTCATGGCGATATGGGCCTTCTGCTCTGAGGTTCCAACGACTGGGTTGCTCACAGTTTCCTGATGTTAGCTCTCTGGTGTTAGTTCACTCATTCCTAGATCCCATAGCCTCTGTACTCTGGGCCGCCTGCTGGGAAGTTCCAACTGCTGGGTTCCTCACCTTTTTTATTCTTTGGGCCCTGTGTTGGGAGGCTCCTCCTGCCTGTGTCACTCCCAGCCCCTTGGTGATGTAGGTCCTCTGGTTTGTGGCCACATGTGCCAGTTTCCTCATCTTTTAGTGATGTGGCCCCACTGGTGTGAGGACACTCGTGCCTGGTTCCCGTCCCCTTGGTGATATGGGCCCTCTGGTGAGAGTCTGATCCTGGTTGGGTTCCTCACACTTCTTTGAGGTGGGCCGTCTGCTGTGAGGTCACTCCTGCCTGGCTGGCACACCCTGCCTTGGCGACGTGGGCCCTCTTGTGGTAGTTGGAACATGCTGGGAGCCTCCTCCCCTCAGTGATGAGGGCCCTCTGGCGTCAGGCCCTAACTGCTGGGTACCCACATTTTCTGATATGTGCTAAGTGGTGCGAGGACACTCCTGCCATGCTCCCAACACCTTGGGGATGTGGACCTTCTGCTCTGAGGTCCAAATGGCTGGGTTGCTCGCAGTTTCATGATGTGGACCCTCTGCTGTGAGTTTACTGCGGCCTGAATCGCATAGACTTGGTGCTCTTGGCCGCCTGCTGGGAGGTTCCCATTGCTGGATTCCTCAGCTTTTTTATTCTATGGGCCCTGTGTTGTGAGGCTACTCCTGCCTGCCTCATTCCGAGCCCCTTGGAGATGTGGGTCTTCTGGTTTAGGCCACATGTGCTGGGTTCCTCACCTTTCTATGATGTGGCCACACTGGTGTGAAGACTCTCCTGCCTGGTTCTGATCACCTTGGTGATGTGGGCCCTCTGGTGAGAGTCTTATCCTGGCTGTGTTCCTCACCCTTCTGTGAGGTAGGCCCTCTGCGGTGAGGTCACTCCTACCTGGCTGTCACACGTCACCTTGGCGACGTGGGACCTCAGTTGGGTGTTGGTGCCTGATTGGAGTCTCCTCCCCTTGGTAATGAGGGCCCTCTGGCGTCAGGCCCTAACTCCTGGGTTCCCTAAATTCTCTGATGTGTGCCCTGTGGTGCGAGTACACTTCTGACAGGTTCCCAACCCCATGGGAATGTGGGCCTTCTGCTCTGAGATCCCAACGCCTAGGTTGCTCACAGTTTCATGATGACGGCCCTCTGGTGTGAGATCACTCCGGCCTGGATCCCATAGTCTCGCTGCTCCTGGCCGCCTGCTGGGAGGTTCCAACTGCGGGATTCTTCACCTCTTTAATTCTATGGTCCCTCTGTTTTGAGGCTCCTCCTGCCTGCCTCAATCCCAGCTCCCTTGTGATGTGTGTCCTCTGGTTTGAGGCCACGTGTGCTGGGTCCCTCACTTTTCGGTGATGTGGCCCCACTAGTGTGAGGACACTCCTGCCTGGTTCCCATTCCCTTGGTGATGTGGGCCCTCTGGTGAGAATCTGATCCTCTTTGGTTCTTCACACTTCTGTGAGGTTGACCCTCTGCTCTGAGGTCACTCCTGCCTGGTTGTCGCACTCCGCATTGGCGACGTCGCCCCTCTGGTAGCAGTCGGAGCTGGCTGGGAGCCACCGCCCCTCGGTGATGAGGGCCCTCTGGCATCAGGCACTAATTGCTGGGCTCCCCACATTTTTTCATGTGTGCCCACTCTTGCGATGACACTCCTGCTTGTTTCCCTTCCCCATGGGGATGTGGGCCTTCTGCTCTGAGGTCACAACGGCTGGGTTGCTTACAGAATCACAATGAGGGCCCTCTGTTGTGAGTTCATGCCGGCCTGGATCTCATAGCCTCAGTGCTCTGGGCCGCCTGCTAGGAAGATCCAACTGCTGGTTTCCACACCTTTTGTATACAATGGGACATGTGTTGTGAGGTTAATCCTACCTGCCTCACTCCGAAACCCATGGTGATGTGGGTCCTCTGGTTTGAGGCCACATGTGCTGGGTACCTCAACTTTTGATGATGTGGCCCCACAGGTGTGAGGACACTCCTGCCTGGTTCCCATCACCTTGGTGATGTGGGCCCTCTGGGGAGAGTCTGATCCTGGCTGGGTTCCCTACCATTCTGTGAGGTGGGCCCTCTGATGTCAGGTCACTCCTGCCTGGCTAGCTCACATCGCCTTGGCGACGTGGGCCCTCTGTTGGCCACTGGAGCATGCTGGGAGCCTCCTACTCCCGTGAATGATGGCCCTGGAAAAAATGCATATGCCCTTTTTGGCCAAGTGCTTCATTGACGAGGTTCTGCCACTTCTCTTATGCTTTCAGAGCAATTCACGTCTACCTCCTGAAATCGGATTCCAGCAATTCTGCCCCACTTTCAAGTCCTCTTCGCAGCCTTAATTCAATATATTTTTGTACGATTTCTGTCATTTATAAGTCTGCAGGTATGTGAATGACAGTGCCCCTGAGCTCCTTTCCTCAACTCGCTTTCTTGTGAGCTGGCCACAAAACCGCAGGATTGCTTCAGGCCCTAATCTTGTTCCAGCACGGCATGCTGAGCCTTTGGTTAATTCCTTTTCCTGTTGGGAAATGAGTGTTAAAATTGCCCATGCATACTGGGCATATACCCTGAGAAAACCAAAATTCAAAAAGAGTCATGTACCAAAATGTTCATTGCAGCTCTATTTACAATAGCCCGGAGATGGAAAGAACCTAAGCGCCCATCATCGGACGAATGGATAAAGAAGATGTGGCACATATACACAATGGAATATTACTCAGCCTTAAAAAGAAATGAAACTGAGTTATTTGTAATGAGATGGATAGACCTAGAGTCTGTCATACAGAGTGAAGTAAGTCAGAAAGAAAAAGACAAATAGCGTATGCTAACACATATATATGGAATTTAAAGGAAAAAAATGTCATGAAGAACCTAGGGATAAGACAGGAATAGAGGCGCAGACCTACTGGAGAACGGAATTGAGGATATGGGGAGGGGGAATGGTGAGTTTTGACAGGGCGAGAGAGAGTCATGGACATATACACACTAACAAATGTAGTAAGGTAGATAGCAAGGGGGAAGCAGCCGCAAGGCACAGGGATATTAGCTCGGGGCGTTGGGACAGCCTGGAAGGGTGGAAGGGGGAGAGAGGGAGGGAGGGAGACACAAGAGGGAAGACACAGGGAGCATATGTATATGTATAGCTGATTCACTTTGTTATAAAGCAAAAACTAACACACCATTGTAAAGCAATTATACCCCAATAAAGATGTTAAAATAGTATTTGCCCGTGCACACACCTACAGATAGTCTCCCATTGGTTCTCCTTATTCCTGTTCATCTTGCGCAGAAATTGCAAACAGTGCCAAACAGGAGGTTAAAGGCACTGACTCTCCAAATGGGGAGAGTGTAAGAAAAGGGTCTGGAATGGTGAACCTGAGTACCAGGGTACAAAAACAGACATGCATGTAAAAAGGTTTCCCAGTCACACGGTGGAGCATACTCTGGGTTTCCCATGCAAATTTTAGCAGAAGGAAGAATCCCTTGAACCTGGAGAGTTGGGAACCATGGAATGGGTACCAGACAGTATGACATCAAAGGGTCTGCATTTGCTCACTGAACCTCACCAATGCTATCAGCCCAAAGGGTCAAGCCTTATCTCTCACCCAGCTCTGGGTGTAGATGTGGTAAACCAGGTTGCATCACATGCCCTGTGTGAGTTATTTAAGAATTGCTCTCTATTTCACTGTCATTGTGTTTTGTTTTTGAAATTTTTTTTGACACTGGGATTTATCGGATTTTCACTGCTGCGTTAATGCCGCTGTACACACTCTTGATTCTCTTACGGAGACATAAATATCCACGGGTTTTAAGATTCTTCCTAGTCAGGTATATTCCTAGGCGTTGAATATGTGGTGTTGAGTCCATTTCGTTGAGCAATGAGTAGGTCTTGTCTATTACATATTTGGCTTATGGAATGTTATCTGTGCTAATTTCAGTCTCTGGTTTTATGCAGCACTCCAACGCACCTTTCTCCATAAGAAAGCACAAGTTGGTTTTCTAAATTTGAGACTGTTCTGTTTTGTAATTCAGTTCATGTGTAGTCAAGTTTACATACTGTGTATTAGTGATATTTTATGATGTTTCTTTTTATGTGTGACTTATTTCACGTAGAATCACCATACCTGTATCCACTCACTATGCCACTACGGGCCTGATGACACAGATTTCATTGCTGAGTGATATTCCATTGTACGTACGTACCACAACTTCTTTATCCATTGTTTGCTCTCTGAGATATTTACCTGGTACTGTAAACGAGGTTCTTGTGAACAGAGAGGTCCCAAACTTTGAGGTGGCTGGGTGTTTTTGATTTTAATTTCCCTAAGCTGTAGGACCATAAGTGGAAGTGCCATAGGCTGTGTTGCTTTGTTTCTTACGTGTTTCAGGAAACACATAACACTTCTCCAGAATGGCTGTCGGCAATTTACATCATATGCATCAGCATAATAAGGATCCCTGTTTTCCATTGCCTGTCCTCCGTTTCTGGATTTTACAATTTTTTTAAATGGCCCATTTGCCCTGGGGGGCACTGAGATTTCATTGTAGTGCAGGTTTATTTACAAGCTTCTTGGTTGGCCAAAAAGTGCGTATGCGTTTTTTCCTGAATATATTTAGGGAAAAAAGCATCCGCACTTTTTGGACAAGTGCATCATTATCGACGTTCTGCCTCTTTTCCTATTCTTTAAGTGCAATTCCAGTTTAACCCTTCAATCGTTTTCCTGAATTTCTGCCCCGCTTTCAAGTCCCCTTTGCAGGCTTACTTCAATATATTTTTGGAGGATAGCTGTCATTTATAACTCTGCAGGTTTGTTAATTACAGTGCCCCTGAGCTCCTTTCTTCAACTCGCTTTCTTGTGAGCTGGGCACAAAACCGCAGGATTGCTTCAGGCACTAATCTCTTTCCAGCAGGGCACGCTGAGCGTTTGGTTAATTCCTCTTCCTGGTGGGAAATGAGCATTACATTTGCCCGTGCAGACACCTACAGCTAGTCTCTCATTGGTTCTCCCTATTCCTGTTCATCTTGCACAGAAATTGCAAGCTGTGCCAAAGAGGAGGTTAAAGGCACTGACTCTCCAAGCGGGGAGAGTGTTAGTAAAGCATCTGGAATGGTGAACCCGAGGACCAGGATACGAAAACTGAGATGCATTTTAAATCATTTCCCAATCACACGGTGGACGATACTCTGGGTTTCCCATGCATGTTTTAGCTGGAGGAAGAATCCCTTGAACCTGGAGAGTTGGGACCCATGGAATGGGTACCATGCAGTATGACTTCAAAGGGTCTGCATTTGCTCACCGAAACTCACCAATGCTATAAGGCTGAAGTGTCCAGCCTTATGTCTCAACCAGCTGTGGGTGAAGATGTGGTCAATCCCGGTTGCATCACATGCCCTGAGTGAATTGTTTAAGAATTGCTCTCTATTTCACTGTCTTTGTGTTTTGTTTTCGAAATTTATTTTCATAATGGGATTTATCGGATTTTCACTGCTGCGTTTATGCCGCTGTACACACGCTTGATTCTCTTACGGAGACATATAAATCCATGGGTTTTAAGATTCTTCCTAGTCAGGTATATTCCTAGGCGTTGAATATGTGGTGTTGAGTCCATTTCGTTGAGCAAGGAGTAGGTCTTGTCTATTACATATTTGGCTTATGGAAAGTTATCTGTGCTAATTTCAGTCTCTCGTTTTATGCAGCATCCCAACGCACATTCCCCCATAAGCAAGCACTAGTTGGTTTTCAAAATTTGAGACCCTGTTCTGTTTTGTAATTCAGTTCATGTGTAGTTAAATTTACATTCCGTGTATTAGTGATATCTTATGATGTTTCTTTTTCTGTGTGATATAGTTCACGTAGAATCACCGTACCTGCATCCACTCACTATGCTGCTACGGGCCTGATGACACACATTTCATTGCTGAGTGATATTGCATTGCACGTACGTGCCACAACTTCTTTATCCATTTTTTGCTTTCTGGGTTATTTACCTGGTACTGTAGACGAGCTTCTTGTGAACACAGCCATCCCAAACAATGGTGTGGCTGTCTGTTTTTGATTTTAATTTCCCTAAGCTATAGGACCATAAGTGCAAGTGCCATAGGCTGTGTTGCTTTGTTTCTTACGTGTTTCAGGAAACACCATACACTTCTCCAGGGTGGCTGTTGGCAATTTACATCCTGCCAATCAGCATAACAAGGCTCCCTGTTCTCCATATCCTGTCCTACCTTTCTGGATTTTACACTTTTTTCAGATGGCCCTTTTGCCCGGGGGGCAGTGAGACTTCATTGTAGTGCAGATTTCCTTTACAGGCTTGCTTGGTTGGCCAAAAAGTGCGTATGCGTTTTTTCCTGAATATATTCAGGAAAAAACGCATACGCCCTTTTTGGCCAAGTGCATCATTGTCGACGTTGTGCCTCTTTTCCTATGCTTTCAGGGCAATTCCAGTCTACCCCCTGCAATCGTTTTCCTGAAATTCTGCCCTGCTTTCAAGTCCCCTTCGCAGGCTTACTTCAATATATTTTTGGAGGATAGCTGTCATTTATAACTCTGCAGGTTTGTGAATTACAGTGCCCCTGAGCTCCTTTCTTCAACTCGCTTTCTTGTGAGCTGGGCACAAAACCGCAGGATTGCTTCAGGCCCTAATCTGTTTCCAGCAGGGCACGCTGAGCCATTGGTTAATTCCTCTTCCTGGTGGGCAATGAGCGTTACATTTGCCCGTGCAGACACCTACAGCTAGTCTCTCATTGGTTCTCCCTATTCCTGTTCATCTTGCACAGAAATTGCAAGCTGTGCCAAACAGGAGGTTAAAGGCACTGACTCTCCAAGCGGGGAGAGTGTTAGTAAAGCATCTGTAATGGTGAACACGAGGACCAGGATACGAAAACTGAGATGCATTTAAATCGTTTCCCAATCACACGGTGGACGATACTCTGGGTTCCCATGCATGTTTTAGCTGGAGGAATAATCCCTTGAACCTGGAGAGTTGGGACCCATGGAATGGGTACCATGAAGTATGACTTCAAAGGGTCTGCATTTGCTCACCGAAACTCACCAATGCTATCAGCCTGAAGTGTCCAGCCTTATGTCTCAACCAGCTCTGTGTGTAGATGTGGTCATTCTCGGTTGCATCACATGCCCTGCGTGAATTATTTAAGAATTGCTTTCTATTTCACTGTCTTTGTGTTTTGTTTTCGAAATTTATTTTGATAATGGGATTTATCGGATTTTCACTGCTGCGTTTCGGCCACTGTACACAGGCTTGATTCTCTTACGGAGACATATATATCCATGGGTTTTAAGATTCTTCCTAGTCAGGTATATTCCTAGGCGTTGAATATGTGGTGTTGGGTCCATTTCGTTGAGCAAGGAGTAGGTCTTGTCTATTACATATTTGGCTTATGGAAAGTTATCTGTGCTAATTTCAGTCTCTGGTTTTTTGCAGCACCCCAAGGCACCTTTCCCCATAAGCAAGCACTAGTTGGTTTTCTAAATTTGAGACCCTGTTCTGTTTTGTAATTCAGTTCATGTGTAGTCAAGTTTACATTCCGTGTATTAGTGATATCTTATGATGTTTCTTTTTCTGTGTGACGTAGTTCACGTAGAATCACCGTTCCTGCATCCACTCACTGTGCCGCTACGGGCCTGATGACACAGATTTCATTGCTGAGTGATATTGCATTGCACGTACGTGCCACAACTTCTTTATCCATTTTTGCTTTCTGGGATATTTACCTGGTACTGTAGACGAGCTTCTTGGGAACACAGCCATCCCAAATATTGGGGTGGCTGTCTGTTTTTGATTTTAATTTCCGTAAGCTATAGGACCATAAGTGGAAGTGCCATAGGCTGTGTTGCTCTGTTTCTTATGTGTTTCAGGAAACACCATACACTTCTCCAGCGTGGCTGCTGGCAATTTACATCCTGCCAATCAGCATAACAAGGCTCCCTGTTCTCCATATCCTGTCCTACCTTTCTGGATTTTACACTTTTTTCAGATGGCCCTTTTTCCCGGGGGGCAGTGAGACTTCATTGTAGTGCAGATTTCCTTTACAGGCTTGCTTGGTTGGCTAAAAAGGGCGTATGCGTTTTTTCCTGAATATATTCAGGAAAAAACGCATATGGCCTTTTTGGCCAAGTGCATCATTGTCGACGTTGTGCCTCTTTTCCTATGCTTTCAGGGCAATTCCAGTCTACCCCATGCAGTGGTTTTCCTGAAACTCTGCCCCGCTTTCAAGTCCCCTTCGCAGGCTTACTTCAGTATATTTTTGGAGGATAGCTGTCATTTATAACTCTGCAGGTTTGTGAATTACAGTGCCCCTGAGCTCCTTTCTTCAACTCGCTTTCTTGTGAGCTGGGCACAAAACCGCAGGATTGCTTCAGGCCCTAATCTGTTTCCGGCAGGGCACAGTGAGCCTTTGGATAATTCCTCTTCCTGGTGGGAAATGAGCGTTACATTTGCCCGTGCAGACACCTACAGCTAGTCTCTCATTGGTTCTCCCTATTCCTGTTCATCTTGCACAGAAATTGCAAGCTGTGCCAAACAGGAGGTTAAAGGCACTGACTCTCCAAGCGGGGAGAGTGTTAGTAAAGAATCTGGAATGGTGAACCCGAGGACCAGGATACGAAAACTGAGATGCATTTTAAATCGTTTCCCAATCACACGGTGGACCATACTCTGGGTTTCCCATGCATGTTTTAGCTGGAGGAAGAATCCCTTGAACCTGGAGAGTTGGGACCCATGGAATGGGTACCATGCAGTATGACTTCAAAGGGTCTGCATTTGCTCACCGAAACTCACCAATGCTATCAGCCTGAAGTGTCCAGCCTTATGTCTCAACCAGCTCTGGGTGTAGATGTGGTCAATCCCGGTTGCATCACATGCCCTGAGTGAATTATTTAAGAATTGCTCTCTATTTCACTGTCTTTGTGTTTTGGTTTCGAAATTTATTTTGATAATGGGATTTATCGGATTTTCACTGCTGCGTTTCGGCCGCTGTACACACGCTTGATTCTCTTACGCAGACATATATATCCATGAGTTTTAAGATTCTTCCTAATCAGGTATATTCCTAGGCGTTGAATATATGGTGTTGGGTCCATTTCGTTGAGCAAGGAGTAGGTCTTGTCTATTACATATTTGGCTTATGGAATGTTATCTGTGCTAATTTCAGTCTCTGGTTTTATGCAGCACCCCAAGGCCCCTTTCCCCATAAGCAAGCACTAGTTGATTTTCTAAATTTGAGACCCTGTTCTGTTTTGTAATTCAGTTCATGTGTAGTCAAGTTTACATTCCGTGTATTAGTGATATCTTATGATGTTTCTTTTTCTGTGTGACGTAGTTCACGTAGAATCACCGTAGCTGCATCCACTCACTATGCCGCTACGGGCCTGATGACACAGATTTCATTGCTGAGTGACATTGCATTGTACGTACGTGCTACAACTTCTTTATCCATTGTTTGCTTTCTGGGATATTTACCTGATACTGTAGACGAGCTTCTTGTGAACACAGCCGTCCCAAATATTGGGGTGGCTGTCTGTTTTTGATTTTAATTTCCGTAAGCTATAGGACCATAAGTGGAAGTGCCATAGGCTGTGTTGATTTGTTTCTTACGTGTTTCAGGAAACACCATACACTTCTCCAGGGTGGCTGCTGGCAATTTACATCCTGCCAATCAGCATAACAAGGCTCCCTGTTCTCCATATCCTGTCCTAGCTTTCTGGATTTTACACTTTTTTCAGATGGCCCTCTTGCCCGAGGGGCAGTGAGACTTCATTGTAGTGCAGATTTCCTTTACAGGCTTGCTTGGTTGGCCAAAAAGGGCGTATGCGTTTTTTCCTGAATATATTCAGGAAAAAACGCATACGCCCTTTTTAGCCAAGTGCATCATTGTCGACGTTCTGCCTCTTTTCTTATGTTTTCAGTGCAATTCCAGTCTACCCCCTGCAATCGTTTTCCTGAAATTCTGCCCCGCTTTCAAGTCCCCTTCGCAGGCTTACTTCAATATATTTTTGGAGGATAGCTGTCATTTATAACTCTGCAGGTTTGTGAATTACAGTGCCCCTGAGCTCCTTTCTTCAACTCGCTTTCTTGTGAGCTGGGCACAAAACCGCAGGATTGCTTCAGGCCCTAATCTGTTTCCGGCAGGGCACAGTGAGCCTTTCGATAATTCCTCTTCCTGGTGGGAAATGAGCGTTACATTTGCCCGTGCAGACACCTACAGCTCGTCTCTCATTGGTTCTCCCTATTCCTGTTCGTCTTGCACAGAAATTGCAAGCTGTGCCAAAGAGGAGGTTAAAGGCACTGACTCTCCAAGCGGGGAGAGTGTTAGTAAAGCATCTGGAATGGTGAACCCGAGGACCAGGATATGAAAACTGAGATGCATTTTAAATTGTTTCCCAATCACACGGTGCACCATACTCTGGGTTTCCCATGCATGTTTTAGCTGGAGGAAGAATCCCTTGAAACTGGAGAGTTGGGACCCATGGAATGGGTACCATGCAGTATGACTTCAAAGGGTCTGCATTTGCTCACCAAAACTCACGAATGCTATCAGCCTGAAGTGTCCAGCCTTATGTCTCAACCACCTCTGGGTGTAGATGTGGTCAATCCCGGTTGCATCACATGCCCTGAGTGAATTATTTAAGAATTGCTCTCTATTTCACTGTCTTTGTGTTTTGTTTTTGAAATTTATTTTGATAATGGGATTTATCGGATTTTCACTGCTGCGTTTCGGCCGCTGTACACACGATTGATTCTCTTACGGAGACATATATATCCATGGGTTTTAAGATTCTTCCTAGTCAGGTATATTCCTAGGCGTTGAATATGTGGTGTTGGGTCCATTTCGTTGAGAAAGGAGTAGGTCTTGTCTATTACATATTTGGCTTATGGAAAGTTATCTGTGCTAATTTCAGTCTCTGGTTTTATGCAGCACCCCAAGGCACCTTTCCCCATAAGCAAGCACTAGTTGGTTTTCTAAATTTGAGACCCTGTTCTTTTTTGTAATTCAGTTCATGTGTAGTCAAGTTTACATTCCGTGTATTAGTGATATCTTATGATGTTTCTTTTTCTGTGTGACGTAGTTCACGTAGAATCACCGTACCTGCATCCACTCACTATGCCGCTACGGGCCTGATGACACAGATTTCATTGCTGAGTGATATTGCATTGTACGTACGTGCCACAACTTCTTTATCCATTTTTTGCTTTCTGGGATATTTACCTGATACTGTAGACGAGCTTCTTGTGAACACAGCCGTCGCAAATATTGGGGTGGCTGTCTGTTTTTGATTTTAATTTCCGTAAGCTATTGGACCATAAGTGCAATTGCCATAGGCTGTGTTGCTTTATTTCTTACGTGTTTCAGGAAACACCATACACTTCTCCAGGGTGGCGGTTCACAATTTACATCCTGCCAATCAGCATAACAAAGCTCCCTGTTCTCCATATCCTGTCCTACATTTCTGGATTTTACACTTTTCTCAGATGGCCCTTTTGCCCGGGGGGGCAGTGAGATTTCATTGTAGTGCAGATTTCCTTTACAGGCTTGCTTTGTTGGCCAAAAAGGGCGTATGCGTTTTTTCCTGAATATATTCAGGAAAAAACGCATACGCCCTTTTTGGCCAAGTGCATCATTGTCGACGTTGTGCCTCTTTTCCTATGCTTTCAGGGCAATTCCAGTCTACCCCCTGCAATCGTTTTCCTGAAATTCTGTCCCGCTTTCAAGTCCCCTTCGCAGGCTTACTTCAATATATTTTTGGAGGATAGCTGTCATTTATAACTCTGCAGGTTTGTGAATTACAGTGCCCCTGAGCTCCTTTCTTCAACTCGCTTTCTTGTGAGCTGGGCACAAAACCGCAGGATTGCTTCAGGCCCTAATCTGTTTCCGGCAGGGCACGCTGAGTCTTTGTTTAATTCCTCTTCCTGGTGGGCAATGAGCGTTACATTTGCCCGTGCAGACACCTACAGCTAGTCTCTCATTGGTTCTCCCTATTCTTGTTCATCTTGCACAGAAATTGCAAGCAGTGCCAAAGAGGAGGTTAAAGGCACTGACTCTCCAAGCGGGGAGAGTGTTAGTAAAGCATCTGGAATGGTGAACCCGAGGACCAGGATACGAAAACTGAGATGCATTTTAAATCGTTTCCCAATCACACGGGGGAAGATACTCTGGGTTTCCCATGCATGTTTTAGCTGGAGGAAGAATCCCTTGAACCTGGAGAGTTGGGACCCATGGAATGGGTACCATGCAGTATGACTTCAAAGGGTCTGCATTTGCTCACCGAAACTCACCAATGCTATCAGCCTGAAGTGTCCAGCCTTATGTCTCAACCAGCTGTGGGTGTAGATGTGGTCAATCCCGGTTGCATCACATGCCTTGAGTGAATTGTTTAAGAATTGCTCTCTATTTCACTGTCTTTGTGTTTTGTTTTTGAAATTTATTTTGATAATGGGATTTATCGGATTTTCACTGCTGTGTTTATGCCGCTGTACACACGCTTGATTCTCTTACGGAGACATATAAATCCATGGGTTTTAAGATTCTTCCTAGTCAGGTATATGCCTAGGCCTTGAATATGTGGTGTTGAGTCCATTTCGTTGAGCAAGGAGTAGGTCTTGTCTATTACATATTTGGCTGATGGAAAGTTATCTGTTCTAATTTCAGTCTCTGGTTTTATGCAGCATCCCAATGCACATTTCCCCATAAGCAAGCACTAGTTGGTTTTAAAAATTTGAGACCCTGTTCTGTTTTGTAATTCAGTTCATGTGTAGTCAAGTTTACATTCCGTGTATTAGTGATATCTTATGATGTTTCTTTTTCTGTGTGACGTAGTTCACGTAGAATCACCGTACCTGCATCCACTCACTATGCCGCTACGGGCCTGATGACACAGATTTCATTGCTGAGTGATACTGCATTGCACGTACGTGCCACAACTTCTTTATCCATTTTTTGCTTTCTGGGATATTTACCTGGTACTGTAGACGAGCTTTTGGGAACACAGCCGTCCCAAACTTTGGGGTGGCTCTCTGTTTTTGATTTTAATTTCCCTAAGGAATAGGACCATAAGTGCATTTGCCATAGGCTGTGTTGCTTTATTTCTTACGTTTTTCAGGAAACACCATACACTTCTCCAGGGTGGCTGTTCACAATTTACATCCTGCCAATCAGCATAACAAGGCTCCCTGTTCTCCATATCCTGTCCTACCATCTCTGGATTTTACACTTTTTTCAGATGGCCCTTTTGCCGGGGGGCAGTGAGATTTCATTGTAGTGCAGATTTCCTTTACAGGCTTGCTCGGTTGGCCAAAAAGGGCGTATGCGTTTTTTCCTGAATATATTCAGGAAAAAACGCTTACGCGCTTTTTGGCCAAGTGCATCATTGTCGACGTTGTGCCTCTTTTCCTATGTTTTCAGGGCAATTCCAGTCTACCCCCTGCAATCGTTTTCCTGAAATTCTGCCCTGCTTTCAAGTCCCCTTCGCAGGCTTACTTCAATATAGTTTTGGAGGATAGCTGTCATTTATAACTCTGCAGGTTTGTGAATTACAGTGACCCTGAGCTCCTTTCTTCAACTCGCTTTCTTGTGAGCTGGCACAAAACCGCAGGATTGCTTCAGGCACTAATCTGTTTCCAGCAGGGCACGCTGAGCCTTTGGTTAATTCCTCTTCCTGGTGTGAAATGAGCGTTACATTTGCCCGTGCAGACACCTACAGCTAGTCTCTCATTGGTTCTCCCTATTCCTGTTCCTCTTGCACAGAAATTGCAAGCTGGGCCAAAGAGGAGGTTAAAGGCACTGACTCTCCAAGCGGGGAGAGTGTTAGTAAAGCATCTGGAATGGTGAACCCGAGGACCAGGATACGAAAACTGAGATGCATTTTAAACCGTTTCCCAATCACACGGTGGACGATACTCTGGGTTTCCCATGCATGTTTTAGCTGGAGGAAGAATCCCTTGAACCTGGAGAGTTGGGACCCATGGAATGGGTACCATGCAGTATGACTTCAAAGGGTCTGCATTTGCTCACCAAAACTCACCAATGCTATCAGCCTGAAGTGTCCAGCCTTATGTCTCAACCGGCTCTGGGTGTAGTTGTGGTAAATCCCGGTTGCATCACATGCCCTGAGTGAATTATTTAAGAATTGCTCTCTATTTCACTGTCTTAGTGTTTTGTTTTCGAAAGTTATTTTGATAATGGGATTTATCGGATTATCACTGCTGCGTTTCGGCCGCTGTACACATGCTTGATTCTCTTATGGAAACATATATATCCATGGGTTTTAAGATTCTTCTTAGTCATGTATATTCCTAGGCGTTGAACATGTGGTGTTGGGTCTATTTCTTTGAGCAAGTGGTAGGTCTTGTCTATTATATATTTGGCTTATGGAAAGTTATCTGTGCTAATTTCAGTCTCTGGTTTTATGCAGCACCCCAACGCACCTTTCCCCATAAGCAAGCTCTATTTGGTTTTCTAAATTTGAGACCCTGTTCTGTTTTGTAATTCAGTTCATGTGTAGTCAAGTTTACATTCGGTGTATCAGTGATATCTTATGATGTTTCTATTTCTGTGTGACGTAGTTCACGTAGAATCACCGTACATGCATCCACTCACTAACCGCTACGGGCCTGATGACACAGATTTCATTGCTGAGTGATACTGCATTGCACGTACGTGCCACAACTTCTTTATCCATTTTTTGCTTTCTGGGATATTTACCTGGTACTGTAGACGAGCTTCCTGTGAACACAGCCGTCCCAAACATTGGGGTGGCTGTCTGTTTTTGATTTTAATTTCCCTAAGCTATAGGACCATAAGTGCAAGTGCCATAGGCTGTGTTGCTTTATTTCTTACGTGTTTCAGGAAACACCATACACTTCTCCAGGTTGGCTGTTGGCAATTTACATCCTGCCAATCGGCATAACAAGTCTCACTGTTCTCCATATCCTGTCCTACCTTTCTGGATTTTACACTTTTTTCAGATGGGCCTTTTGCCCGGGGGGCAGTGAGACTTCATTGTAGTGCAGATTTCTTTACAGGCTTGCTTGGTTGACCGAAAAGTGCATATGCATTTTTTCCTGAATGTATTCAGGAAAAAACGCATACGCACTTTTTGGCCAAGTGCATCATTGTCGACGTTCTGCCTCTTTTCCTATGCTTTCAAGGCAATTCCAGTCTACCCCCTGCAATCGTTTTCCTGAAATTCTGCCCCGCTTTCCAGTCCCCTTCGCAGGCTTACTTCAATATATTTTTGGAGGATAGCTGTTATTTATAAATCTGCAGGTTTGTGAATTACAGTGCCCCTGAGCTCCTTTCTTCAACTCGCTTTCTTGTGAGCTGGGCAGAAAACCGCAGGATTGCTTCAGGCCCTAATCTGTTTCCAGCAGGGCACACTGAGCCTTTGTTTAATTCCTCTTCCTGGTGGGCAATGAGCGTTACATTTGCCCGTGCAGACACCTACAGCTAGTCTCTCATTAGTTCTCCCTATTACTGTTCATCTTGCACAGAAATTGCAAGCTGTGCCAAACAGGAGGTTAAAGGCACTGACTCTCCAAGCGGGGAGAGTGTTAGTAAAGCATCTGGAATGGTGAACCCGAGGACCAGGATACGAAAACTGAGATGCATTTTAAATCGTTTCCCAATCACACGGTGGACAATACTCTGGGTTTCCCATGCATGTTTTAGCTGGAGGAAGAATCCCTTGAACCTGGAGAGTTGGGACCCATGGAATGGGTACCATGCAGTATGACTTCAAAGGGTCTGCATTTGCTCACCGAAACTCACCAATGCTATCAGCCTGAAGTGTCCAGCCTTATGTCTCAACCAGCTCTGGGTGTAGATGTGGTCAATCCCGGTTGCATCACATGCCCTGAGTGAATTATTTAAGAATTGCTCTCTATTTCACTCTCTTTGTGTTTTGTTTTCGAAATTTATTTTGATAATGGGATTTATCGGATTTTCACTGCTGCGTTTCGGCCGCTGTACACACGCTTGATTCTCTTACGGAGACATATATATCCATGGGTTTTAAGATTCTTCCTAGTCAGGTATATTCCTAGGCGTTGAATATGTGGTGTTGGGTCCATTTCGTTGAGCAAGGAGTAGGTCTTGTCTATTACATATTTGGCTTATGGAATGTTATCTGTGCTAATTTCAGTCTCTGGTTTTATGCAGCACCCCAAGGCCCCTTTCCTCATAAGCAAGCACTAGTTGATTTTCTAAATTTGAGACCCTGTTCTGTTTTGTAATTCAGTTCATGTGTAGTCAAGTTTACATTCCGTGTATTAGTGATATCTTATGATGTTTCTTTTTCTGTGTGACGTAGTTCACGTAGAATCACCGTACCTGCATCCACTCACTATGCCGCTACGGGCCTGATGACACAGATTTCATTGCTGAGTGATATTGCATTGTAGGTACGTTCCACAACTTCTTTATCCATTTTTTGCTTTCTGGGATATTTACCTGATACTGTAGATGAGCTTCTTGTGAACACAGCCGTCCCAAATATTGGGGTGGCTGTCTGTTTTTGATTTTAATTTCCGTAAGCTATAGGACCATAAGTGGAAGTGCCATAGGCTGTGTTGCTTTGTTTCTTACGTGTGTCAGGAAACACCATACACTTCTCCAGGGTGGCTGCTGGCAATATACATCCTGCCAATCAGCATAACAAGGCTCCCTGTTCTCCATATCCTGTCCTACCTTTCTGGATTTTACACTTTTTTCAGATGGCCCTTTTGCCCGGGGGGGGCAGTGAGATTTCATTGTAGTGCAGATTTCCGTTACAGGCTTGCTTGGTTGGCCAAAAAGGGCGTATGCGTTTTTTCCTGTATATATTCAGGAAAAAACGCATACGCCCTTTTTGGCCAAGTGCATCATTGTCGACGTTGTGCCTCTTTTCCTATGCTTTCAGGGCAATTCCAGTCTACCCCCTGCAATCGTTTTCCTGAAATTCTGCCCGCTTTCAAGTCCCCTTCGCAGGCTTACTTCAATATACTTTTGGAAGATAGCTGTCATTTATAACTCTGTAGGTTTGTGAATTACAGTGCCCCTGAGCTCCTTTCTTCACCTCGCTTTCTTGTGAGCTGGGCACAAAACCGCAGGATTGCTTCAGGCCCTAATCTGTTTCCAGCAGGGCACACTGAGCCTTTGTTTAATTCCCCTTACTGGTGGGCAATGAGCGTTACATTTGCCCGTGCAGACACCTACAGCTAGTCTCTCATTGGTTCTCCCTATTCCTGTTCATCTTGCACAGAAATTGCAAGCTGTGCCAAAGAGGAGGTTAAAGGCACTGACTCTCCAAGCGGGGAGAGTGTTAGTAAAGCATCTGGAATGTTGAACCCGAGGACCAGGATACGAAAACTGAGATGCATTTTAAATCGTTTCCCAATCACACGGTGGATGATACTCTGGGTTTCCCATGCATGTTTTAGCTGGAGGAAGAATCCCTTGAACCTGGAGAGTTGGGACCCATGGAATGGGTACCATGCAGTATGACTTCAAAGGGTCTGCATTTGCTCACCGAAACTCACCAATGCTATCAGCCTGAAGTGTCCAGCCTTATGTCTCAACCAGCTCTGGGTTTAGATGTGTTAAATCCCGGTTGCATCACATGCCCTGAGTGAATTCTTTAAGAATTGCTCTCTATTTCACTGTCTTTGTGTTTTGTTTTCGAAATTTATTTTGATAATGGGATTTATCGGATTTTCACTACTGCGTTTCGGCCGCTGTACACACGCTTGATTCTCTTACGGAGACATATATATCCATGGGTTTTAAGATTCTCCCTAATCAGGTATATTCCTAGGCGTTGAATATGTGGTGTTGGGTCCATTTCGTTGAGCAAGGAGTAGGTCTTGTCTATTACATATTTGGCTTATGGAAAGTTATCTGTGCTAATTTCAGTCTCTGGTTTTATGCAGCACCCCAACGTACCTTTCCCCATAAGCAAGCACTAGTTGGTTTTCTAAATTTGAGACCCTGTTCTGTTTTGTAATTCAGTTCATGTGTAGTCAAGTTTACATTCCGTGTATTAGTGATATCTTATGATGTTTCTATTTCTGTGTGACGTACTTCACGTAGAATCACCGTACATGCATCCACTCACTAACCGCTACGGGCCTGATGACACAGATTTCATTGCTGAGTGATACTGCATTGCACGTACGTGCCACAACTTCTTTATCCATTTTTTGCTTTCTGGGATATTTACCTGGTACTGTAGACGAGCTTCCTGTGAACACAGCCTTCCCAAACATTGGGGTGGCTGTCTGTTTTTGATTTTAATTTCCCTAACCTATAGGACCATAAGTTCAAGTGCCATAGGCTGTGTTGCTTTATTTCTTACGTGTTTCAGGAAACACCATACACTTCTCCAGGTTGGCTGTTGGCAATTTACATCCTGCCAATCGGCATAACAAGGCTCACTGTTCTCCATATCCTGTCCTACCTTTCAGGATTTTACACTTTTTTCAGATGGCCCTTTTGCCCGGGGGGCAGTGAGACTTCATTGTAGTGCAGATTTCCTTTACAGGCTTGCTTGGTTGGCCAAAAAGGGCGTATGCTTTTTTTCCTGAATATATTCAGGAAAAAACGCATACGCCCTTTTTGGCCAAGTGCATCATTGTCGACGTTGTGCCTCTTTTCCTATGCTTTCAGGGCATTTCCAGTCTACCCCCTGCAATCGTTTTCCTGAAATTCTGCCCCGCTTTCAAGTCCCCTTCGCAGGCTTACTTCAATATACTTTTGGATGATAGCTGTCATATATAACTCTGCAGGTTTGTGAAGTACAGTGCCCCTGAGCTCCTTTCTTCAACTCGCTTTCTTGTGAGCTTGGCACGAAACCGCAGGATTGCTTCAGGCCCTAATCTGTTTCCCGCAGGGCACTCTGAGCCTTTGTTTAATTCCTCTTCCTGGTGGGCAATGAGCGTTACATTTGCCCGTGCAGACACCTACAGCTAGTCTCTCATTGGTTCTCCCTATTCCTGTTCATCTTGCACAGAAATTGCAAGCTGTGCCAAACAGGAGGTTAAAGGCACTGACTCTCCAAGCGGGGAGAGTGTTAGTAAAGCATCTGGAATGGTGAACCCGAGGACCAGGATACGAAAACTGAGATGCATTTTAAATCGTTTCCCAATCACACGGTGGACGATACTCTGGGTTTCCCATGCATGTTTTAGCTGGAGGAAGAATGCCTTGAACCTGGAGAGTTGGGACCCATGGAATGGGTACCATGCAGTATGACTTCAAAGGGTCTGCATTTGCTCACCGAAACTCACCAATGCTATCAGCCTGAAGTGTCCAGCCTTATGTCTCAACCAGCTCTGGGTGTAGATGTGGACATTCCCGGTTGCATCACATGCCCTGAGTGAATTATTTAAGAATTGCTCTCTATTTCACTGTCTTTGTGTTTTGTTTTCTAAATTTATTTGGATAATGGGATTTATCGGATTTTCACTGCTGCGTTTCGGCCGCTGTACACACGCTTGATTCTCTTACGGAGACATATAAAGCCATGGGTTTTAAGATTCTTCCTAGTCAGGTATATTCCTAGGCGTTGAATATGTGGTGTTGGGTCCATTTGGTTGAGCAAGGAGTAGGTCTTGTCTATTACATATTTGGCACATGGAATGTTATCTGTGCTAATTTCAGTCTCTGGTTTTATGCAGCACCCCAACGCACCTTTCCCCATAAGCAAGCACTAGTTGGTTTTCTAAATTTGAGACCCTGTTCTGTTTTGTAATTCAGTTCAGGTGCAGTCAAGTTTACATTCCGTGTATTGGTGATATCTTATGATGTTTCTTTTTCTGTGTGACGTAGTTCACGTAGAATCACCGTACCTGCATCCACTCACTATGCCGCTACGGGCCTGATGACACAGATTTCATTGCTGAGTGATATTGCATTGTACGTACGTGCCACAACTTCTTTATCCATTTTTTGCTTTCTGGGATATTTACCTGGTACTGTAGACGAGCTTCTTGGGAACACAGCCGTCCCAAATTTTGGGATGGCTGTCTGTTTTTGATTTTAATTTCCCTAAGCAATAGGACCATAAGTGCAATTGCCATAGGCTGAGTTGCTTTATTTCTTACGTGTTTCAGGAAACACCATACACTTCTCCAGGGTGGCTGTTCACAATTTACATCCTGCCAATCAGCATAACAAGGCTCCCTGTTCTCCATATCCTGTCCTACCTTTCTGGATTTTACACTTTTTTCAGATGGCCCTTTTGCCAGGGGGGCAGTGAGATTTCATTGTAGTGCAGATTTCCTTTACAGGCTTGCTTGGTTGGCCAAAAAGGGCGTATGCGTTTTTTCCTGAATATATTCAGGAAAAAACACATACGCCCTTTTTGGCCAAGTGCATCATTGTCGACGTTGTGCCTCTTTTCCTATGCTTTCAGGGCAATTCCAGTCTACCCCCTGCAATCGTTTTCCTGAAATTCTGCCCCGCTTTCAAGTCCCCTTCGCAGGCTTACTTCAATATACTTTTGGAAGATAGCTGTCATTTATAACTCTGCAGGTTTGTGAAGTACAGTGGCCCTGAGCTCCTTTCTTCAACTCGCTTTCTTTTGAGATGGGCACAAAACCGCAGGATTGCTTCAGGCACTAATCTGTTTCCAGCCGGGCACGCTGAGCCTTTGGTTAATTCCTCTTCCTGGTGGGAAATGAGCGTTACATTTGCCCGTGCAGACACCTACAGCTAGTCTCTCATTGGTTCTCCCTATTCCTGTTCATCTTGCACAGAAATTGCAAGCTGTGCCAAAGAGGAGGTTAAAGGCACTGACTCTCCAAGCGGGGAGAGTGTTAGTAAAGCATCTGGAATGGTGAACCCGAGGACCAGGATACGAAAACTGAGATGCATTTTAAATCGTTTCCCAATCACACGGTGGACGATACTCTGGGTTTCCCATGCATGTTTTAGCTGGAGGAAGAATCCCTTGAACCTGGAGAGTTGGGACCCATGGAATGGGTACCATGCAGTATGACTTCAAAGGGTCTGCATTTGCTCACCGAAACCCACCGATGCTATCAGCCTGAAGTGTCCAGCCTTATGTCTCAACCAGCTCTGGGTGTAGATGTGGTCATTCCCGGTTGCATCACATGCCCTGACTGAATTATTTAAGAATTGCTCTCTATTTCACTGTCTTTGTGTTTTGTTTTCTACATTTATTTGGATAATGGGATTTATCGGATTTTCACTGCTGCGTTTCGGCCGCTGTACACACGCTTGATTCTCTTACGGAGACATATATATCCATGGGTTTTAAGATTCTTCCTAATCAGGTATATTCCTAGGCGTTGAATATGTGGTGTTGAGTCCATTTCGTTGAGCAAGGAGTAGGTCTTGTCTATTACATATTTGGCTTATGGAATGTTATCTGTGCTAATTTCAGTCTCTGGTTTTATGCAGCACCCCAAGGCACCTTTCCCCATAAGCAAACACTAGTTGGTTTTCTAAATTTGCGACCCTGTTCTGTTTTGTAATTCAGTTCATGTGTAGTCAAGTTTACATTCCGTGTATTAGTGATATCTTATGATGTTTCTATTTCTGTGTGACGTACTTCACGTAGAATCACCGTACATGCATCCACTCACTAACCGCTACGGGCCTGATGACACAGATTTCATTGCTGAGTGATACTGCATTGCACGTACGTGCCACAACTTCTTTATCCATTTTTTGCTTTCTGGGATATTTACCTGGTACTGTAGACGAGCTTCCTGTGAACACAGCCTTCCCAAACATTGGGGTGGCTGTCTGTTTTTGATTTTAATTTCCCTAACCTATAGGACCATAAGTTCAAGTGCCATAGGCTGTGTTGCTTTATTTCTTACGTGTTTCAGGAAACACCATACACTTCTCCAGGTTGGCTGTTGGCAATTTACATCCTGCCAATCGGCATAACAAGGCTCACTGTTCTCCATATCCTGTCCTACCTTTCAGGATTTTACACTTTTTTCAGATGGCCCTTTTGCCCGGGGGGCAGTGAGACTTCATTGTAGTGCAGATTTCCTTTACAGGCTTGCTTGGTTGGCCAAAAAGGGCGTATGCTTTTTTTCCTGAATATATTCAGGAAAAAACGCATACGCCCTTTTTGGCCAAGTGCATCATTGTCGACGTTGTGCCTCTTTTCCTATGCTTTCAGGGCATTTCCAGTCTACCCCCTGCAATCGTTTTCCTGAAATTCTGCCCCGCTTTCAAGTCCCCTTCGCAGGCTTACTTCAATATACTTTTGGATGATAGCTGTCATATATAACTCTGCAGGTTTGTGAAGTACAGTGCCCCTGAGCTCCTTTCTTCAACTCGCTTTCTTGTGAGCTTGGCACGAAACCGCAGGATTGCTTCAGGCCCTAATCTGTTTCCCGCAGGGCACTCTGAGCCTTTGTTTAATTCCTCTTCCTGGTGGGCAATGAGCGTTACATTTGCCCGTGCAGACACCTACAGCTAGTCTCTCATTGGTTCTCCCTATTCCTGTTCATCTTGCACAGAAATTGCAAGCTGTGCCAAACAGGAGGTTAAAGGCACTGACTCTCCAAGCGGGGAGAGTGTTAGTAAAGCATCTGGAATGGTGAACCCGAGGACCAGGATACGAAAACTGAGATGCATTTTAAATCGTTTCCCAATCACACGGTGGACGATACTCTGGGTTTCCCATGCATGTTTTAGCTGGAGGAAGAATGCCTTGAACCTGGAGAGTTGGGACCCATGGAATGGGTACCATGCAGTATGACTTCAAAGGGTCTGCATTTGCTCACCGAAACTCACCAATGCTATCAGCCTGAAGTGTCCAGCCTTATGTCTCAACCAGCTCTGGGTGTAGATGTGGACATTCCCGGTTGCATCACATGCCCTGAGTGAATTATTTAAGAATTGCTCTCTATTTCACTGTCTTTGTGTTTTGTTTTCTAAATTTATTTGGATAATGGGATTTATCGGATTTTCACTCCTGCGTTTCGGCCGCTGTACACACGCTTGATTCTCTTACGGAGACATATAAAGCCATGGGTTTTAAGATTCTTCCTAGTCAGGTATATTCCTAGGCGTTGAATATGTGGTGTTGGGTCCATTTGGTTGAGCAAGGAGTAGGTCTTGTCTATTACATATTTGGCTCATGGAATGTTATCTGTGCTAATTTCAGTCTCTGGTTTTATGCAGCACCCCAACGCACCTTTCCCCATAAGCAAGCACTAGTTGGTTTTCTAAATTTGAGACCCTGTTCTGTTTTGTAATTCAGTTCAGGTGCAGTCAAGTTTACATTCCGTGTATTGGTGATATCTTATGATGTTTCTTTTTCTGTGTGACGTAGTTCACGTAGAATCACCGTACCTGCATCCACTCACTATGCCACTACGGGCCTGATGACACAGATTTCATTGCTGAGTGATATTGCATTGTACGTACGTGCCACAACTTCTTTATCCATTTTTTGCTTTCTGGGATATTTACCTGGTACTGTAGACGAGCTTCTTGGGAACACAGCCGTCCCAAATTTTGGGGTGGCTGTCTGTTTTTGATTTTAATTTCCCTAAGCAATAGGACCATAAGTGCAATTGCCATAGGCTGAGTTGCTTTATTTCTTACGTGTTTCAGGAAACACCATACACTTCTCCAGGGTGGCTGTTCACAATTTACATCCTGCCAATCAGCATAACAAGGCTCCCTGTTCTCCATATCCTGTCCTACCTTTCTGGATTTTACACTTTTTTCAAATGGCCCTTTTGCCAGGGGGGCAGTGAGATTTCATTGTAGTGCAGATTTCCTTTACAGGCTTGCTTGGTTGGCCAAAAAGGGCGTATGCGTTTTTTCCTGAATATATTCAGGAAAAAACACATACGCCCTTTTTGGCCAAGTGCATCATTGTCGACGTTGTGCCTCTTTTCCTATGCTTTCAGGGCAATTCCAGTCTACCCCCTGCAATCGTTTTCCTGAAATTCTGCCCCGCTTTCAAGTCCCCTTCGCAGGCTTACTTCAATATACTTTTGGAAGATAGCTGTCATTTATAACTCTGCAGGTTTGTGAAGTACAGTGGCCCTGAGCTCCTTTCTTCAACTCGCTTTCTTTTGAGATGGGCACAAAACCGCAGGATTGCTTCAGGCACTAATCTGTTTCCAGCAGGGCACGCTGAGCCTTTGGTTAATTCCTCTTCCTGGTGGGAAATGAGCGTTACATTTGCCCGTGCAGACACCTACAGCTAGTCTCTCATTGGTTCTCCCTATTCCTGTTCATCTTGCACAGAAATTGCAAGCTGTGCCAAAGAGGAGGTTAAAGGCACTGACTCTCCAAGCGGGGAGAGTGTTAGTAAAGCATCTGGAATGGTGAACCCGAGGACCAGGATACGAAAACTGAGATGCATTTTAAATCGTTTCCCAATCACACGGTGGACGATACTCTGGGTTTCCCATGCATGTTTTAGCTGGAGGAAGAATCCCTTGAACCTGGAGAGTTGGGACCCATGGAATGGGTACCATGCAGTATGACTTCAAAGGGTCTGCATTTGCTCACCGAAACCCACCGATGCTATCAGCCTGAAGTGTCCAGCCTTATGTCTCAACCAGCTCTGGGTGTAGATGTGGTCATTCCCGGTTGCATCACATGCCCTGAGTGAATTATTTAAGAATTGCTCTCTATTTCACTGTCTTTGTGTTTTGTTTTTGAAATTTATTTTGATAATGGGATTTATCGGATTTTCACTGCTGCGTTTATGCCGCTGTACACACGCTTAATTCTCTTACGGAGACATATAAATCCATGGGTTTTAAGATTCTTCCTAGTCAGGTATATTCCTAGGCGTTGAATATGTGGTGTTGAGTCCATTTCGTTGAGCAAGGAGTAGGTCTTGTCTATTACATATTTGGCTTATGGAAAGTTATCTGTGCTAATTTCAGTCTCTGGTTTTATGCAGCACCCCAAGGCACCTTTCCCCATAAGCAAGCACTAGTTGGTTTTCTAAATTTGAGACCCTGTTCTGTTTTGTAATTCAGTTCCTGTGTAGTCAAGTTTACATTCCGTGTATTAGTGATATCTTATGATGTTTCTTTTTCTGTGTGACGTAGTTCACGTAGAATCACCGTACCTGCATCCACTCACTATGCCGCTACGGGCCTGATGACACAGATTTCATTGCTGAGTGATATTGCATTGTACGTACGTGCCACAACTTCTTTATCCATTTTTTGCTTTCTGGGATATTTACCTGATACTGTAGACGAGCTTCTTGTGAACACAGCCGTCCCAAATATTGGGGTGGCTGTCTGTTTTTAATTTAAACTTCCATAAGCTATAGGACCATAAGTGGAAGTGCCATAGGCTGTGTTGCTTTATTTCTTATGTGTTTCAGGAAACACCATACACTTCTCCAGGGTGGCTGCTGGCAATTTACATCGTGCCAATCAGCATAACAAGGCTCCCTGTTCTCCATATCCTGTCCTACGTTTCTGGATTTTACACTTTCTTCAGATGGCCCTTTTGCCCTGGGGGCAGTGAGATTTCATTGTAGTGCAGATTTCCTTTACAGGCTTGCTTGGTTGGCCAAAAAGGGCGTATGCGTTTTTTCCTGAATATATTCAGGAAAAAACGCATACGCCCTTTTTGGCCAAGTGCATCATTGTCGACGTTGTGCCTCTTTTCCTATGCTTTCAGGGCAATTCCAGTCTACCCCCTGCAATCATTTTCCTGAAATTCTGCCCCGCTTTCAAGTCCCCTTCGCAGGCTTACTTCAATATACTTTTGGAAGATAGCTGTCATTTATAACTCTGCAGGATTGTGAATTACAGTGCCCCTGAGCTCCTTTCTTCAACTCGCTTTCTTGTGAGCTGGGCACAAAACCGCAGGATTGCTTCAGGCACTAATCTGTTTCCAGCAGGGCACGCTGAGCCTTTGGTTAATTCCTCTTCCTGGTGGGAAATGAGCGTTACATTTGCCCGTGCAGACACCTACAGCTAGTCTCTCATTGGTTGTCCCTATTCCTGTTCCTCTTGCACAGAAATTGCAAGCTGTGCCAAAGAGGAGGTTAAAGGCACTGACTCTCCAAGCGGGGAGAGTGTTAGTAAAGCATCTGGAATGGTGAACCCGAGGACCAGGATACGAAAACTGAGATGCATTTTAAATCGTTTCCCAATCACACGGTGGACGATACTCTGGGTTTCCCATGCATGTTTTAGCTGGAGGAAGAATCCCTTGAACCTGGAGAGTTGGGACCCATGGAATGGGTACCATGCAGTATGACTTCAAAGGGTCTGCATTTGCTCACCGAAACTCACCAATGCTATCAGCCTGAAGTGTCCAGCCTTATGTCTCAACCAGCTCTGGGTGTAGATGTGGTCATTCCCGGTTGCATCACATGCCCTGAGTGAATTATTTAAGAATTGCTCTCTATTTCATGTCTTTGTGTTTTGTTTTCGAAATTTATTTGGATAATGGGATTTATCGGATTTTCACTGCTGCGTTTCGGCCGCTGTACACACGCTTGATTCTCTTACGGAGACATATATATCCATGGGTTTTAAGATTCTTCCTAGTCAGGTATATTCCTAGGCGTTGAATATGTGGTGTTGGGTCCATTTCGTTGAGCAAGGAGTAGGTCTAGTCTGTTACATATTTGGCTTATGGAATGTTATCTGTGCTAATTTCAGTCTCTGGTTTTATGCAGCACCCCAAGGCACCTTTCCCCATAAGCAAGCACTAGTTGGTTTTCTAAATTTGTGACCCTGTTCTGTTTTGTAATTCAGTTCATGTGTAGTCAAGTTTACATTCCGTGTATTAGTGATATCTTATGATGTTTCTTTTTCTGTGTGACGTAGTTCACGTAGAATCACCGTACCTGCATCCACTCACTATGCCGCTACGGGCCTGATGACACAGATTTCATTGCTGAGTGATATTGCATTGTACGTACGTGCCACAACTTCTTTATCCATTTTTTGCTTTCTGGGATATTTACCTGATACTGTAGACGAGCTTCTTGTGAACACAGCCGTCCCAAATATTGGGGTGGCTGTCTGTTTTTGATTTTAATTTCCGTAAGCTCTAGGACCATAAGTGCAATTGCCATAGGCTGTGTTGCTTTGTTTCTTACGTGTTTCAGGAAACACCATACACTTCTCCAGGGTGGCTGCTGGCAATTTACATCCTGCCAATCAGCATAACAAGGCTCCCTGTTCTCCATATCCTGTCCTACCTTTCTGGATTTTACACTTTTTTCAGATGGCCCTTTTGCCCGGGGGGCAGTGAGATTTCATTGTAGTGCAGATTTCCTTTACAGGCTTGCTTGGTTGGCCAAAAAGGGCGTATGCGTTTTTTCCTGAATTTATTCAGGAAAAAACGCATACGGCCTTTTTGGCCAAGTGCATCATTGTCGACGTTGTGCCTCTTTTCCTATGCTTTCAGGGCAATTCCAGTCTACCCCCTGCAATCGTTTTCCTGAAATTCTGCCCCGCTTTCAAGTCCCCTTCGCAGGCTTACTTCAATATACTTTTGGAAGGTAGCTGTCATTTATAACTCTGCAGGTTTGTGAAATACAGTGCCCCTGAGCTCCTTTCTTCAACTCGCTTTCTTGTGAGCTGGGCTCAAAACCGCAGGATTGCTTCAGGCACTAATATGTTTCCAGCAGGGCACGCTGAGCCTTTGGTTAATTCCTCTTCCTGGTGGGAAATGAGCGTTACATTTGCCCGTGCAGACACCTACAGCTAGTCTCTCATTGGTTCTCCCTATTCCTGTTCATCTGGCACAGAAATTGCAAGCTGTGCCAAAGAGGAGGTTAAAGGCACTGACTCTCCAAGCGGGGAGAGTGTTAGTAAAGCATCTGGAATGGTGAACCCGAGGACCAGGATAGGAAAACTGAGATGCATTTTAAATCGTTTCCCAATCACACGGTGGACGATACTCTGGGTTTCCCATGCATGTTTTAGCTGGAGGAAGAATCCCTTGAACCTGGAGAGTTGGGACCCATGGAATGGGTACCATGCAGTATGACTTCAAAGGGTCTGCATTTGCTCACCGAAACTCACCAATGCTATCAGCCTGAAGTGTCCAGCCTTATGTCTCAACCAGCTCTGGGTGTAGATGTGGTCAATCACGGTTGCATCACATGCCCTGAGTGAATTATTTAAGAATTGCTCCCTATTTCACTGTCTTTGTGTTTTGTTTTAGAAATTTATTTGGATAATGGGATTTATCGGATTTTCACTGCTGCGTTTCGGCCGCAGTACACACGCTTGATTCTCTTATGGAGACATATATATCCATGGGTTTTAAGATTCTTCCTAGTCAGGTATATTCCTAGGCGTTGAATATGTGGTGTTGAGTCCATTTCGTTGAGCAAGGAGTAGGTCTTGTCTATTACATATATGGCTTATGGAAAGTTATCTGTGCTAATTTCAGTCTCTGGTTTTATGCAGCACCCCAACGCACCTTTCCCCATAAGCAAGCACTAGTTGGTTTTCTAAATTTGAGACCCTGTTCTGTTTTGTAATTCAGTTCATGTGTAGTCAAGTTTACATTCCGTGTATTAGTGATATCTTATGATGTTTCTTTTTCTGTGTGACGTAGTTCACGTAGAATCACCGTACCTGCATCCACTCACTATTCCGCTACGGGCCTGATGACACAGATTTCATTGCTGAGTGATATTGCATTGTACCTACGTGCCACAACTTCTTTATCCATTTTTTGCTTTCTGGGATATTTACCTGATACTGTAGACGAGCTTCTTGTGAACACAGCCGTCCCAAATATTGGGGTGGCTGTTTGTTTTTGATTTTAACTTCCATAAGCTATAGGACCATAAGTGGAAGTGCCATAGGCTGTGTTGCTTTATTTCTTATGTGTTTCAGGAAACACCATACACTTCTCCAGGGTGGCTGCTGGCAATGTACATCCTGCCAATCAGCATAAAAAGGCTCCCTGTTCTCCATATCCTGTCCTACCTTTCTGGATTTTACACTTTTTTCAGATGGCCTTTTTGCCCGGGGGGCAGTGAGACTTCATTGTAGTGCAGATTTCCTTTACAGGCTTGCTTGGTTGGCCAAAAAGGGCGTATGCGTTTTTTCCTGAATATATTCAGGAAAAAACGCATACGCCCTTATTGGCCAAGTGCATCATTGTCGACGTTGTGCCTCTTTTCCTATGCTTTCAGGGCAATTCCAGTCTACCCCCTGCAATCGTTTTCCTGAAATTCTGCCCCGCTTTCAAGTCCCCTTCGCAGGCTTACTTCAATATACTTTTGGAAGATAGCTGTCATTTATAACTCTGCAGGTTTGTGAAATACAGTGCCCCTGAGCTCCTTTCTTCAACTCGCTTTCTTGTGAGCTGGGCTCAAAACCGCAGGATTGCTTCAGGCACTAATCTGTTTCCAGCAGGGCACGCTGAGCCTTTGGTTAATTCCTCTTCCTGGTGGGAAATGAGCGTTACATTTGCCCGTGCAGACACCTACAGCTAGTCTCTCATTGGTTCTCCCTATTCCTGTTCATCTTGCACAGAAATTGCAAGCTGTGCCAAACAGGAGGTTAAAGGCACTGACTCTCCAAGCGGGGAGAGTGTTAGTAAAGCATCTGGAATGGTGAACCCGAGGACCAGGATACGAAAACTGAGATGCATTTTAAATCGTTTCCCAATCACACGGTGGACGATACTCTGGGTTTCCCATGCATGTTTTAGCTGGAGGAAAAATACCTTGAACTTGGAGAGTTGGGACCCATGGAATGGGTACCATGCAGTATGACTTCAAAGGGTCTGCATTTGCTCACCGAAACCCACCGATGCTATCAGCCTGAAGTGTCCAGCCTTATGTCTCAACCAGCTCTGGGTGTAGATGTGGTCATTCCCGGTTGCATCACATGCCCTGAGTGAATTATTTAAGAATTGCTCTCTATTTCACTGTCTTTGTGTTTTGTTTTCGAAATTTATTTGGATAATGGGATTTATCGGATTTTCACTGCTGCGTTTCGGCCGCTGTACACACGCTTGATTCTCTTATGGAGACATGTATATCCATGGGTTTTAAGATTCCTCCTAGTCAGGTATATTCCTAGGCGTTGAATATGTGGTGTTGGGTCCATTTCGTTGAGCAAGGAGTAGGTCTTGTCTATTACATATTTGGCTTATGGAAAGTTATCTGTGCTAATTTCAGTCTCTGGTTTTATGCAGCACCCCAACACACCTTTCCCCATAAGCAAGCAGTAGTTGGTTTTCTAAATTTGAGACCCTGTTCTGTTTTGTAATTCAGTTCATGTGTAGTCAAGTTTACATTCCGTGTATTAGTGATATCTTATGATGTTTCTTTTTCTGTGTGACGTAGTTCACGTAGAATCACCGTACCTGCCTCCACTCACTATGCCGCTACGGGTCTGATGACACAGATTTCATTGCTGAGTGATACTGCATTGTACGTACGTGCCACAACTTCTTTATCCATTTTTTGCTTTCTGGGATATTTACCTGATACTGTAGACGAGCTTCTTGTGAACACAGCCGTCCCAAATATTGGGGTGGCTGTCTGTTTTTGATTTTAATTTCCGTAAGCTCTAGGACCATAAGTGGAAGTGCCATAGGCTGTGTTGCTTTGTTTCTTACGTGTTTCAGGAAACACCATACACTTCTCCAGGGTGGCTGCTGGCAATTTACATCCTGCCAATCAGCATAACAAGGCTCCCTGTTCTCCATATCCTGTCCTACCTTTCTGGATTTTACACTTTTTTCAGATGGCCCTTTTGCCCGGGGGGCAGTGAGACTTCATTGTAGTGCAGATTTCCTTTACAGGCTTGCTTGGTTGGCGAAAAAGGGCGTATGCGTTTTTTCCTGAATATATTCAGGAAAAAACGCATACGCCCTTTTTGGCCAAGTGCATCATTGTCGACGTTGTGCCTCTTTTCCTATGCTTTCAGGGCAATTCCAGTCTACCCCCTGCAATCGTTTTCCTGAACTTCTGCCCTGCTTTCAAGTCCCCTTCGCAGGCTTACTGCAATATATTTTTGGAGGATAGCTGTCATTTATAACTCTGCAGGTTTGTGAATTACAGTGCCCCTGAGCTCCTTTCTTCAACTCGCTTTCTTGTGAGCTGGGCACAAAACCGCAGGATTGCTTCAGGCCCTAATCTTTTTCCGGCAGGGCACGCTGAGCCTTTGGTTAATTCCTCTTCCTGGTGGGAAATGAGCGTTACATTTGCCCGTGCAGACACCTATAGCTAGTCTCTCATTGGTTCTCCCTATTCCTGTTCATCTTGCACAGAAATTGCAAGCTGTGCCAAACAGGAGGTTAAAGGCACTGACTCTCCAAGCGGGGAGAGTGTTAGTAAAGCATCTGGAATGGTGAACCCGAGGACCAGGATACGAAAACTGAGATGCATTTTAAATCGTTTCCCAATCACACGGTGGACCATACTGTGGGTTTCCCATGCATGTTTTAGCTGAAGGAAGAATCCCTTGAACCTGGAGAGTTGGGACCCATGGAATAGGTACCATGCAGTATGACTTCAAAGGGTCTGCATTTGCTCACCGAAACTCACTAATGCTATCAGCCTGAAGTGTCCAGCCTTATGTCTCAACCAGCTCTGGGTGTAGATGTGTTAAATCCAGGTTGCATCACATGCCCTGAGTGAATTATTTAAAAATTGCTCTCTATTTCACTGTCTTTGTGTTTTGTTTTCGAAATTTATTTGGATAATGGGATTTATCGGATTTTCACTGCTGCGTTTCGGCCGCAGTACACACGCTTGATTCTCTTATGGAGACATATATATCCATGGGTTTTAAGATTCCTCCTAGTCAGGTATATTCCTAGGCGTTGAATATGTGGTGTTGGGTCCATTTCGTTGAGCAAGGAGTAGGTCTTGTCTATTACATATTTGGCTTATGGAAAGTTATCTGTGCTAATTTCAGTCTCTGGTTTTATGCAGCACCCCAACACACCTTTCCCCATAAGCAAGCAGTAGTTGGTTTTCTAAATTTGAGACCCTGTTCTGTTTTGTAATTCAGTTCATGTGTAGTCAAGTTTACATTCCGTGTATTAGTGATATCTTATGATGTTTCTTTTTCTGTGTGACGTAGTTCACGTAGAATCACCGTACCTGCATCCACTCACTATGCCGCTACGGGTCTGATGACACAGATTTCATTGCTGAGTGATATTGCATTGTACGTACGTGCCACAACTTCTTTATCCATTTTTTGCTTTCTGGGATATTTACCTGATACTGTAGACGAGCTTCTTGTGAACACAGCCGTCACAAATATTGGGGTGGCTGTCTGTTTTTGATTTTAATTTCCGTAAGCTCTAGGACCATAAGTGCAATTGCCATAGGCTGTGTTGCTTTGTTTCTTACGTGTTTCAGGAAACACCATACACTTCTCCAGGGTGGCTGCTGGCAATTTACATCCTGCCAATCAGCATAACAAGGCTCCCTGTTCTCCATATCCTGTCCTACCTTTCTGGATTTTACACTTTTTTCAGATGGCCCTTTTGCCCGGGGGGCAGTGAGACTTCATTGTAGTGCAGATTTCCTTTACAGGCTTGCTTGGTTGGCCAAAAATGCGTATGCGTTTTTTCCTGAATATATTCAGGAAAAAACGCATACGCCCTTTTTGGCCAAGTGCATCATTGTCGACGTTGTGCCTCTTTTCCTATGCTTTCAGGGCAATTCCAGTCTACCCCCTGCAATCGTTTTCCTGAAATTCTGCCCCGCTTTCAGGTCCCCTTCGCAGGCTTACTTCAATATACTTTTGGAAGGTAGCTGTCATTTATAACTCTGCAGGTTTGTGAAATACAGTGCCCCTGAGCTCCTTTCTTCAACTCGCTTTCTTGTGAGCTGGGCACAAAACCGCAGGATTGCTTCAGGCACTAATCTGTTTCCAGCAGGGCACGCTGAGCCTTTGGTTAATTCCTCTTCCTGTTGGGAAATGAGCGTTACATTTGCCCTTGCAGACACCTACAGCTAGTCTCTCATTGGTTCTCCCTATTCCTGTTCATCTTGCACAGAAATTGCAAGCTGTGCCAAAGAGGAGGTTAAAGGCACTGACTCTCCAAGCGGGGAGAGTGTTAGTAAAGCATCTGGAATGGTGAGCCCGAGGAACAGGGTACGAAAACTGAGATGCATTTTAAATCGTTTCCCAATCACACGGTGGACCATACTGTGGGTTTCCCATGCATGTTTTAGCTGGAGGAAGAATCCCTTGAACCTGGAGAGTTGGGACCCATGGAATAGGTACCATGCAGTATGATTTCAAAGGGTCTGCATTTGCTCACCGAAACTCACTAATGCTATCAGCCCGAAGTGTCCAGCCTTATGTCTCAACCAGCTCTGGGTGTAGATGTGTTAAATCCAGGTTGCATCACATGCCCTGAGTGAATTATTTAAGAATTGCTCTCTATTTCACTGTCTTTGTGTTTTGTTTTTGAAATTTATTTTGATAATGGGATTTATCGGATTTTCACTGCTTCGTTTATGCCGCTGTACACACGCTTAATTCTCTTACGGAGACATATAAATCCATGGGTTTTAAGATTCTTCCTAATCAGGTATATTCCTAGGCGTTGAATATGTGGTCTTGAGTCCATTTCGTTGAGCAAGGAGTAGGTCTAGTCTGTTACATATTGGGCTTATGGAATGTTATCTGTGCTAATTTCAGTCTCTGGTTTTATGCAGCACCCCAACACACCTTTCCCCATAAGCAAGCACTAGTTGGTTTTCTAAATTTGAGACCGTGTTCTGTTTTGTAATTCAGTTCATGTGTAGTCAAGTTTACATTCCGTGTATTAGTGATATCTTATGATGTTTCTTTTTCTGTGTGACGTAGTTCACGTAGAATCACCGTACCTGCATCCACTCACTATGCCGCTACGGGCCTGATGACACAGATTTCATTGCTGAGTGATATTGCATTGCACGTACGTGCCACAACTTCTTTATCCATTTTTTGCTTTCTGGGATATTTACCTGGTACTGTAGACGAGCTTCTTGGGAACACAGCCGTCCCAAACTTTGGGGTGGCTCTCTGTTTTTGATTTTAATTTCCCTAAGCAATAGGACCATAAGTGCAATTGCCATAGGCTGTGTTGCTTTATTTCTTACGTGTTTCAGGTAACACCATACACTTCTCCAGGGTGGCTGTTCACAATTTACATCCTGCCAATCAGCATAACAAGGCTCCCTGTTGTCCATATCCTGTCCTACGTTTCTGGATTTTACACTTTCTTCAGATGGCCCTTTTGCCCGGGGGGCAGTGAGATTTCATTGTAGTGCAGATTTCCTTTACAGGCTTGCTTGGTTGGCCAAAAAGGGCGTATGCGTTTTTTCCTGAATATATTCAGGAAAAAACGCATACGCCCTTTTTGGCCAAGTGCATCATTGTCGACGTTGTGCCTCTTTTCCTATGCTTTCAGGGCAATTACAGTCTACCCCCTGCAATCGTTTTCCTGAAATTCTGCCCCGCTTTCAAGTCCCCTTCGCAGGCTTACTTCAATATACTTTTGGAAGATAGCTGTCATTTATAACTCTGCAGGATTGTGAATTACAGTGCCCCTGAGCTCCTTTCTTCAACTCGCTTTCTTGTGAGCTGGGCACAAACCCGCAGGATTGCTTCAGGCACTAATCTGTTTCCAGCAGGGCACGCTGAGCCTTTGGTTAATTCCTCTTCCTGGTGGGAAATGAGCGTTACATTTGCCCGTGCAGACACCTACAGCTAGTCTCTCATTGGTTGTCCCTATTCCTGTTCCTCTTGCACAGAAATTGCAAGCTGTGCCAAAGAGGAGGTTAAAGGCACTGACTCTCCAAGCGGGGAGAGTGTTAGTAAAGCATCTGGAATGGTGAACCCGAGGACCAGGATACGAAAACTGAGATGCATTTTAAATCGTTTCCCAATCACACGGTGGACGATACTCTGGGTTTCCCATGCATGTTTTAGCTGGAGGAAGAATCCCTTGAACCTGGAGAGTTGGGACCCATGGAATGGGTACCATGCAGTATGACTTCAAAGGGTCTGCATTTGCTCACCGAAACTCACCAATGCTATCAGCCTGAAGTGTCCAGCCTTATGTCTCAACCAGCTCTGGGTGTAGATGTGGTCATTCCTGGTTGCATCACATGACCTGAGTGAATTATTTAAGAATTGCTCTCTATTTCACTGTCTTTGTGTTTTGTTTTCGAAATTTATTTGGATAATGGGATTTATCGGATTTTCACTGCTGCGTTTCGGCCGCTGTACACACGCTTGATTCTCATACGGAGACATATATATCCAAGGGTTTTAAGATTCTTCCTAGTCAGGTATATTCCTAGGCGTTGAATATGTGGTGTTGGGTCCATTTCGTTGAGCAAGGAGTAGGTCTAGTCTGTTACATATTTGGCTTATGGAATGTTATCTGTGCTAATTTCAGTCTCCGGTTTTATGCAGCACCCCAAGGCACCTTTCCCCATAAGCAAGCACTAGTTGGTTTTCTAAATTTGAGACCCTGTTCTGTTTTGTAATTCAGTTCATGTGTAGTCAACTTTACATTCCGTGTATTAGTGATATCTTATGATGTTTCTTTTTCTGTGTGACGTAGTTCACGTAGAATCACCGTACCTGCATCCACTCACTATGCCGCTACGGGCCTGATGACACAGATTTCATTGCTGAGTGATATTGCATTGTACGTACGTGCCACAACTTCTTTATCCATTTTTTGCTTTCTGGGATATTTACCTGATACTGTAGACGAGCTTCTTGTGAACACAGCCGTCCCAAATATTGGGGTGGCTGTCTGTTTTTGATTTTAATTTCCGTAAGCTCTAGGACCATAAGTGCAATTGCCATAGGCTGTGTTGCTTTGTTTCTTACGTGTTTCAGGAAACACCATACACTTCTCCAGGGTGGCTGCTGGCAATTTAAATCCTGCCAATCAGCATAACAAGGCTCCCTGTTCTCCATATCCTGTCCTACCTTTCTGGATTTTACACTTTTTTCAGATGGCCCTTTTGCCCGGGGGGCAGTGAGATTTCATTGTAGTGCAGATTTCCTTTACAGGCTTGCTTGGTTGGCCAAAAAGGGCGTATGCGTTTTTTCCTGAATATATTCAGGAAAAAACGCATACGCCCTTTTTGGCCAAGTGCATCATTGTCGACGTTGTGCCTCTTTTCCTATGCTTTCAGGGCAATTACAGTCTACCCCCTGCAATCGTTTTCCTGAAATTCTGCCCCTCTTTCAAGTCCCCTTCGCAGGCTTACTTCAATATACTTTTGGAAGGTAGCTGTCATTTATAACTCTGCAGGTTTGTGAAATACAGTGCCCCTGAGCTCCTTTCTTCAACTCGCTTTCTTGTGAGCTGGGCTCAAAACCGCAGGATTGCTTCAGGCACTAATCTGTTTCCAGCAGGGCACGCTGAGCCTTTGGTTAATTCCTCTTCCTGGTGGGAAATGAGCGTTACATTTGCCCGTGCAGACACCTATAGCTAGTCTCTCAGTGGTTCTCCCTATTCCTGTTCATCTTGCACAGAAATTGCAAGCTGTGCCAAAGAGGAGGTTAAAGGCACTGACTCTCCAAGCGGGGAGAGTGTTAGTAAAGCAATTGGAATGGTGAACCCGAGGACCAGGATACGAAAACTGAGATGCATTTTAAATCGTTTCCCAATCACACGGTGGACGATACTCTGGGTTTCCCATGCATGTTTTAGCTGGAGGAAGAATCCCTTGAACCTGGAGAGTTGGGACCCATGGAATGGGTACCATGCAGTATGACTTCAAAGGGTCTGCATTTGCTCACCGAAACTCACCAATGCTATCAGCCTGAAGTGTCCAGCCTTATGTCTCAACCAGCTCTGTGTGTAGATGTGGTCAATCACGGTTGCATCACATGCCCTGAGTGAATTATTTAAGAATTGCTCCCTATTTCACTGTCTTTGTGTTTTGGTTTCGAAATTTATTTGGATAATGGGATTTATCGGATTTTCACTGCTGCGTTTCGGCCGCTGTACACACGCTTGATTGTCTTACGGAGACATATATATCCATGGGTTTTAAGATTCTTCCTAGTCAGGTATATTCCTAGGCGTTGAATATGTGGTGTTGAGTCCATTTCGTTGAGCAAGGAGTAGGTCTTATCTATTACATATTTGGCTTATGGAAAGTTATCTGTGCTAATTTCAGTCTCTGGTTTTATGCAGCACCCCAACGCACCTTTCCCCATAAGCAAGCACTAGTTGGTTTTCTAAATTTGAGACCCTGTTCTGTTTTGTAATTCAGTTCATGTGTAGTCAAGTTTACATTCCGTGTATTAGTGATATCTTATGATGTTTCTTTTTCTGTGTGACGTAGTTCACGTAGAATCACCGTACCTGCATCCACTCACTATGCCGCTATGGGCCTGATGACACAGATTTCATTGCTGAGTGATATTGCATTGTACGTACGTGCCAAAACTTCTTTATCCATTTTTTGCTTTCTGGGATATTTACCTGATACTGTAGACGAGCTTCTTGTGAACACAGCCGTCCCAAATATTGGGGTGGCTGTCTGTTTTTGATTTAAACTTCCATAAGCTATAGGACCATAAGTGGAAGTGCCATAGGCTGTGTTGCTTTATTTCTTACGTGTTTCAGGAAACACCATACACTTCTCCAGGGTGGCTGCTGGCAATTTACATCCTGCCAATCAGCATAACAAGGCTCCCTGTTCTCCATATCCTGTCCTACCTTTCTGGATTTTACACTTTTTTCAGATGGCCCTTTTGCCCGGGGGGCAGTGAGACTTCATTGTAGTGCAGATTTCCTTTACAGGCTTGCTTGGTTGGCCAAAAAGGGCGTATGCGTTTTTTCCTGAATATATTCAGGAAAAAACGCATACGCCCTTTTTGGCCAAGTGCATCATTGTCGACGTTCTGCCTCTTTTCCTATGCTTTCAGGGCAATTCCAGTCTACGCCCTGCATTCGTTTTCCTGAAATTCTGCCCCGCTTTCAAGTCCCCTTCGCAGGCTTACTTCAATATATTTTTGGAGGATAGCTGTCATTTATAACTCTGAAGGTTTGTGAATTACATTGCCCCTGAGCTCCTTTCTTCAACTCGCTTTCTTGTGAGCTGGGCAGAAAACCGCAGGATTGCTTCAGGCCCTAATCTGTTTCCGGCAGGGCACGCTGAGCCTTTGGTTAATTCCTCTTCCTGGTGGGAAATGAGCGTTACATTTGCCCGTGCAGACACCTATAGCTAGTCTCTCATTGGTTCTCCCTATTCCTGTTCATCTTGCACAGAAATTGCAAGCTGTGCCAAAGAGGAGGTTAAAGGCACTGACTCTCCAAGCGGGGAGAGTGTTAGTAAAGCATCTGGAATGGTGAACCCGAGGAACAGGGTACGAAAATTGAGATGCATTTTAAATCGTTTCCCAATCACACGGTGGACCATACTGTGGGTTTCCCATGCATGTTTTAGCTGGAGGAAGAATCCCTTGAACCTGGAGAGTTGGGACCCATGGAATAGGTACCATGCAGTATGACTTCAAAGGGTCTGCATTTGCTCACCGAAACTCACCAATGCTATCAGCCTGAAGTGTCCAGCCTTATGTCTCAACCAGCTCTGGGTATAGATGTGTTAAATCCAGGTTGCATCACATGCCCTGAGTGAATTATTTAAGAATTGCTCTCTATTTCACTGTCTTTGTGTTTTGTTTTTGAAATTTATTTTGATAATGGGATTTATCGGATTTTCACTGCTGCGTTTATGCCGCTGTACACACGCTTAATTCTCTTACGGAGACATATAAATCTATGGGTTTTAAGATTCTTCCTAGTCAGGTATATTCCTAGGCGTTGAATATGTGGTGTTGAGTCCATTTCGTTGAGCAAGCAGTAGGTCTAGTCTGTTACATATTTGGCTTATGGAATGTTATCTGTGCTAATTTCAGTCTCTGGTTTTATGCAGCACCCCAAGGCACCTTTCCCCATAAGCAAGCACTAGTTGGTTTTCTAAATTTGAGACCCTGTTCTGTTTTGTAATTCAGTTCATGTGTAGTCAAGTTTACATTCCGTGTATTAGTGATATCTTATGATGTTTCTTTTTCTATGTGACGTAGTTCACGTAGAATCACGGTACCTGCATCCACTCACTATGCCGCTACGGGCCTGATGACACAGATTTCATTGCTGAGTGATATTGCATTGTACGTACGTGCCACAACTTCTTTATCCATTTTTTGCTTTCTGGGATATTTACCTGATACTGTAGACGAGCTTCTTGTGAACACAGCCGTCACAAATATTGGGGTGGCTGTCTGTTTTTGATTTTAATTTCCGTAAGCTCTAGGACCATAAGTGCAATTGCCATAGGCTGTGTTGCTTTGTTTCTTACGTGTTTCAGGAAACACCATACACTTCTCCAGGGTGGCTGCTGGCAATTTACATCCTGCCAATCAGCATAACAAGGCTCCCTGTTCTCCATATCCTGTCCTACCTTTCTGGATTTTACACTTTTTTCAGATGGCCCTTTTGCCCGGGGGGCAGTGAGATTTCATTGTAGTGCAGATTTCCTTTACAGGCTTGCTTGGTTGGCCAAAAAGGGCGTATGCGTTTTTTCCTGAATTTATTCAGGAAAAAACGCATACGCCCTTTTTGGCCAAGTGCATCATTGTCGACGTTCTGCCTCTTTTCCTATGCTTTCAGGGCAATTCCAGTCTACCCCCTGCAATCGTTTTCCTGAAATTCTGCCCCTCTTTCAAGTCCCCTTCGCAGGCTTACTTCAATATACTTTTGGAAGGTAGCTGTCATTTATAACTCTGCAGGTTTGTGAAATACAGTGCCCCTGAGCTCCTTTCTTCAACTCGCTTTCTTGTGAGCTGGGCTCAAAACCGCAGGATTGCTTCAGGCACTAATCTGTTTCCAGCAGGGCACGCTGAGCCTTTGGTTAATTCCTCTTCCTGGTGGGAAATGAGCGTTACATTTGCCCGTGCAGACACCTACAGCTAGTCTCTCAGTGGTTCTCCCTATTCCTGTTCATCTTGCACAGAAATTGCAAGCTGTGCCAAAGAGGAGGTTAAAGGCACTGACTCTCCAAGCGGGGAGAGTGTTAGTAAAGCATCTGGAATGGTGAACCCGAGGACCAGGATACAAAAACTGAGATGCATTTTAAATCGTTTCCCAATCACACGGTGGACGATACTCTGGGTTTCCCATGCATGTTTTAGCTGGAGGAAGAATCCCTTGAATCTGGAGAGTTGGGACCCATGGAATGGGTACCATGCAGTATGACTTCAAAGGGTCTGCATTTGCTCACTGAAACTCACCAATGCTATCAGCCTGAAGTGTCCAGCCTTATGTCTCAACCAGCTCTGGGTGTAGATGTGGTCAATCACGGTTGCATCACATGCCCTGAGTGAATTATTTAAGAATTGCTCCCTATTTCACTGTCTTTGTGTTTTGGTTTCGAAATTTATTTGGATAATGGGATTTATCGGATTTTCACTGCTGCGTTTCGGCCGCTGTACACACGCTTGATTGTCTTATGGAGACATATATATCCATGGGTTTTAAGATTCTTCCTAGTCAGGTATATTCCTAGACGTTGAATATGTCGTGTTGAGTCCATTTCGTTGAGCAAGGAGTAGGTCTTGTCTATTACATATTTGGCTTATGGAAAGTTATCTGTGCTAATTTCAGTCTCTGGTTTTATGCAGCACCCCAAGGCACCTTTCCCCATAAGCAAGCACTAGTTGGTTTTCTAAATTTGAGACCCTGTTCTGTTTTGTAATTCAGTTCATGTGTAGTCAAGTTTACATTCCGTGTATTAGTGATATCTTATGATGTTTCTTTTTCTGTGTGACGTAGTTCACGTAGAATCACCGTACCTGCATCCACTCACTATGCCGCTACGGGCCTGATGACACAGATTTCATTGCTGAGTGATATTGCATTGCACGTACGTGCCACAACTTCTTTATCCATTTTTTGCTTTCTGGGATATTTACCTGTTACGGTAGACGAGCTTCTTGGGAACACAGCCGTCCCAAACTTTCGGGTGGCTCTCTGTTTTTGATTTTAATTTCCCTAAGCAATAGGACCATAAGTGCAATTGCCATTGGCTGTGTTGCTTTATTTCTTACGTGTTTCAGGAAACACCATACACTTCTCCAGGGTGGCTGTTCACAATTTACATCCTGCCAATCAGCATAACAATGCTCCCTGTTCTCCATATCCTGTCCTACGTTTCTGGATTTTACACTTTCTTCAGATGGCCCTTTTGCCCGGGGGGCAGTGAGATTTCATTGTAGTGCAGATTTCATTTACAGGCTTGCTTGGTTGGCCAAAAAGGGCGTATGCGTTTTTTCCTGAATATATTCAGGAAAAAACGCATACGCCCTTTTTGGCCAAGTGCATCATTGTCGACGTTGTGCCTCTTTTCTTATGCTTTCAGGGCAATTCCAGTTTACCCCCTGCAATCGTTTTCCTGAAATTCTGCCCCGCTTTCAAGTCCCCTTCGCAGGCTTACTTCAATATACTTTTGGAAGATAGCTGTCATTTATAACTCTGCAGGATTGTGAATTACAGTGCCCCTGAGCTCCTTTCTTCAACTCGCTTTCTTGTGAGCTGGGCACAAAACCGCAGGATTGCTTCAGGCACTAATCTGTTTTCAGCAGGGCACGCTGAGCCTTTGGTTAATTCCTCTTCCTGGTGGGAAATGAGCGTTACATTTGCCCGTGCAGACACCTACACCTAGTCTCTCATTGGTTCTCCCTATTCCTGTTCCTCTTGCACAGAAATTGCAAGCTGTGCCAAAGAGGAGGTTAAAGGCACTGACTCTCCAAGCGGGGAGAGTGTTAGTAAAGCATCTGGAATGGTGAACCCGAGGACCAGGATACGAAAACTGAGATGCATTTTAAATCGTTTCCCAATCACACGGTGGACGATACTCTGGGTTTCCCATGCATGTTTTAGCTGGAGGAAGAATCCCTTGAACCTGGAGAGTTGGGACCCATGGAATGGGTACCATGCAGTATGACTTCAAAGGGTCTGCATTTGCTCACCGAACCTCACCAATGCTATCAGCCTGAAGTGTCCAGCCTTATGTCTCAACCAGCTCTGGGTGTAGATGTGGTCATTCCCGGTTGGATCACATGCCCTGAGTGGATTATTTAAGAATTGCTCTCTATTTCACTGTCTTTGTGTTTTGTTTTCGAAATTTATTTGGATAATGGGATTTATCGGATTTTCACTGCTGCGTTTCGGCCGCTGTACACACGCTTGATTCTCTTACGGAGACATATATATCCATGGGTTTTAAGATTCTTCCTAGTCAGGTATATTCCTAGCCGTTGAATATGTGGTGTTGGGTCCATTTCGTTGAGCAAGGAGTAGGTCTAGTCTGTTACATATTTGGCTTATGGAATGTTATCTGTGCTAATTTCAGTCTCTGGTTTTATGCAGCACCCCAAGGCACCTTTCCCCATAAGCAAGCACTAGTTGGTTTTCTAAGTTTGAGACCCTGTTCTGTTTTGTAATTCAGTTCATGTGTAGTCAAGTTTACATTCCGTGTATTAGTGATAACTTATGATGTTTCTTTTTCAGTGTGACGTAGTTCACGTAGAATCACCGTACCTGCATCCACTCACTATGCCGCTACGGGCCTGATGACACAGATTTCATTGCTGAGTGATATTGCATTGTACGTACGTGCCACAACTTCTTTATCCATTTTTTGCTTTCTGGGATATTTACCTGATACTGTAGACGAGCTTCTTGTGAACACAGCCGTCACAAATATTGGGGTGGCTGTCTGTTTTTGATTTTAATTTCCGTAAGCTCTAGGACCATAAGTGCAATTGCCATAGGCTGTGTTGCTTTGTTTCTTACGTGTTTCAGGAAACACCATACACTTCTCCAGGGTGGCTGCTGGCAATTTACATCCTGCCAATCAGCATAACAAGGCTCCCTGTTCTCCATATCCTGTCCTACCTTTCTGGATTTTACACTTTTTTCAGATGGCCCTTTTGCCCGGGGGGCAGTGAGACTTCATTGTAGTGCAGATTTCCTTTACAGGCTTGCTTGGTTGGCCAAAAAGGGCGTATGCGTTTTTTCCTGAATATATTCAGGAAAAAACGCATACGCCCTTTTTGGCCAAGTGCATCATTGTCGACGTTCTGCCTCTTTTCCTATGCTTTCAGGGCAATTCCAGTCTAGCCCCTGCAATCGTTTTCCTGAAATTCTGCCCCGCTTTCAAGTCCCCTTCGCAGGCTTACTTCAATATATTTTTGGAGGATAGCTGTCATTTATAACTCTGCAGGTTTGTGAATTACATTGCCCCTGAGCTCCTTTCTTCAACTCGCTTTCTTGTGAGCTGGGCACAAAACCGCAGGATTGCTTCAGGCCCTAATCTGTTTCCGGCAGGGCACGCTGAGCCTTTGGTTAATTCCTCTTCCTGGTGGGAAATGAGCGTTACATTTGCCCGTGCAGACACCTATAGCTAGTCTCTCATTGGTTCTCCCTATTCCTGTTCATCTTGCACAGAAATTGCAAGCTGTGCCAAAGAGGAGGTTAAAGGCACTGACTCTCCAAGCGGGGAGAGTGTTAGTAAAGCATCTGGAATGGTGAACCCGAGGAACAGGGTACGAAAACTGAGATGCATTTTAAATCGTTTCCCAATCACACGGTGGACCATACTGTGGGTTTCCCATGCATGTTTTAGCTGGAGGAAGAATCCCTTGAACCTGGAGAGTTGGGACCCATGCAATAGGTACCATGCAGTATGACTTCAAAGGGTCTGCATTTGCTCACCGAAACTCACCAATGCTATCAGCCTGAAGTGTCCAGCCTTATGTCTCAACCAGCTCTGGGTGTAGATGTGTTAAATCCAGGTTGCATCACATGCCCTGAGTGAATTATTTTAGAATTGCTCTCTATTTCACTGTCTTTGTGTTTTGTTTTTGAAATTTATTTTGATAATGGGATTTATCGGATTTTCACTGCTGCGTTTATGCCGCTGTACACACGCTTAATTCTCTTACGGAGACATATAAATCCATGGGTTTTAAGATTCTTCCTAGTCAGGTATATTCCTAGGCGTTGAATATGTGGTGTTGAGTCCATTTCGTTGAGCAAGGAGTAGGTCTAGTCTGTTACATATTTGGCTTATGGAATGTTATCTGTGCTAATTTCAGTCTCTGGTTTTATGCAGCACCCCAAGGCACCTTTCCCCATAAGCAAGCACTAGTTGGTTTTCTAAATTTGAGACCCTGTTCTGTTTTGTAATTCAGTTCATGTGTAGTCAAGTTTACATTCCGTGTATTAGTGATATCTTATGATGTTTCTTTTTCTGTGTGACGTAGTTCACGTAGAATCACCGTACCTGCATCCACTCACTATGCCGCTACGGGCCCGATGACACAGATTTCATTGCTGAGTGATATTGCATTGCACGTACGTGCCACAACTTCTTTATCCATTTTTTGCTTTCTGGGATATTTACCTGGTACTGTAGACGAGCTTCTTGGGAACACAGCCGTCCCAAACTTTGGGGTGGCTCTCTGTTTTTGATTTTAATTTCCCTAAGCAATAGGACCATAAGTGCAATTGCCATAGGCTGTGTTGCTTTATTTCTTACGTGTTTCAGGAAACACCATACACTTCTCCAGGGTGGCTGTTCACAATTTACATCCTGCCAATCAGCATAACAAGGCTCCCTGTTCTCCATATCCTGTCCTACGTTTCTGGATTTTACACTTTCTTCAGATGGCCCTTTTGCCCGGGGGGCAGTGAGATTTCATTGTAGTGCAGATTTCCTTTACAGGCTTGCTTGGTTGGCCAAAAAGGGCGTATGCGTTTTTTCCTGAATATATTCAGGAAAAAACGCATACGCCCTTTTTGGCCAAGTGCATCATTGTCGACGTTGTGCCTCTTTTCCTATGCTTTCAGGGCAATTCCAGTCTACCCCCTGCAATCGTTTTCCTGAAATTCTGCCCCTCTTTCAAGTCCCCTTCGCAGGCTTACTTCAATATACTTTTGGAAGATAGCTGTCATTTATAACTCTGCAGGATTGTGAATTACAGTGCCCCTGAGCTCCTTTCTTCAACTCGCTTTCTTGTGAGCTGGGCACAAAACCGCAGGATTGCTTCAGGCACTAATCTGTTTCCAGCAGGGCACGCTGAGCCTTTGGTTAATTCCTCTTCCTGGTGGGAAATGAGCGTTACATTTGCCCGTGCAGACACCTACAGCTAGTCTCTCATTGGTTCTCCCTATTCTTGTTCCTCTTGCACAGAAATTGCAAGCTGTGCCAAAGAGGAGGTTAAAGGCAATGACTCTCCAAGCGGGGAGAGTGTTAGTAAAGCATCTGGAATGGTGAACCCGAGGACCAGGATACGAAAACTGAGATGCATTTTAAATCGTTTCCCAATCACACGGTGGACGATACTCTGGCTTTCCCATGCATGTTTTAGCTGGAGGAAGAATCCCTTGAACCTGGAGAGTTGGGACCCATGGAATGGGTACCATGCAGTATGACTTCAAAGGGTCTGCATTTGCTCACCGAAACTCATCAATGCTATCAGCCTGAAGTGTCCAGCCTTATGTCTCAACCAGCTCTGGGTGTAGATGTGGTCATTCCCGGTTGCATCACATGCCCTGAGTGAATTATTTAAGAATTGCTCTCTATTTCACTGTCTTTGTGTTTTGTTTTCGAAATTTATTTGGATAATGGGATTTATCGGATTTTCACTGCTGCGTTTCGGCCGCTGTACACACGCTTGATTCTCTTACGGAGACATATATATCCATGGGTTTTAAGATTCTTCCTAGTCAGGTATATTCCTAGGCGTTGAATATGTGGTGTTGGGTCCATTTCGTTGAGCAAGGAGTAGGTCTAGTCTGTTACATATTTGGCTTATGGAATGTTATCTGTGCTAATTTCAGTCTCTGGTTTTATGCAGCACCCCAAGGCACCTTTCCCCATAAGCAAGCACTAGTTGGTTTTCTAAATTTGAGACCCTGTTCTGTTTTGTAATTCAGTTCATGTGTAGTCAAGTTTACATTCCGTGTATTAGTGATATCTTATGATGTTTCTTTTTCTGTGTGACGTAGTTCACGTAGAATCACCGTACCTGCATCCACTCACTATGCCGCTACGGGCCTGATGACACAGATTTCATTGCTGAGTGATATTGCATTGTACGTACGTGCCACAACTTCTTTATCCATTTTTTGCTTTCTGGGATATTTACCTGATACTGTAGACGAGCTTCTTGTGAACACAGCCGTCACAAATATTGGGGTGGCTGTCTGTTTTTGATTTTAATTTCCGTAAGCTCTAGGACCATAAGTGCAATTGCCATAGGCTGTGTTGCTTTGTTTCTTACGTGTTTCAGGAAACACCATACACTTCTCCAGGGTGGCTGCTGGCAATTTACATCCTGCCAATCAACATAACAAGGCTCCCTGTTCTCCATATCCTGTCCTACCTTTCTGGATTTTACACTTTTTTCAGATGGCCCTTTTGCCCGGGGGGCAGTGAGATTTCATTGTAGTGCAGATTTCCTTTACAGGCTTGCTTGGTTGGCCAAAAAGGGCGTATGCGTTTTTTCCTGAATATATTCAGGAAAAAACGCATACGCCCTTTTTGGCCAAGTGCATCATTGTTGACGTTGTGCCTCTTTTCCTATGCTTTCAGGGCAATTCCAGTCTACCCCCTGCAATCGTTTTCCTGAAATTCTGCCCCTCTTTCAAGTCCCCTTCGCAGGCTTACTTCAATATACTTTTGGAAGGTAGCTGTCATTTATAACTCTGCAGGTTTGTGAAATACAGTGCCCCTGAGCTTCTTTCTTCAACTCGCTTTCTTGTGAGCTGGGCTCAAAACCGCAGGATTGCTTCAGGCACTAATCTGTTTCCAGCAGGGCACGCTGAGCCTTTGGTTAATTCCTCTTCCTGGTGGGAAATGAGCGTTACATTTGCCCGTGCAGACACCTACAGCTAGTCTCTCATTGGTTCTCCCTATTCTTGTTCCTCTTGCACAGAAATTGCAAGCTGTGCCAAAGAGGAGGTTAAAGGCAATGACTCTCCAAGCGGGGAGAGTGTTAGTAAAGCATCTGGAATGGTGAACCCGAGGACCAGGATACGAAAACTGAGATGCATTTTAAATCGTTTCCCAATCACACGGTGGACGATACTCTGGGTTTCCCATGCATGTTTTAGCTGGAGGAAGAATCCCTTGAACCTGGAGAGTTGGGACCCATGGAATGGGTACCATGCAGTATGACTTCAAAGGGTCTGCATTTGCTCACCGAAACTCACCAATGCTATCAGCCTGAAGTGTCCAGCCTTATGTCTCAACCAGCTCTGGGTGTAGATGTGGTCATTCCCGGTTGCATCACATGCCCTGAGTGAATTATTTAAGAATTGCTCTCTATTTCACTGTCTTTGTGTTTTGTTTTCGAAATTTATTTGGATAATGGGATTTATCGGATTTTCACTGCTGCGTTTCGGCCGCTGTACACACGCTTGATTCTCTTACGGAGACATATATATCCATGGGTTTTAAGATTCTTCCTAGTCAGGTATATTCCTAGGCGTTGAATATGTCGTGTTGGGTCCATTTCGTTGAGCAAGGAGTAGGTCTAGTCTGTTACATATTTGGCTTATGGAATATTATCTGTGCTAATTTCAGTCTCTGGTTTTATGCAGCACCCCAAGGCACCTTTCCCCATAAGCAAGCACTAGTTGGTTTTCTAAATTTGAGACACTGTTCTGTTTTGTAATTCAGTTCATGTGTAGTCAAGTTTACATTCCGTGTATTAGTGATATCTTATGATGTTTCTTTTTCTGTGTGACGTAGTTCACGTAGAATCACCGTACCTGCATCCACTCACTATGCCGCTACGGGCCTGATGACACAGATTTCATTGCTGAGTGATATTGCATTGTACGTACGTGCCACAACTTCTTTATCCATTTTTTGCTTTCTGGGATATTTACCTGATACTGTAGACGAGCTTCTTGTGAACACAGCCGTCACAAATATTGGGGTGGCTGTCTGTTTTTGATTTTAATTTCCGTAAGCTCTAGGACCATAAGTGCAATTGCCATAGGCTGTGTTGCTTTGTTTCTTACGTGTTTCAGGAAACACCATACACTTCTCCAGGGTGGCTGCTGGCAATTTACATCCTGCCAATCAGCAAAACAAGGCTCCCTGTTCTCCATATCCTGTCCTACCTTTCTGGATTTTACACTTTTTTCAGATGGCCCTTTTGCCCGGGGGGCAGTGAGATTTCATTGTAGTGCAGATTTCCTTTACAGGCTTGCTTGGTTGGCCAAAAAGGGCGTATGCGTTTTTTCCTGAATATATTCAGGAAAAAACGCATACGCCCTTTTTGGCCAAGTGCATCATTGTCGACGTTGTGCCTCTTTTCCTATGCTTTCAGGGCAATTCCAGTCTACCCCCTGCAATCGTTTTCCTGAAATTCTGCCCCTCTTTCAAGTCCCCTTCGCAGGCTTACTTCAATATACTTTTGGAAGGTAGCTGTCATTTATAACTCTGCAGGTTTGTGAAATACAGTGCCCCTGAGCTCCTTTCTTCAACTCGCTTTCTTGTGAGCTGGGCTCAAAACCGCAGGATTGCTTCAGGCACTAATCTGTTTCCAGCAGGGCACGCTGAGCCTTTGGTTAATTCCTCTTCCTGGTGGGAAATGAGCGTTACATTTGCCCGTGCAGACACCTACAGCTAGTCTCTCAGTGGTTCTCCCTATTCCTGTTCATCTTGCACAGAAATTGCAAGCTGTGCCGAAGAGGAGGTTAAAGGCACTGACTCTCCAAGCGGGGAGAGTGTTAGTAAAGCATCTGGAATGGTGAACCCGAGGACCAGGATACGAAAACTGAGATGCATTTTAAATCGTTTCCCAATCACACGGTGGACGATACTCTGGGTTTCCCATGCATGTTTTAGCTGGAGGAAGAATCCCTTGAACCTGGAGAGTTGGGACCCATGGAATGGGTACCATGCAGTATGACTTCAAAGGGTCTGCATTTGCTCACCGAAACTCACCAATGCTATCAGCCTGAAGTGTCCAGCCTTATGTCTCAACCAGCTCTGGGTGTAGATGTGTTAAATCCAGGTTGCATCACATGCCCTGAGTGAATTATTTAAGAATTGCTCTCTATTTCACTGTCTTTGTGTTTTGTTTTTGAAATTTATTTTGATAATGGGATTTATCGGATTTTCACTGCTGCGTTTATGCCGCTGTACACACGCTTAATTCTCTTACGGAGACATATAAATCCATGGGTTTTAAGATTCTTCCTAGTCAGGTATATTCCTAGGCGTTGAATATGTGGTGTTGAGTCCATTTCGTTGAGCAAGGAGTAGGTCTTGTCTATTACATATTTGGCTCATGGAATGTTATCTGTGCTAATTTCAGTCTCTGGTTTTATGCAGCACCCCAAGGCACCTTTCCCCATAAGCAAGCACTAGTTGGTTTTCTAAATTTGAGACCCTGTTCTGTTTTGTAATTCAGTTCATGTGTAGTCAAGTTTACATTCCGTGTATTAGTGATATCTTCTGATGTTTCTTTTTCTGTGTGACGTAGTTCACGTAGAATCACCGTACCTGCATCCGCTCACTATGCCGCTATGGGCCTGATGACACAGATTTCATTGCTGAGTGATATTGCATTGCACGTACGTGCCACAACTTCTTTATCCATTTTTTGCTTTCTGGAATATTTACCTGGTACTGTAGACGAGCTTCTTGGGAACACAGCCGTCCCAAACTTTGGGGTGGCTGTCTGTTTTTGATTTTAATTTCCGTAAGCTCTAGGACCATAAGTGCAATTGCCATAGGCTGTGTTGCTTTGTTTCTTACGTGTTTCAGGAAACACCATACACTTCTCCAGGGTGGCTGCTGGCAATTTACATCCTGCCAATCAGCATAACAAGGCTCCCTGTTCTCCATATCCTGTCCTACCTTTCTGGATTTTACACTTTTTTCAGATGGTCCTTTTGCCCGGGGGGCAGTGAGATTTCATTGTAGTGCAGATTTCCTTTACAGGCTTGCTTGGTTGGCCAAAAAGGGCGTATGCGTTTTTTCCTGAATTTATTCAGGAAAAAACGCATACGCCCTTTTTGGCCAAGTGCATCATTGTCGACGTTGTGCCTCTTTTCCTATGCTTTCAGGGCAATTCCAGTCTACCCCCTGCAATCGTTTTCCTGAAATTCTGCCCCGCTTTCAAGTCCCCTTCGCAGGCTTACTTCAATATACTTTTGGAAGGTAGCTGTCATTTATAACTCTGCAGGTTTGTGAAATACAGTGCCCCTGAGCTCCTTTCTTCAACTCGCTTTCTTGTGAGCTGGGCTCAAAACCGCAGGATTGCTTCAGGCACTAATCTGTTTCCAGCAGGGCACGCTGAGCCTTTGTTTAATTCCTCTTCCTGGTGGGAAATGAGCGTTACATTTGCCCGTGCAGACACCTACAGCTAGTCTCTCATTGGTTCTCCCTATTCCTGTTCATCTTGCACAGAAATTGCAAGCTGTGCCAAAGAGGCGGTTAAAGGCACTGACTCTCCAAGCGGGGAGAGTGTTAGTAAAGCATCTGGAATGGTGAACCCGAGGACCAGGATACGAAAACTGAGATGCATTTTAAATCGTTTCCCAATCACACGGTGGACGATATTCTGGGTTTCCCATGCATGTTTTAGCTGGAGGAAGAATCCCTTGAACCTGGAGAGTTGGGACCCATGGAATGGGTACCATGCAGTATGACTTCAAAGGGTCTGCATTTGCTCACCGAAACTCACCAATGCTATCAGCCTGAAGTGTCCAGCCTTATGTCTCAACCAGCTCTGGGTGTAGATGTGGTCAATCACGGTTGCATCACATGTCCTGAGTGAATTATTTAAGAATTGCTCCCTATTTCACTGTCTTTGTGTTTTGGTTTCGAAATTTATTTGGATAATGGGATTTATCGGATTTTCACTGCTGCGTTTCGGCCGCTGTACACACGCTTGATTCTCTTACGGAGACATATAAATCCATGGGTTTTAAGATTCTTCCTAGTCAGGTATATTCCTAGGCGTTGAATATGTGGTGTTGAGTCCATTTCGTTGAGCAAGGAGTAGGTCTTGTCTATTACATATTTGGCTTATGGAAAGTTATGTGTGCTAATTTCAGTCTCTGGTTTTATGCAGCACCCCAAGGCACCTTTCCCCATAAGCAAGCACTAGTTTGTTTTCTAAATTTGAGACCCTGTTCTGTTTTGTAATTCAGTACATGTGTAGTCAAGTTTACATTCCGTGTATTAGTGATATCTTATGATGTTTCTTTTTCTGTGTGACGTAGTTCACGTAGAATCACCGTACCTGCATCCACTCACTATGCCGCTACGGGCCTGATGACACAGATTTCATTGCTGAGTGATATTGCATTGCACGTACGTGCCACAACTTCTTTATCCATTTTTTGCTTTCTGGGATATTTACCTGGTACTGTAGACGAGCTTCTTGGGAACACAGCCGTCCCAAACTTTGGGGTGGCCTTCTGTTTTTGATTTTAATTTCCGTAAGCTCTAGGACCATAAGTGCAATTGCCATAGGCTGTGTTGCTTTGTTTCTTACGTGTTTCAGGAAACACCATACACTTCTCCAGGGTGGCTGCTGGCAATTTACATCCTGGCAATCAGCATAACAAGGCTCCCTGTTCTCCATATCCTGTCCTACCTTTCTGGATTTTACACTTTTTTCAGATGGCCCTTTTGCCCGGGGGGCAGTGAGATTTCATTGTAGTGCAGATTTCCTTTACAGGCTTGCTTGGTTGGCCAAAAAGGGCGTATGCGTTTTTTCCTGAATATATTCAGGAAAAAACGCATACGCCCTTTTTGGCCAAGTGCATCATTGTCGACGTTCTGCCTCTTTTCCTATGCTTTCAGGGCAATTCCAGTCTATCCCCTGCAATCGTTTTCCTGAAATTCTGCCCCGCTTTCAAGTCCCCTTCGCAGGCTTACTTCAATATATTTTTGGAGGATAGCTGTCATTTATAACTCTGCAGGTTTGTGAATTACAGTGCCCCTGAGCTCCTTTCTTCAACTCGCTTTCTTGTGAGCTGGGCACAAAGCCGCAGGATTGCTTCAGGCCCTAATCTGTTTCCGGCAGGGCACGCTGATCCTTTGGTTAATTCCTCTTCCTGGTGGGAAATGAGCGTTACATTTGCCCGTGCAGAAACCTACAGCTAGTCTCTCATTGGTTCTCCCTATTCCTGTTCATCTTGCACAGAAATTGCAAGCTGTGCCAAAGAGGAGGTTAAAGGCACTGACTCTCCAAGCGGGGAGAGTGTTAGTAAAGCATCTGGAATGGTGAACCCGAGGACCAGGGTACGAAAACTGAGATGCATTTTAAATCGTTTCCCAATCACACGGTGGACCATACTGTGGGTTTCCCATGCATGTTTTAGCTGGAGGAAGAATCCCTTGAACCTGGAGAGTTGGGAGCCATGGAATAGGTACCATGCAGTATGACTTCAAAGGGTCTGCATTTGCTAACCGAAACTCACCAATTTTATCAGCCTGAAGTGTCCAGCCTTATGTCTCAACCAGCTCTGGGTGTAGATGTGTTAAATCCAGGTTGCATCACATGCCCTGAGTGAATTATTTAAGAATTGCTCTCTATTTCACTGTCTTTGTGTTTTGTTTTTGAAATTTATTTTGATAATGGGATTTATCGGATTTTCACTGCTGCGTTTATGCTGCTGTACACACGCTTAATTCTCTTACGGAGACATATAAATCCATGGGTTTTAAGATTCTTCCTAGTCAGGTATATTCCTAGGCGTTGAATATGTGGTGTTGAGTCCATTTCGTTGAGCAAGGAGTAGGTCTTGTCTATTACATATTTGGCTTATGGAAAGTTAACTGTGCTAATTTCAGTCTCTGGTTTTATGCAGCACCCCAACGCACCTTTCCCCATAAGCAAACACTAGTTGGTTTTCTAAATTTGAGACCCTGTTCTGTTTTGTAATTCAGTTCATGTGTAGTCAAGTTTACATTCCGTGTATTAGTGATATCTTATGATGTTTCTTTTTCTGTGTGACGTAGTTCACGTAGAATCACCGTACCTGCATCCACTCACTATGCCGCTACGGGCCTGATGACACAGATTTCATTGCTGAGTGATATTGCATTGTACGTACGTGCCACAACTTCTTTATCCATTTTTTGCTTTCTGGGATATTTACCTGATACTGTAGACGAGCTTCTTGTGAACACAGCCGTCCCAAATATTGGGGTGGCTGTCTGTTTTTGATTTAAACTTCCATAAGCTATAGGACCATAAGTGGAAGTGCCATAGGCTGTGTTGTTTTATTTCTTACGTGTTTCAGGAAACACCATACACTTCTCCAGGGTGGCTGCTGGCAATTTACATCCTGCCAATCAGCATAACAAGGCTCCCTGTTGTCCATATCCTGTCCTACCTTTCTGGATTTTACACTTTTTTCAGATGGCCCTTTTGCCCGGGGGGCAGTGAGACTTCATTGTAGTGCAGATTTCCTTTACAGGCTTGCTTGGTTGGCCAAAAAGGGCGTATGCGTTTTTTCCTGAATTTATTCAGGAAAAAACGCATACGCCCTTTTTGGCCAAGTGCATCATTGTCGACGTTGTGCCTCTTTTCCTATGCTTTCAGGGCAATTCCAGTCTACCCCCTGCAATCGTTTTCCTGAAATTCTGCCCCTCTTTCAAGTCCCCTTCGCAGGCTTACTTCAATATACTTTTGGAAGGTAGCTGTCATTTATAACTCTGCAGGTTTGTGAAATACAGTGCCCCTGAGCTCCTTTCTTCAACTCGCTTTCTTGTGAGCTGGGCACAAAACCGCAGGATTGCTTCAGGCACTAATCTGTTTCCAGCAGGGCACGCTGAGCCTTTGGTTAATTCCTCTTCCTGGTGGGAAATGAGCGTTACATTTGCCCGTGCAGACACCTACAGCTAGTCTCTCATTGGTTCTCCCTATTCCTGTTCATCTTGCACAGAAATTGCAAGCTGTGCCAAAGAGGAGGTTAAAGGCACTGACTCTCCAAGCGGGGAGAGTGTTAGTAAAGCATCTGGAATGGTGAACCCGAGGACCAGGGTACGAAAACTGAGATGCATTTTAAATCGTTTCCCAATCACACGGTGGACCATACTGTGGGTTTCCCATGCATGTTTTAGCTGGAGGAAGAATCCCTTGAACCTGGAGAGTTGGGACCCATGGAATGGGTACCATGCAGTATGACTTCAAAGGGTCTGCATTTGCTCACCGAAACTCACCAATGCTATCAGCCTGAAGTGTCCAGCCTTATGTCTCAACCAGCTCTGGGTGTAGATGTGGTCAATCACGGTTGCATCACATGCCCTGAGTGAATTATTTAAGAATTGCTCCCTATTTCACTGTCTTTGTGTTTTGGTTTCGAAATTTATTTGGATAATGGGATTTATCGGATTTTCACTGCTGCGTTTATGCCGCTGTACACACGCTTAATTCTCTTACGGAGACATATAAATCCATGGGTTTTAAGATTCTTCCTAGTCAGGTATATTCCTAGGCGTTGAATATGTGGTGTTGAGTCCATTTCGTTGAGCAAGGAGTAGGTCTTGTCTATTACATATTTGGCTTATGGAAAGTTATCTGTGCTAATTTCAGTCTCTGGTTTTATGCAGCACCCCAACGCACCTTTCCCCATAAGCAAGCACTAGTTGGTTTTCTAAATTTTAGACCCTGTTCTGTTTTGTAATTCAGTTCATGTGTAGTCAAGTTTACATTCCGTGTATTAGTGATATCTTATGATGTTTCTTTTTCTGTGTGACGTAGTTCACGTAGAATCACCGTACCTGCATCCACTCACTATGCCGCTACGGGCCTGATGACACAGATTTCATTGCTGAGTGATATTGCATTGCACGTACGTGCCACAACTTCTTTATCCATTTTTTGCTTTCTGGGATATTTACCTGGTACTGTAGACGAGTTTCTTGGGAACACGGCCGTCCCAAACTTTGGGTGGCTGTCTGTTTTTGATTTTAATTTCCGTAAGCTCTAGGACCATAAGTGGAAGTGCCATAGGCTGTGTTGCTTTGTTTCTTACGTGTTTCAGGAAACACCATACACTTCTCCAGGGTGGCTGCTGGCAATTTACATCCTGCCAATCAGCATAACAAGGCTCCCTGTTCTCCATATCCTGTCCTACCTTTCTGGATTTTACACTTTATTCAGATGGCCCTTTTGCCCCAGGGGCAGTGAGATTTCATTGTAGTGCAGATTTCCTTTACAGGCTTGCTTGGTTGGCCAAAAAGGGCGTATGCGTTTTTTCCTGAATATATTCAGGAAAAAACGCATACGCCCTTTTTGGCCAAGTGCATCATTGTCGACGTTCTGCCTCTTTTCCTATGCTTTCAGGGCAATTCCAGTCTACCCCCTGCAATCGTTTTCCTGAAATTCTGCGCCGCTTTCAAGTCCCCTTCGCAGGCTTACTTCAATATCCTTTTGGAAGGTAGCTGTCATTTATAACTCTGCAGGTTTGTGAATTACAGTGCCCCTGAGCTCCTTTCTTCAACTCGCTTTCTTGTGAGCTGGGCACAAAACTGCAGGATTGCTTCAGGCCCTAATCTGTTTCCGGCAGGGCACGCTGAGCCTTTGGTTAATTCCTCTTCCTGGTGGGAAATGAGCGTGACATTTGCCCGTGCAGACACCTACAGCTAGTCTCTCATTGGTTCTCCCTATTCCTGTTCCTCTTGCACAGAAATTGCAAGCTGTGCCAAAGAGGAGGTTAAAGGCACTGACTCTCCAAGCGGGGAGAGTGTTAGTAAAGCATCTGGAATGGTGAACCCGAGGACCAGGATACGAAAACTGAGATGCATTTTAACTCGTTTCCCAATCACACGGTGGACGATACTCTGGGTTTCCCATGCATGTTTTAGCTGGAGGAAGAATCCCTTGAACCTGGAGAGTTGGGACCCATGGAATGGGTACCATGCAGTATGACTTCAAAGGGTCTGCATTTGCTCACCGAAACTCACCAATGCTATCAGCCTGAAGTGTCCAGCCTTATGTCTCAACCAGCTCTGGGTGTAGATGTGGTCAATCACGGTTGCATCACATGCCCTGAGTGAATTATTTAAGAATTGCTCTCTATTTCACTGTCTTTGTGTTTTGTTTTCGAAATTTATTTGGATAATGGGATTTATCGGATTTTCACTGCTGCGTTTCGGCCGCTGTACACACGCTTGTTTCTCTTACGGAGACATATATATCCATGGGTTTTAAGATTCTTCCTAGTCAGGTATATTCCTAGGCGTTGAATATGTGGTGTTGGGTCCATTTCGTTGAGCAAGGAGTAGGTCTAGTCTGTTACATATTTGGCTTATGGAATGTTATCTGTGCTAATTTCCGTCTATGGTTTTATGCAGCACCCCAAGGCACCTTTCCCCATAAGCAAGCACTAGTTGGTTTTCTAAATTTGAGACCCTGTTCTGTTTTGTAATTCAGTTCATGTGTAGTCAAGTTTACATTCCGTGTATTAGTGATATCTTATGATGTTTCTTTTTCTGTGTGACGTAGTTCACGTAGAATCACCGTACCTGCATCCACTCACTATGCCGCTACGGGCCTGATGACACAGATTTCATTGCTGAGTGATATTGCATTGTACGTACGTGCCACAACTTCTTTATCCATTTTTTGCTTTCTGGGATATTTACCTGATACTGTAGACGAGCTTCTTGTGAACACAGCCGTCCCAAATATTGGGGTGGCTGTCTGTTTTTGATTTTAATTTCCGTAAGCTCTATGACCATAAGTGCAATTGCCATAGGCTGTGTTGCTTTGTTTCTTACGTGTTTCAGGAAACACCATACACTTCTCCAGGGTGGCTGCTGGCAATTTACATCCTGCCAATCAGCATAACAAGGCTCCCTGTTCTCCATATCCTTTCCTACCTTTCTGGATTTTACACTTTTTTCAGATGGCCCTTTTGCCCGGGGGGCAGTGAGATTTCATTGTAGTGCAGATTTCCTTTACAGGCTTGCTTGGTTGGCCAAAAAGGGCGTATGCGTTTTTTCCTGAATTTATTCAGGAAAAAACGCATACGCCCTTTTTGGCCAAGTGCATCATTGTCGATGTTCTGCCTCTTTTCCTATGCTTTCAGGGCAATTCCAGTCTACACCCTGCAATCGTTTTCCTGAAATTCTGCGCCGCTTTCAAGTCCCCTTCGCAGGCTTACTTCAATATACTTTTGGAAGGTAGCTGTCATTTATAACTCTGCAGGTTTGTGAAATACAGTGCCCCTGAGCTCCTTTCTTCAACTCGCTTTCTTGTGAGCTGGGCTCAAAACCGCAGGATTGCTTCAGGCACTAATCTGTTTCCAGCAGGGCACGCTGAGCCTTTGGTTAATTCCTCTTCCTGGTGGGAAATGAGCGTTACATTTGCCCGTGCAGACACCTACAGCTAGTCTCTCATTGGTTCTCCCTATTTCTGTTCATCTTGCACAGAAATTGCAAGCTGTGCCAAAGAGGCGGTTAAAGGCACTGACTCTCCAAGCGGGGAGAGTGTTAGTAAAGCATCTGGAATGGTGAACCCGAGAACCAGGATACGAAAACTGAGATGAATTTTAAATCGTTTCCCAATCACACGGTGGACGATACTCTGGGTTTCCCATGCATGTTTTAGCTGGAGGAAGAATCCCTTGAACCTGGAGAGTTGGGACCCATGGAATGGGTACCATGCAGTATGACTTCAAAGGGTCTGCATTTGCTCACCGAAACTCACCAATGCTATCAGCCTGAAGTGTCCAGCCTTATGTCTCAACCAGCTCTGGGTGTAGATGTGGTCAATCACGGTTGCATCACATGCCCTGAGTGAATTATTTAAGAATTGCTGTCTATTTCACTGTCTTTGTGTTTTGTTTTTGAAATTTATTTTGATAATGGGATTTATCGGATTTTCACTGCTGCGTTTATGCTGCTGTACACACGCTTAATTCTCTTACGGAGACATATAAATCCATGGGTTTTAAGATTCTTCCTAGTCAGGTATATTCCTAGGCGTTGAATATGTGGTGTTGAGTCCATTTCGTAGAGCAAAGAGTAGGTCTAGTCTGTTACATAGTTGGCTTATGGAATGTTATCTGTGCTAATTTCAGTCTCTGGTTTTATGCAGCACCCCAACACACCTTTCCCTATAAGCAAGCACTAGTTGGTTTTCTAAATTTGAGACCCTGTTCTGTTTTGTAATTCAGTTCATGTGTAGTCAAGTTTACATTCCGTGTATTAGTGATATCTTATGATGTTTCTTTTTCTGTGTGACGTAGTTCACGTAGAATCACCGTACCTGCATCCACTCACTATGCCGCTACGGGCCTGATGACACAGATTTCATTGCTGAGTGATATTGCATTGCACGTACGTGCCACAACTTCTTTATCCATTTTTTGCTTTCTGGGATATTTACCTGGTACTGTAGACGAGCTTCTTGGGAACACGGCCGTCCCAAACTTTGGGGTGGCTGTCTGTTTTTGATTTTAATTTCCGTAAGCTCTAGGACCATAAGTGGAAGTGCCATAGGCTGTGTTGCTTTGTTTCTTACGTGTTTCAGGAAACACCATACACTTCTCCAGGGTGGCTGCTGGCAATTTACATCCTGCCAATCAGCATAACAAGGCTCCCTGTTCTCCATATCCTGTCCTACCTTTCTGGATTTTACACTTTATTCAGATGGCCCTTTTGCCCCAGGGGCAGTGAGATTTCATTGTAGTGCAGATTTCCTTTACAGGCTTGCTTGGTTGGCCAAAAAGGGCGTATGCGTTTTTTCCTGAATATATTCAGGAAAAAACGCATACGCCCTTTTTGGCCAAGTGCATCATTGTCGACGTTGTGCCTCTTTTCCTATGCTTTCAGGGCAATTCCAGTCTACCCCCTGCAATCGTTTTCCTGAAATTCTGCCCCGCTTTCAAGTCCCCTTCGCAGGCTTACTTCAATATACTTTTGGAAGGTAGCTGTCATTTATAACTCTGCAGGTTTGTGAAATACAGTGTCCCTGAGCTCCTTTCTTCAACTCGCTTTCTTGTGAGCTGGGCACAAAACTGCAGGATTGCTTCAGGCCCTAATCTGTTTCCGGCAGGGCACGCTGAGCCTTTGGTTAATTCCTCTTCCTGGTGGGCAATGAGCGTTACATTTGCCCGTGCAGACACCTATAGCTAGTCTCTCATTGGTTCTCCCTATTCCTGTTCATCTTGCACAGAAATTGTAAGCTGTGCCAAACAGGAGGTTAAAGGCACTGACTCTCCAAGCGGGGAGACTGTTAGTAAAGCATCTGGAATGGTGAACCCGAGGACCAGGGTACGAAAACTGAGATGCATTTTAAATCGTTTCCCAATCACACGTTGGACCATACTGTGGGTTTCCCATGCATGTTTTAGCTGGAGGAAGAATCCCTTGAACCTGGAGAGTTGGGAGCCATGGAATAGGTACCATGCAGTATGACTTCAAAGGGTCTGCATTTGCTCACCGAAACTCACCAATGCTATCAGCCTGAAGTGTCCAGCCTTATGTCTCAACCAGCTCTGGGTGTAGATGTGTTAAATCCAGGTTGCATCACATGCCCTGAGTGAATTATTTAAGAATTGCTCTCTATTTCACTGTCTTTGTGTTTTGTTTTTGAAATTTATTTTGATAATGGGATTTATCGGATTTTCACTGCTGCGTTTATGCCGCTGTACACACGCTTAATTCTCTTACGGAGACATATAAATCCATGGGTTTTAAGATTCTTCCTAGTCAGGTATATTCCTAGGCGTTGAATATGTGGTGTTGAGTCCATTTCGTTGAGCAAGGAGTAGGTCTAGTCTGTTACATATTTGGCTTATGGAATGTTATCTGTGCTAATTTCAGTCTCTGGTTTTATGCAGCACCCCAAGGCACCTTTCCCCATAAGCAAGCACTAGTTGGTTTTCTAAATTTGAGACCCTGTTCTGTTTTGTAATTCAGTTCATGTGTAGTCAAGTTTACATTCCGTGTATTAGTGATATCTTATGATGTTTCTTTTTCTGTGTGACGTAGTTCACGTAGAATCACCGTACCTGCATCCACTCACTATGCCGCTACGGGCCTGATGACACAGATTTCATTGCTGAGTGATATTGCATTGCACGTACGTGCCACAACTTCTTTATCCATTTTTTGCTTTCTGGGATATTTACCTGGTACTGTAGACGAGCTTCTTGGGAACACAGCCGTCCCAAAGTTTGGGGTGGCTGTCTGTTTTTGATTTTAATTTCCGTAAGCTCTAGGACCATAAGTGCAATTGCCATAGGCTGTGTTGCTTTGTTTCTTACGTGTTTCAGGAAACACCATACACTTCTCCAGGGTGGCTGCTGGCAATTTACATCCTGCCAATCAGCATAACAAGGCTCCCTGTTCTCCATATCCTGTCCTACCTTTCTGGATTTTACAGTTTTTTCAGATGGCCCTTTTGCCCCAGGGGCAGTGAGATTTCATTGTAGTGCAGATTTCCTTTACAGGCTTGCTTGGTTGGCCAAAAAGGGCGTATGCGTTTTTTCCTGAATATATTCAGGAAAAAACGCATACGCCCTTTTTGGCCAAGTGCATCATTGTCGACGTTGTGCCTCTTTTCCTATGCTTTCAGGGCAATTCCAGTCTACCCCCTGCAATCGTTTTCCTGAAATTCTGCCCCGCTTTCAAGTCCCCTTCGCAGGCTTACTTCAATATACTTTTGGAAGATAGCTGTCATTTATAACTCTGCAGGTTTGTGAAATACAGTGCCCCTGAGCTCCTTTCTTCAACTCGCTTTCTTGTGAGCTGGGCACAAAACCGCAGGATTGCTTCAGGCACTAATCTGTTTCCAGCAGGGCACGCTGAGCCTTTGGTTAATTCCTCTTCCTGGTGGGAAATTAGCGTTACATTTGCCCGTGCAGACACCTACAGCTAGTCTCTCATTGGTTCTCCCTATTCCTGTTCCTCTTGCACAGAAATTGCAAGCTGTGCCAAAAAGGAAGTTAAAGGCACTGACTCTCCAAGCGGGGAGAGTGTTAGTAAAGCATCTGGAATGGTGAACCCGAGGACCAGGATACGAAAACTGAGATGCATTTTAAATCGTTTCCCAATCACACGGTGGACGATACTCTGGGTTTCCCATGCATGTTTTAGCTGGAGGAAGAATCCCTTGAACCTGGAGAGTTGGGACCCATGGAATGGGTACCATGCAGTATGACTTCAAAGGGTCTGCATTTGCTCACCGAAACTCACCAATGCTATCAGCCTGAAGTGTCCAGCCTTATGTCTCAACCAGCTCTGGGTGTAGATGTGGTCATTCCCGGTTGCATCACATGCCCTGAGTGAATTATTTAAGAATTGCTCTCTATTTCACTGTCTTTGTGTTTTGTTTTCGAAATTTATTTGGATAATGGGATTTATCGGATTTTCACTGCTGCGTTTCGGCCGCTGTACACACGCTTGATTCTCTTACGGAGACATATATATCCATGGGTTTTAAGATTCTTCCTAGTCAGGTATATTCCTAGGCGTTGAATATGTGGTGCTGGGTCCATTTCGTTGAGCAAGGAGTAGGTCTAGTCTGTTACATATTTGGCTTATGGAATGTTATCTGTGCTAATTTCAGTCTCTGGTTTTATGCAGCACCCCAAGGCACCTTTCCCCATAAGCAAGCACTAGTTGGTTTTCTAAATTTGAGACCCTGTTCTGTTTTGTAATTCAGTTCATGTGTAGTCAAGTTTACATTCCGTGTATTAGTGATATCTTATGATGTTTCTTTTTCTGTGTGACGTAGTTCACGTAGAATCACCGTACCTGCATCCACTCACTATGCCGCTACGGGCCTGATGACACAGATTTCATTGCTGAGTGATATTGCATTGCACGTACGTGCCACAACTTCTTTATCCATTTTTTGCTTTCTGGGATATTTACCTGGTACTGTAGACGAGCTTCTTGGGAACACGGCCGTCCCAAACTTTGGGGTGGCTGTCTGTTTTTGATTTTAATTTCCGTAAGCTCTAGGACCATAAGTGGAAGTGCCATAGGCTGTGTTGCTTTGTTTCTTACGTGTTTCAGGAAACACCATACACTTCTCCAGGGTGGCTGCTGGCAATTTACATCCTGCCAATCAGCATAACAAGGCTCCCTGTTCTCCATATCCTGTCCTACCTTTCTGGATTTTACACTTTATTCAGATGGCCCTTTTGCCCCAGGGGCAGTGAGATTTCATTGTAGTGCAGATTTCCTTTACAGGCTTGCTTGGTTGGCCAAAAAGGGCGTATGCGTTTTTTCCTGAATATATTCAGGAAAAAACGCATACGCCCTTTTTGGCCAAGTGCATCATTGTCGACGTTGTGCCTCTTTTCCTATGCTTTCAGGGCAATTCCAGTCTACCCCCTGCAATCGTTTTCCTGAAATTCTGCCCCGCTTTCAAGTCCCCTTCGCAGGCTTACTTCAATATACTTTTGGAAGGTAGCTGTCATTTATAACTCTGCAGGTTTGTGAAATACAGTGTCCCTGAGCTCCTTTCTTCAACTCGCTTTCTTGTGAGCTGGGCACAAAACTGCAGGATTGCTTCAGGCCCTAATCTGTTTCCGGCAGGGCACGCTGAGCCTTTGGTTAATTCCTCTTCCTGGTGGGCAATGAGCGTTACATTTGCCCGTGCAGACACCTATAGCTAGTCTCTCATTGGTTCTCCCTATTCCTGTTCATCTTGCACAGAAATTGTAAGCTGTGCCAAACAGGAGGTTAAAGGCACTGACTCTCCAAGCGGGGAGAGTGTTAGTAAAGCATCTGGAATGGTGAACCCGAGGACCAGGGTACGAAAACTGAGATGCATTTTAAATCGTTTCCCAATCACACGTTGGACCATACTGTGGGTTTCCCATGCATGTTTTAGCTGGAGGAAGAATCCCTTGAACCTGGAGAGTTGGGAGCCATGGAATAGGTACCATGCAGTATGACTTCAAAGGGTCTGCATTTGCTCACCGAAACTCACCAATGCTATCAGCCTGAAGTGTCCAGCCTTATGTCTCAACCAGCTCTGGGTGTAGATGTGTTAAATCCAGGTTGCATCACATGCCCTGAGTGAATTATTTAAGAATTGCTCTCTATTTCACTGTCTTTGTGTTTTGTTTTTGAAATTTATTTTGATAATGGGATTTATCGGATTTTCACTGCTGCGTTTATGCCGCTGTACACACGCTTAATTCTCTTACGGAGACATATAAATCCATGGGTTTTAAGATTCTTCCTAGTCAGGTATATTCCTAGGCGTTGAATATGTGGTGTTGAGTCCATTTCGTTGAGCAAGGAGTAGGTCTAGTCTGTTACATATTTGGCTTATGGAATGTTATCTGTGCTAATTTCAGTCTCTGGTTTTATGCAGCACCCCAAGGCACCTTTCCCCATAAGCAAGCACTTGTTGGTTTTCTAAATTTGAGACCCTGTTCTGTTTTGTAATTCAGTTCATGTGTAGTCAAGTTTACATTCCGTGTATTAGTGATATCTTATGATGTTTCTTTTTCTGTGTGACGTAGTTCACGTAGAATCACCGTACCTGCATCCACTCACTATGCCGCTACGGGCCTGATGACACAGATTTCATTGCTGAGTGATATTGCATTGCACGTACGTGCCACAACTTCTTTATCCATTTTTTGCTTTCTGGGATATTTACCTGGTACTGTAGACGAGCTTCTTGGGAACACAGCCGTCCCAAAGTTTGGGGTGGCTGTCTGTTTTTGATTTTAATTTCCGTAAGCTCTAGGACCATAAGTGCAATTGCCATAGGCTGTGTTGCTTTGTTTCTTACGTGTTTCAGGAAACACCATACACTTCTCCAGGGTGGCTGCTGGCAATTTACATCCTGCCAATCAGCATAACAAGGCTCCCTGTTCTCCATATCCTGTCCTACCTTTCTGGATTTTACAGTTTTTTCAGATGGCCCTTTTGCCCCGGGGGCAGTGAGATTTCATTGTAGTGCAGATTTCCTTTACAGGCTTGCTTGGTTGGCCAAAAAGGGCGTATGCGTTTTTTCCTGAATATATTCAGGAAAAAACGCATACGCCCTTTTTGGCCAAGTGCATCATTGTCGACGTTGTGCCTCTTTTCCTATGCTTTCAGGGCAATTCCAGTCTACCCCCTGCAATCGTTTTCCTGAAATTCTGCCCCGCTTTCAAGTCCCCTTCGCAGGCTTACTTCAATATACTTTTGGAAGATAGCTGTCATTTATAACTCTGCAGGTTTGTGAAATACAGTGCCCCTGAGCTCCTTTCTTCAACTCGCTTTCTTGTGAGCTGGGCACAAAACCGCAGGATTGCTTCAGGCACTAATCTGTTTCCAGCAGGGCACGCTGAGCCTTTGGTTAATTCCTCTTCCTGGTGGGAAATTAGCGTTACATTTGCCCGTGCAGACACCTACAGCTAGTCTCTCATTGGTTCTCCCTATTCCTGTTCCTCTTGCACAGAAATTGCAAGCTGTGCCAAAAAGGAGGTTAAAGGCACTGACTCTCCAAGCGGGGAGAGTGTTAGTAAAGCATCTGGAATGGTGAACCCGAGGACCAGGATACGAAAACTGAGATGCATTTTAAATCGTTTCCCAATCACACGGTGGACGATACTCTGGGTTTCCCATGCATGTTTTAGCTGGAGGAAGAATCCCTTGAACCTGGAGAGTTGGGACCCATGGAATGGGTACCATGCAGTATGACTTCAAAGGGTCTGCATTTGCTCACCGAAACTCACCAATGCTATCAGCCTGAAGTGTCCAGCCTTATGTCTCAACCAGCTCTGGGTGTAGATGTGGTCATTCCCGGTTGCATCACATGCCCTGAGTGAATTATTTAAGAATTGCTCTCTATTTCACTGTCTTTGTGTTTTGTTTTCGAAATTTATTTGGATAATGGGATTTATCGGATTTTCACTGCTGCGTTTCGGCCGCTGTACACACGCTTGATTCTCTTACGGAGACATATATATCCATGGGTTTTAAGATTCTTCCTAGTCAGGTATATTCCTAGGCGTTGAATATGTGGTGCTGGGTCCATTTCGTTGAGCAAGGAGTAGGTCTAGTCTGTTACATATTTGGCTTATGGAATGTTATCTGTGCTAATTTCAGTCTCTGGTTTTATGCAGCACCCCAAGGCACCTTTCCCCATAAGCAAGCACTAGTTGGTTTTCTAAATTTGAGACCCTGTTCTGTTTTGTAATTCAGTTCATGTGTAGTCAAGTTTACATTCCGTGTATTAGTGATATCTTATGATGTTTCTTTTTCTGTGTGACGTAGTTCACGTAGAATCACTGTACCTGCATCCACTCACTATGCCGCTACGGGCCTGATGACACAGATTTCATTGCTGAGTGATATTGCATTGTACGTACGTGCCACAACTTCTTTATCCATTTTTTGCTTTCTGGGATATTTATCTGATACTGTAGACGAGCTTCTTGTGAACACAGCCGTCCCAAATATTGGGGTGGCTGTCTGTTTTTGATTTTAATTTCCGTAAGCTCTAGGACCATAAGTGCAATTGCCATAGGCTGTGTTGCTTTGTTTCTTACGTGTTTCAGGAAACACCATACACTTCTCCAGGGTGGCTGCTGGCAATTTACATCCTGCCAATCAGCATAACAAGGCTCCCTGTTCTCCATATCCTGTCCTACCTTTCTGGATTTTACACTTTTTTCAGATGGCCCTTTTGCCCGGGGGGCAGTGAGATTTCATTGTAGTGCAGATTTCCTTTACAGGCTTGCTTGGTTGGCCAAAAAGGGCGTATGCGTTTTTTCCTGAATTTATTCAGGAAAAAACGCATACGCCCTTTTTGGCCAAGTGCATCATTGTCGACGTTCTGCCTCTTTTCCTATGATTTCAGGGCAATTCCAGTCTACACCCTGCAATCGTTTTCCTGAAATTCTGCCCCGCTTTCAAGTCCCCTTCGCAGGCTTACTTCAATATACTTTTGGAAGGTAGCTGTCATTTATAACTCTGCAGGTTTGTGAAATACAGTGCCCCTGAGCTCCTTTCTTCAACTCGCTTTCTTGTGAGCTGGGCTCAAAACCGCAGGATTGCTTCAGGCACTAATCTGTTTCCAGCAGGGCACGCTGAGCCTTTGGTTAATTCCTCTTCCTGGTGGGAAATGAGCGTTACATTTGCCCGTGCAGACACCTAGAGCTAGTCTTTCATTGGTTCTCCCTATTTCTGTTCATCTTGCACAGAAATTGCAAGCTGTGCCAAAGAGGCGGTTAAAGGCACTGACTCTCCAAGCGGGGAGAGTGTTAGTAAAGCATCTGGAATGGTGAACCCGAGGACCAGGATACGAAAACTAAGATGCATTTTAAATCGTTTCCCAATCACACGGTGGACGATACTCTGGGTTTCCCATGCATGTTTTAGCTGGAGGAAGAATCCCTTGAACCTGGAGAGTTGGGACCCATGGAATGGGTACCATGCAGTATGACTTCAAAGGGTCTGCATTTGCTCACCGAAACTCACCAATGCTATCAGCCTGAAGTGTCCAGCCTTATGTCTCAACCAGCTCTGGGTGTAGATGTGGTCAATCACGGTTGCATCACATGCCCTGAGTGAATTATTTAAGAATTGCTCCCTATTTCACTGTCTTTGTGTTTTGGTTTCGAAATTTATTTGGATAATGGGATTTATCGGATTTTCACTGCTGCGTTTATGCCGCTGTACACACGCTTAATTCTCTTATGGAGACATATAAATCCATGGGTTTTAAGATTCTTCCTAGTCAGGTATATTCCTAGGCGTTGAATATGTGGTGTTGAGTCCATTTCGTTGAGCAAGGAGTAGGTCTTGTCTATTACATATTTGGCTTATGGAAAGTTATCTGTGCTAATTTCAGTCTCTGGTTTTATGCAGCACCCCAACGCACCTTTCCCCATAAGCAAGCACTAGTTGGTTTTCTAAATTTGAGACCCTGTTCTGTTTTGTAATTCAGTTCATGTGTAGTCAAGTTTACATTCCGTGTATTAGTGATATCTTATGATGTTTCTTTTTCTGTGTGACGTAGTTCACGTAGAATCACCGTACCTGCATCCACTCACTATGCCGCTACGGGCCTGATGACACAGATTTCATTGCTGAGTGATATTGCATTGTACGTACGTGCCACAACTTCTTTATCCATTTTTTGCTTTCTGGGATATTTACCTGATACTGTAGACGAGCTTCTTGTGAACACAGCCGTCCCAAATATTGGGGTGGCTGTCTGTTTTTGATTTAAACTTCCATAAGCTATAGGACCATAAGTGGAAGTGCCATAGGCTGTGTTGCTTTATTTCTTACGTGTTTCAGGAAACACCATACACTTCTCCAGGGTGGCTGCTGGCAATTTACATCCTGCCAATCAGCATAACAAGGCTCCCTGTTCTCCATATCCTGTCCTACCTTTCTGGATTTTACACTTTTTTCAGATGGCCCTTTTGCCCGGGGGGCAGTGAGACTTCATTGTAGTGCAGATTTCCTTTACAGGCTTGCTTGGTTGGCCAAAAAGGGCGTATGCGTTTTTTCCTGAATATATTCAGGAAAAAACGCATACGCCCTTTTTGGCCAAGTGCATCATTGTCGACGTTCTGCCTCTTTTCCTATGCTTTCAGGGCAATTCCAGTCTACCCCCTGCAATCGTTTTCCTGAAATTCTGCCCCGCTTTCAAGTCCCCTTCGCAGGCTTACTTCAATATATTTTTGGAGGATAGCTGGCATTTATAACTCTGCAGGTTTGTGAATTACATTGCCCCTGAGCTCCTTTCTTCAACTCGCTTTCTTGTGAGCTGGGCACAAAACCGCAGGATTGCTTCAGGCACTAATCTGTTTCCGGCAGGGCACGCTGAGCCTTTGGTTAATTCCTCTTCCTGGTGGGAAATGAGCATTACATTTGCCCCTGCAGACACCTACAGCTAGTCTCTCATTGGTTCTCCCTATTCCTGTTCATCTGGCACAGAAATTGCAAGCTGTGCCAAAGAGGAGGTTAAAGGCACTGACTCTCCAAGCGGGGAGAGTGTTAGTAAAGCATCTGGAATGGTGAACCCGAGGAACAGGATACGAAAACTGAGATGCATTTTAAATCGTTTCCCAATCACACGGTGGACGATACTCTGGGTTTCCCATGCATGTTTTAGCTGGAGGAAGAATCCCTTGAACCTGGAGAGTTGGGAGCCTTGGAATGGGTACCATGCAGTATGACTTCAAAGGGTCTGCATTTGCTCACCGAAACTCACCAATGCTATCAGCCTGAAGTGTCCAGCCTTATGTCTCAACCAGCTCTGGGTGTAGATGTGTTAAATCTAGGTTGCATCACATGCCCTGAGTGAATTATTTAAGAATTGCTCTCTATTTCACTGTCTTTGTGTTTTGTTTTTGAAATTTATTTTGATAATGGGATTTATCGGATTATCACTGCTGCATTTATGCCGCTGTACACACGCTTAATTCTCTTACGGAGACATATAAATCCATGGGTTTTAAGATTCTTCCTAGTCAGGTATATTCCTAGGCGTTGAATATGTGGTGTTGAGTCCATTTCGTAGAGCAAAGAGTAGGTCTAGTCTGTTACATAGTTGGCTTATGGAATGTTATCTGTGCTAATTTCAGTCTTTGGTTTTATGCAGCACCCCAAGGCACCTTTCCCCATAAGCAAGCACTAGTTGGTTTTCTAAATTTGAGACCCTGTTCTGTTTTGTAATTCAGTTCATGTGTAGTCAAGTTTACATTCCGTGTATTAGTGATATCTTATGATGTTTCTTTTTCTGTGTGACGTAGTTCACGTAGAATCACCGTACCTGCATCCACTCACTATGCCGCTACGGGCCTGATGACACAGATTTCATTGCTGAGTGATATTGCATTGCACGTACGTGCCACAACTTCTTTATCCATTTTTTGCTTTCTGGGATATTTACCTGGTACTGTAGACGAGCTTCTTGGGAACACGGCCGTCCCAAACTTTGGGGTGGCTGTCTGTTTTTGATTTTAATTTCCGTAAGCTCTAGGACCATAAGTGGAAGTGCCATAGGCTGTGTTGCTTTGTTTCTTACGTGTTTCAGGAAACACCATACACTTCTCCAGGGTGGCTGCTGGCAATTTACATCCTGCCAATCAGCATAACAAGGCTCCCTGTTCTCCATATCCTGTCCTACCTTTCTGGATTTTACACTTTATTCAGATGGCCCTTTTGCCCCAGGGGCAGTGAGATTTCATTGTAGTGCAGATTTCCTTTACAGGCTTGCTTGGTTGGCCATAAAGGGCGTATGCGTTTTTTCCTGAATATATTCAGGAAAAAACGCATACGCCCTTTTTGGCCAAGTGCATCATTGTCGACGTTGTGCCTCTTTTCCTATGCTTTCAGGGCAATTCCAGTCTACCCCCTGCAATCGTTTTCCTGAAATTCTGCCCCGCTTTCAAGTCCCCTTCGCAGGCTTACTTCAATATCCTTTTGGAAGGTAGCTGTCATTTATAACTCTGCAGGTTTGTGAATTACAGTGCCCCTGAGCTCCTTTCTTCAACTCGCTTTCTTGTGAGCTGGGCACAAAACTGCAGGATTGCTTCAGGCCCTAATCTGTTTCCGGCAGGGCACGCTGAGCCTTTGGTTAATTCCTCTTCCTGGTGGGAAATGAGCGTTACATTTGCCTGTGCAGACACCTACAGCTAGTCTCTCATTGGTTCTCCCTATTCCTGTTCCTCTTGCACAGAAATTGCAAGCTGTGCCAAAGAGGAGGTTAAAGGCACTGACTCTCCAAGCGGGGAGAGTGTTAGTAAAGCATCTGGAATGGTGAACCCGAGGACCAGGATACGAAAACTGAGATGCATTTTAACTCGTTTCCCAATCACACGGTGGACGATACTCTGGGTTTCCCATGCATGTTTTAGCTGGAGGAAGAATCCCTTGAACCTGGAGAGTTGGGACCCATGGAATGGGTACCATGCAGTATGACTTCAAAGGGTCTGCATTTGCTCACCGAAACTCACCAATGCTATCAGCCTGAAGTGTCCAGCCTTATGTCTCAACCAGCTCTGGTTGTAGATGTGGTCAATCACGGTTGCATCACATGCCCTGAGTGAATTATTTAAGAATTGCTCTCTATTTCACTGTCTTTGTGTTTTGTTTTCGAAATTTATTTGGATAATGGGATTTATCGGATTTTCACTGCTGCGTTTCGGCCGCTGTACACACGCTTGTTTCTCTTACGGAGACATATATATCCATGGGTTTTAAGATTCTTCCTAGTCAGGTATATTCCTAGGCGTTGAATATGTGGTGTTGGGTCCATTTCGTTGAGCAAGGAGTAGGTCTAGTCTGTTACATATTTGGCTTATGGAATGTTATCTGTGCTAATTTCAGTCTCTGGTTTTATGCAGCACCCCAAGGCACCTTTCCCCATAAGCAAGCACTAGTTGGTTTTCTAAATTTGAGACCCTGTTCTGTTTTGTAATTCAGTTCATGTGTAGTCAAGTTTACATTCCGTGTATTAGTGATATCTTATGATGTTTCTTTTTCTGTGTGACGTAGTTCACATAGAATCACCGTACCTGCATCCACTCACTATGCCGCTACGGGCCTGATGACACAGATTTCATTGCTGAGTGATATTGCATTGTACGTACGTGCCACAACTTCTTTATCCATTTTTTGCTTTCTGGGATATTTACCTGATACTGTAGACGAGCTTCTTGTGAACACAGCCATCCCAAATATTGGGGTGGCTGTCTGTTTTTGATTTTAATTTCCGTAAGCTCTATGACCATAAGTGCAATTGCCATAGGCTGTGTTGCTTTGTTTCTTACGTGTTTCAGGAAACACCATACACTTCTCCAGGGTGGCTGCTGGCAATTTACATCCTGCCAATCAGCATAACAAGGCTCCCTGTTCTCCATATCCTTTCCTACCTTTCTGGATTTTACACTTTTTTCAGATGGCCCTTTTGCCCGGGGGGCAGTGAGATTTCATTGTAGTGCAGATTTCCTTTACAGGCTTGCTTGGTTGGCCAAAAAGGGCGTATGCGTTTTTTCCTGAATTTATTCAGGAAAAAACGCATACGCCCTTTTTGGCCAAGTGCATCATTGTCGATGTTCTGCCTCTTTTCCTATGCTTTCAGGGCAATTCCAGTCTACACCCTGCAATCGTTTTCCTGAAATTCTGCGCCGCTTTCAAGTCCCCTTCGCAGGCTTACTTCAATATACTTTTGGAAGGTAGCTGTCATTTATAACTCTGCAGGTTTGTGAAATACAGTGCCCCTGAGCTCCTTTCTTCAACTCGCTTTCTTGTGAGCTGGGCTCAAAACCGCAGGATTGCTTCAGGCACTAATCTGTTTCCAGCAGGGCACGCTGAGCCTTTGGTTAATTCCTCTTCCTGGTGGGAAATGAGCGTTACATTTGCCCGTGCAGACACCTACAGCTAGTCTCTCATTGGTTCTCCCTATTTCTGTTCATCTTGCACAGAAATTGCAAGCTGTGCCAAAGAGGCGGTTAAAGGCACTGACTCTCCAAGCGGGGAGAGTGTTAGTAAAGCATCTGGAATGGTGAACCCGAGAACCAGGATACGAAAACTGAGATGAATTTTAAATCGTTTCCCAATCACACGGTGGACGATACTCTGGGTTTCCCATGCATGTTTTAGCTGGAGGAAGAATCCCTTGAACCTGGAGAGTTGGGACCCATGGAATGGGTACCATGCAGTATGACTTCAAAGGGTCTGCATTTGCTCACCGAAACTCACCAATGCTATCAGCCTGAAGTGTCCAGCCTTATGTCTCAACCAGCTCTGGGTGTAGATGTGTTAAATCCAGGTTGCATCACATGCCCTGAGTGAATTATTTAAGAATTGCTCTCTATTTCACTGTCTTTGTGTTTTGTTTTAGAAATTTATTTTGATAATGGGATTTATCGGATTTTCACTGCTGCGTTTATGCTGCTGTACACACGCTTAATTCTCTTACGGAGACATATAAATCCATGGGTTTTAAGATTCTTCCTAGTCAGGTATATTCCTAGGCGTTGAATATGTGGTGTTGAGTCCATTTCGTAGAGCAAAGAGTAGGTCTAGTCTGTTACATAGTTGGCTTATGGAATGTTATCTGTGCTAATTTCAGTCTCTGGTTTTATGCAGCACCCCAACACACCTTTCCCTATAAGCAAGCACTAGTTGGTTTTCTAAATTTGAGACCCTGTTCTCTTTTGTAATTCAGTTCATGTGTAGTCAAGTTTACATTCCGTGTATTAGTGATATCTTATGATGTTTCTTTTTCTGTGTGACGTAGTTCACGTAGAATCACCGTACCTGCATCCACTCACTATGCCGCTACGGGCCTGATGACACAGATTTCATTGCTGAGTGATATTGCATTGCACGTACGTGCCACAACTTCTTTATCCATTTTTTGCTTTCTGGGATATTTACCTGGTACTGTAGACGAGCTTCTTGGGAACACGGCCGTCCCAAACTTTGGGGTGGCTGTCTGTTTTTGATTTTAATTTCCGTAAGCTCTAGGACCATAAGTGGAAGTGACATAGGCTGTGTTGCTATGTTTCTTACGTGTTTCAGGAAACACCATACACTTCTCCAGGGTGGCTGCTGGCAATTTACATCCTGCCAATCAGCATAACAAGGCTCCCTGTTCTCCATATCCTGTCCTACCTTTCTGGATTTTACACTTTATTCAGATGGCCCTTTTGCCCCAGGGGCAGTGAGATTTCATTGTAGTGCAGATTTCCTTTACAGGCTTGCTTGATTGGCCAAAAAGGGCGTATGCGTTTTTTCCTGAATATATTCAGGAAAAAACGCATACGCCCTTTTTGGCCAAGTGCATCATTGTCGACGTTGTGCCTCTTTTCCTATGCTTTCAGGGCAATTCCAGTCTACCCTCTGCAATCGTTTTCCTGAAATTCTGCCCCGCTTTCAAGTCCCCTTCGCAGGCTTACTTCAATATACTTTTGGAAGGTAGCTGTCATTTATAACTCTGCAGGTTTGTGAAATACAGTGTCCCTGAGCTCCTTTCTTCAACTCGCTTTCTTGTGAGCTGGGCACAAAACTGCAGGATTGCTTCAGGCCCTAATCTGTTTCCGGCAGGGCACGCTGAGCCTTTGGTTAATTCCTCTTCCTGGTGGGCAATGAGCGTTACATTTGCCCGTGCAGACACCTATAGCTAGTCTCTCATTGGTTCTCCCTATTCCTGTTCATCTTGCACAGAAATTGTAAGCTGTGCCAAACAGGAGGTTAAAGGCACTGACTCTCCAAGCGGGGAGAGTGTTAGTAAAGCATCTGGAATGGTGAACCCGAGGACCAGGGTACGAAAACTGAGATGCATTTTAAATCGTTTCCCAATCACACGTTGGACCATACTGTGGGTTTCCCATGCATGTTTTAGCTGGAGGAAGAATCCCTTGAACCTGGAGAGTTGGGAGCCATGGAATAGGTACCATGCAGTATGACTTCAAAGGGTCTGCATTTGCTCACCGAAACTCACCAATGCTATCAGCCTGAAGTGTCCAGCCTTATGTCTCAACCAGCTCTGGGTGTAGATGTGGTCATTCCCGGTTGCATCACATGCCCTGAGTGAATTATTTAAGAATTGCTCCCTATTTCACTGTCTTTGTGTTTTGGTTTCGAAATTTATTTGGATAATGGGATTTATCGGATTTTCACTGCTGCGTTTATGCTGCTGTACACACGCTTAATTCTCTTACGGAGACATATAAATCCATGGGTTTTAAGATTCTTCCTAGTCAGGTATATTCCTAGGCGTTGAATATGTGGTGTTGAGTCCATTTCGTAGAGCAAAGAGTAGGTCTAGTCTGTTACATAGTTGGCTTATGGAATGTTATCTGTGCTAATTTCAGTCTCTGGTTTTATGCAGCACCCCAACACACCTTTCCCTATAAGCAAGCACTAGTTGGTTTTCTAAATTTGAGACCCTGTTCTCTTTTGTAATTCAGTTCATGTGTAGTCAAGTTTACATTCCGTGTATTAGTGATATCTTATGATGTTTCTTTTTCTGTGTGACGTAGTTCACGTAGAATCACCGTACCTGCATCCACTCACTATGCCGCTACGGGCCTGATGACACAGATTTCATTGCTGAGTGATATTGCATTGCACGTACGTGCCACAACTTCTTTATCCATTTTTTGCTTTCTGGGATATTTACCTGGTACTGTAGACGAGCTTCTTGGGAACACGGCCGTCCCAAACTTTGGGGTGGCTGTCTGTTTTTGATTTTAATTTCCGTAAGCTCTAGGACCATAAGTGGAAGTGACATAGGCTGTGTTGCTTTGTTTCTTACGTGTTTCAGGAAACACCATACACTTCTCCAGGGTGGCTGCTGGCAATTTACATCCTGCCAATCAGCATAACAAGGCTCCCTGTTCTCCATATCCTGTCCTACCTTTCTGGATTTTACACTTTATTCAGATGGCCCTTTTGCCCCAGGGGCAGTGAGATTTCATTGTAGTGCAGATTTCCTTTACAGGCTTGCTTGATTGGCCAAAAAGGGCGTATGCGTTTTTTCCTGAATATATTCAGGAAAAAACGCATACGCCCTTTTTGGCCAAGTGCATCATTGTCGACGTTGTGCCTCTTTTCCTATGCTTTCAGGGCAATTCCAGTCTACCCTCTGCAATCGTTTTCCTGAAATTCTGCCCCGCTTTCAAGTCCCCTTCGCAGGCTTACTTCAATATACTTTTGGAAGGTAGCTGTCATTTATAACTCTGCAGGTTTGTGAAATACAGTGTCCCTGAGCTCCTTTCTTCAACTCGCTTTCTTGTGAGCTGGGCACAAAACTGCAGGATTGCTTCAGGCCCTAATCTGTTTCCGGCAGGGCACGCTGAGCCTTTGGTTAATTCCTCTTCCTGGTGGGCAATGAGCGTTACATTTGCCCGTGCAGACACCTATAGCTAGTCTCTCATTGGTTCTCCCTATTCCTGTTCATCTTGCACAGAAATTGTAAGCTGTGCCAAACAGGAGGTTAAAGGCACTGACTCTCCAAGCGGGGAGAGTGTTAGTAAAGCATCTGGAATGGTGAACCCGAGGACCAGGGTACGAAAACTGAGATGCATTTTAAATCGTTTCCCAATCACGCGTTGGACCATACTGTGGGTTTCCCATGCATGTTTTAGCTGGAGGAAGAATCCCTTGAACCTGGAGAGTTGGGAGCCATGGAATAGGTACCATGCAGTATGACTTCAAAGGGTCTGCATTTGCTCACCGAAACTCACCAATGCTATCAGCCTGAAGTGTCCAGCCTTATGTCTCAACCAGCTCTGGGTGTAGATGTGTTAAATCCAGGTTGCATCACATGCCCTGAGTGAATTATTTAAGAATTGCTCTCTATTTCACTGTCTTTGTGTTTTGTTTTTGAAATTTATTTTGATAATGGGATTTATCGGATTTTCACTGCTGCGTTTATGCCGCTGTACACACGCTTAATTCTCTTACGGAGACATATAAATCCATGGGTTTTAAGATTCTTCCTAGTCAGGTATATTCCTAGGCGTTGAATATGTGGTGTTGAGTCCATTTCGTTGAGCAAGGAGTAGGTCTAGTCTGTTACATATTTGGCTTATGGAATGTTATCTGTGCTAATTTCAGTCTCTGGTTTTATGCAGCACCCCAAGGCACCTTTCCCCATAAGCAAGCACTAGTTGGTTTTCTAAATTTGAGACCCTGTTCTGTTTTGTAATTCAGTTCATGTGTAGTCAAGTTTACATTCCGTGTATTAGTGATATCTTATGATGTTTCTTTTTCTGTGTGACGTAGTTCACGTAGAATCACCGTACCTGCATCCACTCACTATGCCGCTACGGGCCTGATGACACAGATTTCATTGCTGAGTGATATTGCATTGCACGTACGTGCCACAACTTCTTTATCCATTTTTTGCTTTCTGGGATATTTACCTGGTACTGTAGACGAGCTTCTTGGGAACACAGCCGTCCCAAAGTTTGGGGTGGCTGTCTGTTTTTGATTTTAATTTCCGTAAGCTCTAGGACCATAAGTGCAATTGCCATAGGCTGTGTTGCTTTGTTTCTTACGTGTTTCAGGAAACACCATACACTTCTCCAGGGTGGCTGCTGGCAATTTACGTCCTGCCAATCAGCATAACAAGGCTCCCTGTTCTCCATATCCTGTCCTACCTTTCTGGATTTTACAGTTTTTTCAGATGGCCCTTTTGCCCCGGGGGCAGTGAGATTTCATTGTAGTGCAGATTTCCTTTACAGGCTTGCTTGGTTGGCCAAAAAGGGCGTATGCGTTTTTTCCTGAATATATTCAGGAAAAAACGCATACGCCCTTTTTGGCCAAGTGCATCATTGTCGACGTTGTGCCTCTTTTCCTATGCTTTCAGGGCAATTCCAGTCTACCCCCTGCAATCGTTTTCCTGAAATTCTGTCCCGCTTTCAAGTCCCCTTCGCAGGCTTACTTCAATATACTTTTGGAAGATAGCTGTCATTTATAACTCTGCAGGTTTGTGAAATACAGTGCCCCTGAGCTCCTTTCTTCAACTCGCTTTCTTGTGAGCTGGGCACAAAACCGCAGGATTGCTTCAGGCACTAATCTGTTTCCAGCAGGGCACGCTGAGCCTTTGGTTAATTCCTCTTCCTGGTGGGAAATTAGCGTTACATTTGCCCGTGCAGACACCTACAGCTAGTCTCTCATTGGTTCTCCCTATTCCTGTTCCTCTTGCACAGAAATTGCAAGCTGTGCCAAAAAGGAGGTTAAAGGCACTGACTCTCCAAGCGGGGAGAGTGTTAGTAAAGCATCTGGAATGGTGAACCCGAGGACCAGGATACGAAAACTGAGATGCATTTTAAATCGTTTCCCAATCACACGGTGGACGATACTCTGGGTTTCCCATGCATGTTTTAGCTGGAGGAAGAATCCCTTGAACCTGGAGAGTTGGGACCCATGGAATGGGTACCATGCAGTATGACTTCAAAGGGTCTGCATTTGCTCACCGAAACTCACCAATGCTATCAGCCTGAAGTGTCCAGCCTTATGTCTCAACCAGCTCTGGGTGTAGATGTGGTCATTCCCGGTTGCATCACATGCCCTGAGTGAATTATTTAAGAATTGCTCTCTATTTCACTGTCTTTGTGTTTTGTTTTCGAAATTTATTTGGATAATGGGATTTATCGGATTTTCACTGCTGCGTTTCGGCCGCTGTACACACGCTTGATTCTCTTACGGAGACATATATATCCATGGGTTTTAAGATTCTTCCTAGTCAGGTATATTCCTAGGCGTTGAATATGTGGTGCTGGGTCCATTTCGTTGAGCAAGGAGTAGGTCTAGTCTGTTACATATTTGGCTTATGGAATGTTATCTGTGCTAATTTCAGTCTCTGGTTTTATGCAGCACCCCAAGGCACCTTTCCCCATAAGCAAGCACTAGTTGGTTTTCTAAATTTGAGACCCTGTTCTGTTTTGTAATTCAGTTCATGTGTAGTCAAGTTTACATTCCGTGTATTAGTGATATCTTATGATGTTTCTTTTTCTGTGTGACGTAGTTCACGTAGAATCACCGTACCTGCATCCACTCACTATGCCGCTACGGGCCTGATGACACAGATTTCATTGCTGAGTGATATTGCATTGTACGTACGTGCCACAACTTCTTTATCCATTTTTTGCTTTCTGGGATATTTACCTGATACTGTAGACGAGCTTCTTGTGAACACAGCCGTCCCAAATATTGGGGTGGCTGTCTGTTTTTGATTTTAATTTCCGTAAGCTCTAGGACCATAAGTGCAATTGCCATAGGCTGTGTTGCTTTCTTTCTTACGTGTTTCAGGAAACACCATACACTTCTCCAGGGTGGCTGCTGGCAATTTACATCCTGCCAATCAGCATAACAAGGCTCCCTGTTCTCCATATCCTGTCCTACCTTTCTGGATTTTACACTTTTTTCAGATGGCCCTTTTGCCCGGGGGGCAGTGAGATTTCATTGCAGTGCAGATTTCCTTTACAGGCTTGCTTGGTTGGCCAAAAAGGGCGTATGCGTTTTTTCCTGAATTTATTCAGGAAAAAACGCATACGCCCTTTTTGGCCAAGTGCATCATTGTCGACGTTCTGCCTCTTTTCCTATGATTTCAGGGCAATTCCAGTCTACACCCTGCAATCGTTTTCCTGAAATTCTGCCCCGCTTTCAAGTCCCCTTCGCAGGCTTACTTCAATATACTTTTGGAAGGTAGCTGTCATTTATAACTCTGCAGGTTTGTGAAATACAGTGCCCCTGAGCTCCTTTCTTCAACTCGTTTTCTTGTGAGCTGGGCTCAAAACCGCAGGATTGCTTCAGGCACTAATCTGTTTCCAGCAGGGCACGCTGAGCCTTTGGTTAATTCCTCTTCCTGGTGGGAAATGAGCGTTACATTTGCCCGTGCAGACACCTACAGCTAGTCTTTCATTGGTTCTCCCTATTTCTGTTCATCTTGCACAGAAATTGCAAGCTGTGCCAAAGAGGCGGTTAAAGGCACTGACTCTCCAAGCGGGGAGAGTGTTAGTAAAGCATCTGGAATGGTGAACCCGAGGACCAGGATACGAAAACTGAGATGCATTTTAAATCGTTTCCCAATCACACGGTGGACGATACTCTGGGTTTCCCATGCATGTTTTAGCTGGAGGAAGAATCCCTTGAACCTGGAGAGTTGGGACCCATGGAATGGGTACCATGCAGTATGACTTCAAAGGGTCTGCATTTGCTCACCGAAACTCACCAATGCTATCACCCTGAAGTGTCCAGCCTTATGTCTCAACCAGCTCTGGGTGTAGATGTGGTCAATCACGGTTGCATCACATGCCCTGAGTGAATTATTTAAGAATTGCTCCCTATTTCACTGTCTTTGTGTTTTGGTTTCGAAATTTATTTGGATAATGGGATTTATCGGATTTTCACTGCTGCGTTTATGCCGCTGTACACACGCTTAATTCTCTTACGGAGACATATAAATCCATGGGTTTTAAGATTCTTCCTAGTCAGGTATATTCCTAGGCGTTGAATATGTGGTGTTGAGTCCATTTCGTTGAGCAAGGAGTAGGTCTTGTCTATTACATATTTGGCTTATGGAAAGTTATCTGTGCTAATTTCAGTCTCTGGTTTTATGCAGCACCCCAAGGCACCTTTCCCCATAAGCAAGCACTAGTTGGTTTTCTAAATTTGAGACCCTGTTCTGTTTTGTAATTCAGTTCATGTGTAGTCAAGTTTACATTCCGTGTATTAGTGATATCTTATGATGTTTCTTTTTCTGTGTGACGTAGTTCACGTAGAATCACCGTACCTGCATCCACTCACTATGCCGCTACGGGCCTGATGACACAGATTTCATTGCTGAGTGATATTGCATTGTACGTACGTGCCACAACTTCTTTATCCATTTTTTGCTTTCTGGGATATTTACCTGATACTGTAGACGAGCTTCTTGTGAACACAGCCGTCCCAAATATTGGGTTGGCTGTCTGTTTTTGATTTAAACTTCCATAAGCTATAGGACCATAAGTGGAAGTGCCATAGGCTGTGTTGCTTTATTTCTTACATGTTTCAGGAAACACCATACACTTCTCCAGGGTGGCTGCTGGCAATTTACATCCTGCCAATCAGCATAACAAGGCTCCCTGTTCTCCATATCCTGTCCTACCTTTCTGGATTTTACACTTTTTTCAGATGGCCCTTTTGCCCGGGGGGCAGTGAGACTTCATTGTAGTGCAGATTTCCTTTACAGGCTTGCTTGGTTGGCCAAAAAGGGCGTATGCGATTTTTCCTGAATATATTCAGGAAAAAACGCATACGCCCTTTTTGGCCAAGTGCATCATTGTCGACGTTCTGCCTCTTTTCCTATGCTTTCAGGGCAATTCCAGTCTACCCCCTGCAATCGTTTTCCTGAAATTCTGCCCCGCTTTCAAGTCCCCTTCGCAGGCTTACTTCAATATATTTTTGGAGGATAGCTGGCATTTATAACTCTGCAGGTTTGTGAATTACATTGCCCCTGAGCTCCTTTCTTCAACTCGCTTTCTTGTGAGCTGGGCACAAAACCGCAGGATTGCTTCAGGCACTAATCTGTTTCCGGCAGGGCACGCTGAGCCTTTGGTTAATTCCTCTTCCTGGTGGGAAATGAGCATTACATTTGCCCCTGCAGACACCTACAGCTAGTCTCTCATTGGTTCTCCCTATTCCTGTTCATCTGGCACAGAAATTGCAAGCTGTGCCAAAGAGGAGGTTAAAGGCACTGACTCTCCAAGCGGGGAGAGTGTTAGTAAAGCATCTGGAATGGTGAACCCGAGGAACAGGATACGAAAACTGAGATGCATTTTAAATCGTTTCCCAATCACACGGTGGACGATACTCTGGGTTTCCCATGCATGTTTTAGCTGGAGGAAGAATCCCTTGAACCTGGAGAGTTGGGAGCCTTGGAATAGGTACCATGCAGTATGACTTCAAAGGGTCTGCATTTGCTCACCGAAACTCACCAATGCTATCAGCCTGAAGTGTCCAGCCTTATGTCTCAACCAGCTCTGGGTGTAGATGTGTTGAATCTAGGTTGCATCACATGCCCTGAGTGAATTATTTAAGAATTGCTCTCTATTTCACTGTCTTTGTGTTTTGTTTTTGAAATTTATTTTGATAATGGGATTTATCGGATTATCACTGCTGCGTTTATGCCGCTGTACACACGCTTAATTCTCTTACGGAGACATATAAATCCATGGGTTTTAAGATTCTTCCTAGTCAGGTATATTCCTAGGCGTTGAATATGTGGTGTTGAGTCCATTTCGTAGAGCAAAGAGTAGGTCTAGTCTGTTACATAGTTGGCTTATGGAATGTTATCTGTGCTAATTTCAGTCTTTGGTTTTATGCAGCACCCCAAGGCACCTTTCCCCATAAGCAAGCACTAGTTGGTTTTCTAAATTTGAGACCCTGTTCTGTTTTGTAATTCAGTTCATGTGTAGTCAAGTTTACATTCCGTGTATTAGTGATATCTTATGATGTTTCTTTTTCTGTGTGACGTAGTTCACATAGAATCACCGTACCTGCATCCACTCACTATTCCGCTACGGGCCTGATGACACAGATTTCATTGCTGAGTGATATTGCATTGCACGTACGTGCCACAACTTCTTTATCCATTTTTTGCTTTCTGGGATATTTACCTGGTACTGTAGACGAGCTTCTTGGGAACACAGCCGTCCCAAAGTTTGGGGTGGCTGTCTGTTTTTGATTTTAATTTCCGTAAGCTCTAGGACCATAAGTGGAAGTGCCATAGGCTGTGTTGCTTTGTTTCTTACGTGTTTCAGGAAACACCATACACTTCTCCAGGGTGGCTGCTGGCAATTTACATCCTGCCAATCAGCATAACAAGGCTCCCTGTTCTCCATATCCTGTCCTACCTTTCTGGATTTTACAGTTTTTTCAGATGGCCCTTTTGCCCCGGGGGAAGTGAGATTTCATTGTAGTGGAGATTTCCTTTACAGGCTTGCTTGGTTGGCCAAAAAGGGCGTATGCGTTTTTTCCTGAATGTATTCAGGAAAAAACGCATACGCCCTTTTTGGCCAAGTGCATCATTGTCGACGTTGTGCCTCTTTTCCTATGCTTGCAGGGCAATTCCAGTCTACCCCCTGCAATCGTTTTCCTGAAATTCTGCCCCGCTTTCAAGTCCCCTTCGCAGGCTTACTTCAATATACTTTTGGAAGATAGCTGTCATTTATAACTGTGCAGGTTTGTGAAATACAGTGCCCCTGAGCTCCTTTCTTCAACTCGCTTTCTTGTGAGCTGGGCACAAAACCGCAGGATTGCTTCAGGCACTAATCTGTTTCCAGCAGGGCACGCTGAGCCTTTGGTTAATTCCTCTTCCTGGTGGGAAATGAGCGTTACATTTGCCCGTGCAGACACCTACAGCTAGTCTCTCATTGGTTCTCCCTATTCCTGTTCATCTTGCACAGAAATTGCAAGCTGTGCCAAAAAGGAGGTTAAAGGCACTGACTCTCCAAGCGGGGAGAGTGTTAGTAAAGCATCTGGAATGGTGAACCCGAGGACCAGGATACGAAAACTGAGATGCATTTTAAATCGTTTCCCAATCACACGGTGGACGATACTCTGGGTTTCCCATGCATGTTTTAGCTGGAGGAAGAATCCCTTGAACCTGGAGAGTTGGGACCCATGGAATGGGTACCATGCAGTATGACTTCAAAGGGTCTGCATTTGCTCACCGAAACTCACCAATGCTATCAGCCTGAAGTGTCCAGCCTTATGTCTCAACCAGCTCTGGGTGTAGATGTGGTCATTCCCGGTTGCATCACATGCCCTGAGTGAATTATTTAAGAATTGCTCCCTATTTCACTGTCTTTGTGTTTTGTTTTCGAAATTTATTTTGATAATGGGATTTATCGGATTTTCACTGCTGCGTTTATGCCGCTGTACACACGCTTGATTCTCTTACGGAGACATATATATCCATGGGTTTTAAGATTCTTCCTAGTCAGGTATATTCCTAGGCGTTGAATATGTGGTGTTGGGTCCATTTCGTTGAGCAAGGAGTAGGTCTTGTCTATTACATATTTGGCTTATGGAAAGTTATCTGTGCTAATTTCAGTCTCTGGTTTTATGCAGCACCCCAACGCACCTTTCCCCATAAGCAAGCACTAGTTGGTTTTCTAAATTTGAGACCCTGTTCTGTTTTGTAATTCAGTTCATGTGTAGTCAAGTTTACATTCCGTGTATTAGTGATATCTTATGATGTTTCTTTTTCTGTGTGACGTAGTTCACGTAGAATCACCGTACCTGCATCCACTCACTATGCCGCTAGGGGCCTGATGACACAGATTTCATTGCTGAGTGATATTGCATTGTACGTACGTGCCACAACTTCTTTATCCATTTTTTGCTTTCTGGGATATTTACCTGATACTGTAGACGAGCTTCTTGTGAACACAGCCGTCCCAAATATTGGCGTGGCTGTCTGTTTTTGATTTAAACTTCCATAAGCTATAGGACCATAAGTGGAAGTGCCATAGGCTGTGTTGCTTTATTTCTTACGTGTTTCAGGAAACACCATACACTTCTCCAGGGTGGCTGCTGGCAATTTACATCCTGCCAATCAGCATAACAAGGCTCCCTGTTCTCCATATCCTGTCCTACCTTTCTGGATTTTACACTTTTTTCAGATGGCCCTTTTGCCCGGGGGGCAGTGAGATTTCATTGTAGTGCAGATTTCCTTTACAGGCTTGCTTGGTTGGCCAAAAAGGGCGTATGCGTTTTTTCCTGAATATATTCAGGAAAAAACGCGTACGCCCTTTTTGGCCAAGTGCATCATTGTCGACGTTCTGCCTCTTTTCCTATGCTTTCAGGGCAATTCCAGTCTACCCCCTGCAATCGTTTTCCTGAAATTCTGCCCCGCTTTCAAGTCCCCTTCGCAGGCTTACTTCAATATATTTTTGGTGGATAGCTGTCATTTATAACTCTGCAGGTTTGTGAATTACATTGCCCCTGAGCTCCTTTCTTCAACTCGCTTTCTTGTGAGCTGGGCACAAAACCGCAGGATTGCTTCAGGCCCTAATCTGTTTCCGGCATGGCACGCTGAGCCTTTGGTTAATTCCTCTTCCTGGTGGGAAATGAGCATTACATTTGCCCCTGCAGACACCTACAGCTAGTCTCTCATTGGTTCTCCCTATTCCTGTTCATCTGGCACAGAAATTGCAAGCTGTGCCAAAGAGGAGGTTAAAGGCACTGACTCTCCAAGCGGGGAGAGTGTTAGTAAAGCATCTGGAATGGTGAACCCGAGGAACAGGATACGAAAACTGAGATGCATTTTAAATCGTTTCCCAATCACACGGTGGACGATACTCTGGGTTTCCCATGCATGTTTTAGCTGGAGGAAGAATCCCTTGAACCTGGAGAGTTGGGAGCCTTGGAATAGGTACCATGCAGTATGACTTCAAAGGGTCTGCATTTGCTCACCGAAACTCACCAATGCTATCAGCCTGAAGTGTCCAGCCTTATGTCTCAACCAGCTCTGGGTGTAGATGTGGTCATTCCCGGTTGCATCACATGCCCTGAGTGAATTATTTAAGAATTGCTCCCTATTTCACTGTCTTTGTGTTTTGTTTTCGAAATTTATTTTGATAATGGGATTTATCGGATTTTCACTGCTGCGTTTATGCCGCTGTACACACGCTTGATTCTCTTACGGAGACATATATATCCATGGGTTTTAAGATTCTTCCTAGTCAGGTATATTCCTAGGCGTTGAATATGTGGTGTTGGGTCCATTTCGTTGAGCAAGGAGTAGGTCTTGTCTATTACATATTTGGCTTATGGAAAGTTATCTGTGCTAATTTCAGTCTCTGGTTTTATGCAGCACCCCAACGCACCTTTCCCCATAAGCAAGCACTAGTTGGTTTTCTAAATTTGAGACCCTGTTCTGTTTTGTAATTCAGTTCATGTGTAGTCAAGTTTACATTCCGTGTATTAGTGATATCTTATGATGTTTCTTTTTCTGTGTGACGTAGTTCACGTAGAATCACCATACCTGCATCCACTCACTATGCCGCTAGGGGCCTGATGACACAGATTTCATTGCTGAGTGATATTGCATTGTACGTACGTGCCACAACTTCTTTATCCATTTTTTGCTTTCTGGGATATTTACCTGATACTGTAGACGAGCTTCTTGTGAACACAGCCGTCCCAAATATTGGGGTGGCTGTCTGTTTTTGATTTAAACTTCCATAAGCTATAGGACCATAAGTGGAAGTGCCATAGGCTGTGTTGCTTTATTTCTTACGTGTTTCAGGAAACACCATACACTTCTCCAGGGTGGCTGCTGGCAATTTACATCCTGCCAATCAGCATAACAAGGCTCCCTGTTCTCCATATCCTGTCCTACCTTTCTGGATTTTACACTTTTTTCAGATGGCCCTTTTGCCCGGGGGGCAGTGAGATTTCATTGTAGTGCAGATTTCCTTTACAGGCTTGCTTGGTTGGCCAAAAAGGGCGTATGCGTTTTTTCCTGAATATATTCAGGAAAAAACGCGTACGCCCTTTTTGGCCAAGTGCATCATTGTCGACGTTCTGCCTCTTTTCCTATGCTTTCAGGGCAATTCCAGTCTACCCCCTGCAATCGTTTTCCTGAAATTCTGCCCCGCTTTCAAGTCCCCTTCGCAGGCTTACTTCAATATATTTTTGGTGGATAGCTGTCATTTATAACTCTGCAGGTTTGTGAATTACATTGCCCCTGAGCTCCTTTCTTCAACTCGCTTTCTTGTGAGCTGGGCACAAAACCGCAGGATTGCTTCAGGCCCTAATCTGTTTCCGGCATGGCACGCTGAGCCTTTGGTTAATTCCTCTTCCTGGTGGGAAATGAGCATTACATTTGCCCCTGCAGACACCTACAGCTAGTCTCTCATTGGTTCTCCCTATTCCTGTTCATCTGGCACAGAAATTGCAAGCTGTGCCAAAGAGGAGGTTAAAGGCACTGACTCTCCAAGCGGGGAGAGTGTTAGTAAAGCATCTGGAATGGTGAACCCGAGGAACAGGATACGAAAACTGAGATGCATTTTAAATCGTTTCCCAATCACACGGTGGACGATACTCTGGGTTTCCCATGCATGTTTTAGCTGGAGGAAGAATCCCTTGAACCTGGAGAGTTGGGAGCCTTGGAATAGGTACCATGCAGTATGACTTCAAAGGGTCTGCATTTGCTCACCGAAACTCACCAATGCTATCAGCCTGAAGTGTCCAGCCTTATGTCTCAACCAGCTCTGGGTGTAGATGTGGTCATTCCCGGTTGCATCACATGCCCTGAGTGAATTATTTAAGAATTGCTCCCTATTTCACTGTCTTTGTGTTTTGTTTTCGAAATTTATTTTGATAATGGGATTTATCGGATTTTCACTGCTGCGTTTATGCCGCTGTACACACGCTTGATTCTCTTACGGAGACATATATATCCATGGGTTTTAAGATTCTTCCTAGTCAGGTATATTCCTAGGCGTTGAATATGTGGTGTTGGGTCCATTTCGTTGAGCAAGGAGTAGGTCTTGTCTATTACATATTTGGCTTATGGAAAGTTATCTGTGCTAATTTCAGTCTCTGGTTTTATGCAGCACCCCAACGCACCTTTCCCCATAAGCAAGCACTAGTTGGTTTTCTAAATTTGAGACCCTGTTCTGTTTTGTAATTCAGTTCATGTGTAGTCAAGTTTACATTCCGTGTATTAGTGATATCTTATGATGTTTCTTTTTCTGTGTGACGTAGTTCACGTAGAATCACCGTAACTGCATCCACTCACTATGCCGCTACGGGCCTGATGACACAGATTTCATTGCTGAGGGATATTGCATTGTATGTACGTGCCACAATTTCTTTATCCATTTTTTGCTTTCTGGGATATTTACCTGATACTGTAGACGAGCTTCTTGTGAACACAGCTGTCCCAAATATTGGGGTGGCTGTCTGTTTTTGATTTAAACTTCCATAAGCTATAGGACCATAAGTGGAAGTGCCATAGGCTGTGTTGCTTTATTTCTTACGTGTTTCAGGAAACACCATACACTTCTCCAGGGTGGCTGCTGGCAATTTACATCCTGCCAATCAGCATAACAAGGCTCCCTGTTCTCCATATCCTGTTCTACCTTTCTGGATTTTACACTTTTTTCAGATGGCCCTTTTGCCCGGGGGGCAGTGAGACTTCATTGTAGTGCAGATTTCCTTTACAGGCTTGCTTGGTTGGCCAAAAAGTGCGTATGCGTTTTTTCCTGAATATATTCAGGAAAAAACGCATACGCCCTTTTTGGCCAAGTGCATCATTGTCGATGTTCTGCCTCTTTTCCTATGCTTTCAGGGCAATTCCAGTCTACCCCCTGCAATCGTTTTCCTGAAATTCTGCCCCGCTTTTAAGTCCCCTTCGCAGGCTTACTTCAATATATTTTTGGAGGATAGCTGTCATTTATAACTCTGCAGGTTTGTGAATTACATTGCCCCTGAGCTCCTTTCTTCAACTCGCTTTCTTGTGAGCTGGGCACAAAACCGCAGGATTGCTTCAGGCCCTAATCTGTTTCCGGCAGGGCATGCTGAGCCTTTGGTTAATTCCTCTTCCTGGTGGGAAATGAGCGTTACATTTGCCCGTGCAGACACCTATAGCTAGTCTCTCATTGGTTCTCCCTATTCCTGTTCATCTTGCACAGAAATTGCAAGCTGTGCCAAACAGGAGGTTAAAGGCACTGACTCTCCAAGCGGGGAGAGTGTTAGTAAAGCATCTGGAATGGTGAAACCGAGGACCAGGGTACGAAAACTGAGATGCATTTTAAATCGTTTCCCAATCACACGGTGGACGATACTCTGGGTTTCCCATGCATGTTTTAGCTGGAGGAAGAATCCCTTGAACCTGGAGAGTTGGGAGCCATGGAATAGGTACCATGCAGTATGACTTCAAAGGGTCTGCATTTGCTCACCGAAACTCACCAATGCTATCAGCCTGAAGTGTCCAGCCTTATGTCTCAACCAGCTCTGGGTGTAGATGTGGTCAATCACGGTTGCATCACATGCCCTGAGTGAATTATTTAAGAATTGCTCTCTATTTCACTGTCTTTGTGTTTTGTTTTTGAAATTTATTTTGATAATGGGATTTATCGGATTTTCACTGCTGCGTTTATGCCGCTGTACACACGCTTAATTCTCTTACGGAGACATATAAATCCATGGGTTTTAAGATTCTTCCTAGTCAGGTATATTCCTAGGCGTTGAATATGTGGTGTTGGGTCCATTTCGTTGAGCAAGGAGTAGGTCTAGTCTGTTACATATTTGGCTTATGGAATGTTATCTGTGCTAATTTCAGTCTCTGGTTTTATGCAGCACCCCAAGGCACCTTTCCCCATAAGCAAGCACTAGTTTGTTTTCTAAATTTGAGACCCTGTTCTGTTTTGTAATTCAGTACATGTGTAGTCAAGTTTACATTCCGTGTATTAGTGATATCTTATGATGTTTCTTTTTCTGTGTGACGTAGTTCACGTAGAATCACCGTACCTGCATCCACTCACTATGCCGCTACGGGCCTGATGACACAGATTTCATTGCTGAGTGATATTGCATTGCACGTACGTGCCACAACTTCTTTATCCATTTTTTGCTTTCTGGGATATTTACCTGGTACTGTAGACGAGCTTCTTGGGAACACAGCCGTCCCAAACTTTGGGGTGGCCTTCTGTTTTTGATTTTAATTTCCGTAAGCTCTAGGACCATAAGTGCAATTGCCATAGGCTGTGTTGCTTTGTTTCTTACGTGTTTCAGGAAACACCATACACTTCTCCAGGGTGGCTGCTGGCAATTTACATCCTGCCAATCAGCATAACAAGGCTCCCTGTTCTCCATATCCTGTCCTACCTTTCTGGATTTTACACTTTTTTCAGATGGCCCTTTTGCCCGGGGGGCAGTGAGATTTCATTGTAGTGAAGATTTCCTTTACAGGCTTGCTTGGTTGGCCAAAAAGGGCGTATGCGTTTTTTCCTGAATATATTCAGGAAAAAACGCATACGCCCTTTTTGGCCAAGTGCATCATTGTCGACGTTCTGCCTCTTTTCCTATGCTTTCAGGGCAATTCCAGTCTATCCCCTGCAATCGTTTTCCTGAAATTCTGCCCCGCTTTCAAGTCCCCTTCGCAGGCTTACTTCAATATATTTTTGGAGGATAGCTGTCATTTATAACTCTGCAGGTTTGTGAATTACATTGCCCCTGAGCTCCTTTCTTCAACTGGCTTTCTTGTGAGCTGGGCACAAAACCGCAGGATTGCTTCAGGCCCTAATCTGTTTCCGGCAGGGCACGCTGATTCTTTGGTTAATTCCTCTTCCTGGTGGGAAATGAGCGTTACATTTGCCCGTGCAGACACCTACAGCTAGTCTCTCATTGGTTCTCCCTATTCCTGTTCATCTTGCACAGAAATTGCAAGCTGTGCCAAAGAGGAGGTTAAAGGCACTGACTCTCCAAGCGGGGAGAGTGTTAGTAAAGCATCTGGAATGGTGAACCCGAGGACCAGGGTACGAAAACTGAGATGCATTTTAAATCGTTTCCCAATCACACGGTGGACGATACTCTGGGTTTCCCATGCATGTTTTAGCTGGAGGAAGAATCCCTTGAACCTGGAGAGTTGGGAGCCATGGAATAGGTACCATGCAGTATGACTTCAAAGGGTCTGCATTTGCTCACCGAAACTCACCAATGCTATCAGCCTGAAGTGTCCAGCCTTATTTCTCAACCAGCTCTGGGTGTAGATGTGGTCAATCACGGTTGCATCACAAGCCCTGAGTGAATTATTTAAGAATTGCTCTCTATTTCACTGTCTTTGTGTTTTGTTTTTGAAATTTATTTTGATAATGGGATTTATCGGATTTTCACTGCTGCGTTTATGCCGCTGTACACACGCTTAATTCTCTTACGGAGACATATAAATCCATGGGTTTTAAGATTCTTCCTAGTCAGGTATATTCCTAGGCGTTGAATATGTGGTGTTGGGTCCATTTCGTTGAGCAAGGAGTAGGTCTAGTCTGTTACATATTTGGCTTATGGAATGTTATCTGTGCTAATTTCAGTCTCTGGTTTTATGCAGCACCCCAAGGCACCTTTCCCCATAAGCAAGCACTAGTTTGTTTTCTAAATTTGAGACCCTGTTCTGTTTTGTAATTCAGTACATGTGTAGTCAAGTTTGCATTCCGTGTATTAGTGATATCTTATGATGTTTCTTTTTCTGTGTGACGTAGTTCACGTAGAATCACTGTACCTGCATCCACTCACTATGCCGCTACGGGCCTGATGACACAGATTTCATTGCTGAGTGATATTGCATTGCACGTACGTGCCACAACTTCTTTATCCATTTTTTGCTTTCTGGGATATTTACCTGGTACTGTAGACGAGCTTCTTGGGAACACAGCCGTCCCAAACTTTGGGGTGGCCTTCTGTTTTTGATTTTAATTTCCGTAAGCTCTAGGACCATAAGTGCAATTGCCATAGGCTGTGTTGCTTTGTTTCTTACGTGTTTCAGGAAACACCATACACTTCTCCAGGGTGGCTGCTGGCAATTTACATCCTGCCAATCAGCATAACAAGGCTCCCTGTTCTCCATATCCTGTCCTACCTTTCTGGATTTTACACTTTTTTCAGATGGCCCTTTTGCCCAGGGGGCAGTGAGATTTCATTGTAGTGCAGATTTCCTTTACAGGCTTGCTTGGTTGGCCAAAAAGGGCGTATGCGTTTTTTCCTGAATATATTCAGGAAAAAACGCATACGCCCTTTTTGGCCAAGTGCATCATTGTCGACGTTCTGCCTCTTTTCCTATGCTTTCAGGGCAATTCCAGTCTATCCCCTGCAATCGTTTTCCTGAAATTCTGCCCCGCTTTCAAGTCCCCTTCGCAGGCTTACTTCAATATATTTTTGGAGGATAGCTGTCATTTATAACTCTGCAGGTTTGTGAATTACATTGCCCCTGAACTCCTTTCTTCAACTGGCTTTCTTGTGAGCTCGGCACAAAACCGCAGGATTGCTTCAGGCCCTAATCTGTTTCCGGCAGGGCACGCTGATCCTTTGGTTAATTCCTCTTCCTGGTGGGAAATGAGCGTTACATTTGCCCGTGCAGACACCTACAGCTAGTCTCTCATTGGTTCTCCCTATTCCTGTTCATCTTGCACAGAAATTGCAAGCTGTGCCAAAGAGGAGGTTAAAGGCACTGACTCTCCAAGCGGGGAGAGTGTTAGTAAAGCATCTGGAATGGTGAACCCGAGGACCAGGGTACGAAAACTGAGATGCATTTTAAATCGTTTCCCAATCACACGGTGGACCATACTGTGGGTTTCCCATGCATGTTTTAGCTGGAGGAAGAATCCCTTGAACCTGGAGAGTTGGGAGCCATGGAATAGGTACCATGCAGTATGACTTCAAAGGGTCTGCATTTACTAACCGAAACTCACCAATGTTATCAGCCTGAAGTGTCCAGCCTTATGTCTCAACCAGCTCTGGGTGTAGATGTGTTAAATCCAGGTTGCATCACATGCCCTGAGTGAATTATTTAAGAATTGCTCTCTATTTCACTGTCTTTGTGTTTTGTTTTTGAAATTTATTTTGATAATGGGATTTATCGGATTTTCACTGCTGCGTTTATGCTGCTGTACACACGCTTAATTCTCTTACGGAGACATATAAATCCATGGGTTTTAAGATTCTTCCTAGTCAGGTATATTCCTAGGCGTTGAATATGTGGTGTTGAGTCCATTTCGTTGAGCAAGGAGTAGGTCTAGTCTGTTACATATTTGGCTTATGGAATGTTATCTGTGCTAATTTCAGTCTCTGGTTTTATGCAGCACCCCAAGGCACCTTTCCCCATAAGCAAGCACTAGTTGGTTTTCTAAATTTGAGACCCTGTTCTGTTTTGTAATTCAGTTCATGTGTAGTCAAGTTTACATTCCGTGTATTAGTGATATCTTATGATGTTTCTTTTTCTGTGTGACGTAGTTCACGTAGAATCACCGTACCTGCATCCACTCACTATGCCGCTACGGGCCTGATGACACAGATTTCATTGCTGAGTGATATTGCATTGCACGTACGTGCCACAACTTCTTTATCCATTTTTTGCTTTCTGGGATATTTACCTGGTACTGTAGACGAGCTTCTTGGGAACACAGCCGTCCCAAACTTTGGGGTGGCTGTCTGTTTTTGATTTTAATTTCCGTAAGCTCTAGGACCATAAGTGGAAGTGCCATAGGCTGTGTTGCTTTGTTTCTTACGTGTTTCAGGAAACACCATACACTTCTCCAGGGTGGCTGCTGGCAATTTACATCCTGCCAATCAGCATAACAAGGCTCCCTGTTCTCCATATCCTGTCCTACCTTTCTGGATTTTACACTTTTTTCAGATGGCCCTTTTGCCCGGGGGGCAGTGAGACTTCATTGTAGTGCAGATTTCCTTTACAGGCTTGCTTGGTTGGCCAAAAAGGGCGTATGCGTTTTTTCCTGAATATATTCAGGAAAAAACGCATACGCCCTTTTTGGCCAAGTGCATCATTGTCGACGTTGTGCCTCTTTTCCTATGCTTTCAGGGCAATTCCAGTCTACCCCCTGCAATCGTTTTCCTGAAATTCTGCCCCTCTTTCAAGTCCCCTTCGCAGGCTTACTTCAATATACTTTTGGAAGGTAGCTGTCATTTATAACTCTGCAGGTTTGTGAAATACAGTGCCCCTGAGCTCCTTTCTTCAACTCGCTTTCTTGTGAGCTGGGCTCAAAACTGCAGGATTGCTTCAGGCACTAATCTGTTTCCAGCAGGGCATGCTGAGCCTTTGGTTAATTCCTCTTCCTGGTGGGAAATGAGCGTTACATTTGCCCGTGCAGACACCTACAGCTAGTCTCTCATTGGTTCTCCCTATTCCTGTTCATCTTGCACAGAAATTGCAAGCTGTGCCAAACAGGAGGTTAAAGGCACTGACTCTCCAAGCGGGGAGAGTGTTAGTAAAGCATCTGGAATGGTGAACCCGAGGACCAGGATACGAAAACTGAGATGCATTTTAAATCGTTTCCCAATCACATGGTGGACGATACTCTGGGTTTCCCATGCATGTTTTAGCTGGAGGAAGAATCCGTTGAACCTGGAGAGTTGGGACCCATGGAATGGGGACCATGCAGTATGACTTCAAAGGGTCTGCATTTGCTCACCAAAATTCACCAATGCTATCAGCCTGAAGTGTCCAGCCTTATGTCTCAACCAGCTCTGGGTGTAGATGTGGTCAATCACGGTTGCATCACATGCCCTGAGTGAATTATTTAAGAATTGCTCCCTATTTCAGGGTCTTTGTGTTTTGGTTTCGAAATTTATTTGGATAATGGGATTTATCGGATTTTCACTGCTGCGTTTATGCCGCTGTACACACGCTTAATTCTCTTAAGGAGACATATAAATCCATGGGTTTTAAGATTCTTCCTAGTCAGGTATATTCCTAGGCGTTGAATATGTGGTGTTGAGTCCATTTCGTTGAGCAAGGAGTAGGTCTTGTCTATTACATATTTGGCTTATGGAAAGTTATCTGTGCTAATTTCAGTCTCTGGTTTTATGCAGCACCCCAACGCACCTTTCCCCATAAGCAAACACTAGTTGGTTTTCTAAATTTGAGACCCTGTTCTGTTTTGTAATTCAGTTCATGTGTAGTCAAGTTTACATTCCGTGTATTAGTGATATCTTATGATGTTTCTTTTTCTGTGTGACGTAGTTCACGTAGAATCACCGTACCTGCATCCACTCACTATGCCGCTACGGGCCTGATGACACAGATTTCATTGCTGAGTGATATTGCATTGTACGTACGTGCCACAACTTCTTTATCCATTTTTTGCTTTCTGGGATATTTACCTGATACTGTAGACGAGCTTCTTGTGAACACAGCCGTCCCAAATATTGGGGTGGCTGTCTGTTTTTGATTTAAACTTCCATAAGCTATAGGACCATAAGTGGAAGTGCCATAGGCTGTGTTGCTTTATTTCTTACGTGTTTCAGGAAACACCATACACTTCTCCAGGGTGGCTGCTGGCAATTTACATCCTGCCAATCAGCATAACAAGGCTCCCTGTTCTCCATATCCTGTCCTACCTTTCTGGATTTTACACTTTTTTCAGATGGCCCTTTTGCCCGGGGGGCAGTGAGACTTCATTGTAGTGCAGATTTCCTTTACAGGCTTGCTTGGTTGGCCAAAAAGGGCGTATGCGTTTTTTCCTGAATTTATTCAGGAAAAAACGCATACGCCCTTTTTGGCCAAGTGCATCATTGTCGACGTTGTGCCTCTTTTCCTATGCTTTCAGGGCAATTCCAGTCTACCCCCTGCAATCGTTTTCCTGAAATTCTGCCCCTCTTTCAAGTCCCCTTCGCAGGCTTACTTCAATATACTTTTGGAAGGTAGCTGTCATTTATAACTCTGCAGGTTTGTGAAATACAGTGCCCCTGAGCTCCTTTCTTCAACTCGCTTTCTTGTGAGCTGGGAACAAAACCGCAGGATTGCTTCAGGCACTAATCTGTTTCCAGCAGGGCACGCTGAGCCTTTGGTTAATTCCTCTTCCTGGTGGGAAATGAGCGTTACATTTGCCCGTGCAGACACCTACAGCTAGTCTCTCATTGGTTCTCCCTATTCCTGTTCATCTTGCACAGAAATTGCAAGCTGTGCCAAAGAGGAGGTTAAAGGCACTGACTCTCCAAGAGGGGAGAGTGTTAGTAAAGCATCTGGAATGGTGAACCCGAGGACCAGGGTACGAAAACTGAGATGCATTTTAAATCGTTTCCCAATCACACGGTGGACCATACTGTGGGTTTCCCATGCATGTTTTAGCTGGAGGAAGAATCCCTTGAACCTGGAGAGTTGGGAGCCATGGAATAGGTACCATGCAGTATGACTTCAAAGGGTCTGCATTTGCTCACCGAAACTCACCAATGCTATCAGCCTGAAGTGTCCAGCCTTATGTCTCAACCAGCTCTGGGTGTAGATGTGTTAAATCCAGGTTGCATCACATGCCCTGAGTGAATTATTTAAGAATTGCTCTCTATTTCACTGTCTTTGTGTTTTGTTTTTGAAATTTATTTGGATAATGGGATTTATCGGATTTTCACTGCTGCGTTTCGGCCGCTGTACACACGCTTGATTCTCTTACGGAGACATATATATCCATGGGTTTTAAGATTCTTCCTAGTCAGGTATATTCCTAGGCGTTGAATATGTGGTGTTGGGTCCATTTCGTTGAGCAAGGAGTAGGTCTAGTCTGTTACATATTTGGCTTATGGAATGTTATCTGTGCTAATTTCAGTCTATGGTTTTATGCAGCACCCCAAGGCACCTTTCCCCATAAGCAAGCACTAGTTGGTTTTCTAAATTTGAGACCCTGTTCTGTTTTGTAATTCAGTTCATGTGTAGTCAAGTTTACATTCCGTGTATTAGTGATATCGTATGATGTTTCTTTTTCTGTGTGACGTAGTTCACGTAGAATCACCGTACCTGCATCCACTCACTATGCCGCTACGGGCCTGATGACACAGATTTCATTGCTGAGTGATATTGCATTGTACGTACGTGCCACAACTTCTTTATCCATTTTTTGCTTTCTGGGATATTTACCTGATACTGTAGACGAGCTTCTTGTGAACACAGCCGTCCCAAATATTGGGGTGGCTGTCTGTTTTTGATTTTAATTTCCGTAAGCTCTAGGACCATAAGTGCAATTGCCATAGGCTGTGTTGCTTTGTTTCTTACGTGTTTCAGGAAACACCATACACTTCTCCAGGGTGGCTGCTGGCAATTTACATCCTGCCAATCAGCATAACAAGGCTCCCTGTTCTCCATATCCTGTCCTACCTTTCTGGATTTTACACTTTTTTCAGATGGCCCTTTTGCCCGGGGGCAGTGAGATTTCATTGTAGTGCAGATTTCCTTTACAGGCTTGCTTGGTTGGCCAAAAAGGGCGTATGCGTTTTTTCCTGAATTTATTCAGGAAAAAACGCATACGCCCTTTTTGGCCAAGTGCATCATTGTCGATGTTGTGCCTCTTTTCCTATGCTTTCAGGGCAATTCCAGTCTACACCCTGCAATCCTTTTCCTGAAATTCTGCCCCGCTTTCAAGTCCCCTTCGCAGGCTTACTTCAATATACTTTTGGAAGGTAGCTGTCATTTATAACTCTGCAGGTTTGTGAAATACAGTGTCCCTGAGCTCCTTTCTTCAACTCGCTTTCTTGTGAGCTGGGCACAAAACTGCAGGATTGCTTCAGGCCCTAATCTGTTTCCGGCAGGGCACGCTGAGCCTTTGGTTAATTCCTCTTCCTGGTGGGCAATGAGCGTTACATTTGCCCGTGCAGACACCTATAGCTAGTCTCTCATTGGTTCTCCCTATTCCTGTTCATCTTGCACAGAAATTGTAAGCTGTGCCAAACAGGAGGTTAAAGGCACTGACTCTCCAAGCGGGGAGAGTGTTAGTAAAGCATCTGGAATGGTGAACCCGAGGACCAGGGTACGAAAACTGAGATGCATTTTAAATCGTTTCCCAATCACACGTTGGACCATACTGTGGGTTTCCCATGCATGTTTTAGCTGGAGGAAGAATCCCTTGAACCTGGAGAGTTGGGAGCCATGGAATAGGTACCATGCAGTATGACTTCAAAGGGTCTGCATTTGCTCACCGAAACTCACCAATGCTATCAGCCTGAAGTGTCCAGCCTTATGTCTCAACCAGCTCTGGGTGTAGATGTGGTCATTCCCGGTTGCATCACATGCCCTGAGTGAATTATTTAAGAATTGCTCTCTATTTCACTGTCTTTGTGTTTTGTTTTCTAAATTTATTTGGATAATGGGATTTATCGGATTTTCACTGATGCGTTTCGGCCGCTGTACACACGCTTGATTCTCTTACGGAGACATATATATCCATGGGTTTTAAGATTCTTCCTAGTCAGGTATATTCCTAGGCGTTGAATATGTGGTGCTGGGTCCATTTCGTTGAGCAAGGAGTAGGTCTAGTCTGTTACATATTTGGCTTATGGAATGTTATCTGTGCTAATTTCAGTCTCTGGTTTTATGCAGCACCCCAAGGCACCTTTCCCCATAAGCAAGCACTAGTTGGTTTTCTAAATTTGAGACCCTGTTCTGTTTTGTAATTCAGTTCATGTGTAGTCAAGTTTACATTCCGTGTATTAGTGATATCTTATGATGTTTCTTTTTCTGTGTGACGTAGTTCACGTAGAATCACCGTACCTGCATCCACTCACTATGCCGCTAGGGGCCTGATGACACAGATTTCATTGCTGAGTGATATTGCATTGTACGTACGTGCCACAACTTCTTTATCCATTTTTTGCTTTCTGGGATATTTACCTGATACTGTAGACGAGCTTCTTGTGAACACAGCCGTCCCAAATATTGGGGTGGCTGTCTGTTTTTGATTTTAATTTCCGTAAGCTCTAGGACCATAAGTGCAATTGCCATAGGCTGTGTTGCTTTGTTTCTTACGTGTTTCAGGAAACACCATACACTTCTCCAGGGTGGCTGCTGGCAATTTACATCCTGCCAATCAGCATAACAAGGCTCCCTGTTCTCCATATCCTGTCCTACCTTTCTGGATTTTACACTTTTTTCAGATGGCCCTTTTGCCCCGGGGGCAGTGAGATTTCATTGTAGTGCAGATTTCCTTTACAGGCTTGCTTGGTTGGCCAAAAAGGGCGTATGCGTTTTTTCCTGAATTTATTCAGGAAAAAACGCATACGCCCTTTTTGGCCAAGTGCATCATTGTCGACGTTCTGCCTCTTTTCCTATGCTTTCAGGGCAATTCCAGTCTACACCCTGCAATCGTTTTCCTGAAATTCTGCCCCGCTTTCAAGTCCCCTTCGCAGGCTTACTTCAATATACTTTTGGAAGGTAGCTGTCATTTATAACTCTGCAGGTTTGTGAAATACAGTGCCCCTGAGCTCCTTTCTTCAACTCGCTTTCTTGTGAGCTGGGCTCAAAACCGCAGGATTGCTTCAGGCACTAATCTGTTTCCAGCAGGGCACGCTGAGCCTTTGGTTAATTCCTCTTCCTGGTGGGAAATGAGCGTTACATTTGCCCGTGCAGACACCTACAGCTAGTCTTTCATTGGTTCTCCCTATTTCTGTTCATCTTGCACAGAAATTGCAAGCTGTGCCAAAGAGGCGGTTAAAGGCACTGACTCTCCAAGCGGGGAGAGTGTTAGTAAAGCATCTGGAATGGTGAACCCGAGGACCAGGATACGAAAACTGAGATGCATTTTAAATCGTTTCCCAATCACACGGTGGACGATACTCTGGGTTTCCCATGCATGTTTTAGCTGGAGGAAGAATCCCTTGAACCTGGAGAGTTGGGACCCATGGAATGGGTACCATGCAGTATGACTTCAAAGGGTCTGCATTTGCTCACCGAAACTCACCAATGCTATCAGCCTGAAGTGTCCAGCCTTATGTCTCAACCAGCTCTGGGTGTAGATGTGGTCAATCACGGTTGCATCACATGCCCTGAGTGAATTATTTAAGAATTGCTCCCTATTTCACTGTCTTTGTGTTATGGTTTCGAAATTTATTTGGATAATGGGATTTATCGGATTTTCACTGCTGCGTTTATGCCGCTGTACACACGCTTAATTCTCTTACGGAGACATATAAATCCATGGGTTTTAAGATTCTTCCTAGTCAGGTATATTCCTAGGCGTTGAATATGTGGTGTTGAGTCCATTTCGTTGAGCAAGGAGTAGGTCTTGTCTATTACATATTTGGCTTATGGAAAGTTATCTGTGCTAATTTCAGTCTCTGGTTTTATGCAGCACCCCAACGCACCTTTCCACATAAGCAAGCACTAGTTGGTTTTCTAAATTTGAGACCCTGTTCTGTTTTGTAATTCAGTTCATGTGTAGTCAAGTTTACATTCCGTGTATTAGTGATATCTTATGATGTTTCTTTTTCTGTGTGACGTAGTTCACGTAGAATCACCGTACCTGCATCCACTCACTATGCCGCTACGGGCCTGATGACACAGATTTCATTGCTGAGTGATATTGCATTGCACGTACGTGCCACAACTTCTTTATCCATTTTTTGCTTTCTGGGATATTTACCTGGTACTGTAGACGAGTTTCTTGGGAACACGGCCGTCCCAAACTTTGGGGTGGCTGTCTGTTTTTGATTTTAATTTCCGTAAGCTCTAGGACCATAAGTGGAAGTGCCATAGGCTATGTTGCTTTGTTTCTTACGTGTTTCAGGAAACACCATACACTTCTCCAGGGTGGCTGCTGGCAATTTACATCCTGCCAATCAGCATAACAAGGCTCCCTGTTCTCCATATCCTGTCCTACCTTTCTGGATTTTACACTTTATTCAGATGGCCCTTTTGCCCCAGGGGCAGTGAGATTTCATTGTAGTGCAGATTTCCTTTACAGGCTTGCTTGGTTGGCCAAAAAGGGCGTATGCGTTTTTTCCTGAATATATTCAGGAAAAAACGCATACGCCCTTTTTGGCCAAGTGCATCATTGTCGACGTTGTGCCTCTTTTCCTATGCTTTCAGGGCAATTCCAGTCTACCCCCTGCAATCGTTTTCCTGAAATTCTGCCCCGCTTTCAAGTCCCCTTCGCAGGCTTACTTCAATATACTTTTGGAAGGTAGCTGTCATTTATAACTCTGCAGGTTTGTGAAATACAGTGCCCCTGAGCTCCTTTCTTCAACTCGCTTTCTTGTGAGCTGGGCACAAAACTGCAGGATTGCTTCAGGCCCTAATCTGTTTCCGGCAGGGCACGCTGAGCCTTTGGTTAATTCCTCTTCCTGGTGGGAAATGAGCGTTACATTTGCCCGTGCAGACACCTACAGCTAGTCTCTCATTGGTTCACCCTATTCCTGTTTCTCTTGCACAGAAATTGCAAGCTGTGCCAAAGAGGAGGTTAAAGGCACTGACTCTACAAGCGGGGAGAGTGTTAGTAAAGCATCTGGAATGGTGAACCCGAGGACCAGGATACGAAAACTGAGATGCATTTTAAATCGTTTCCCAATCACACGGTGGACGATACTCTGGGTTTCCCATGCATGTTTTAGCTGGAGGAAGAATCCCTTGAACCTGGAGAATTGGGACCCATGGAATGGGTACCATGCAGTATGACTTCAAAGGGTCTGCATTTGCTCACCGAAACTCACCAATGCTATCAGCCTGAAGTGTCCAGCCTTATGTCTCAACCAGCTCTGGGTGTAGATGTGGTCAATCACGGTTGCATCACATGCCCTGAGTGAATTATTTAAGAATTGCTCTCTATTTCACTGTCTTTGTGTTTTGTTTTCGAAATTTATTTGGATAATGGGATTTATCGGATTTTCACTGCTGCGTTTCGGCCGCTGTACACACGCTTGATTCTCTTACGGAGACATATATATCCATGGGTTTTAAGATTCTTCCTAGTCAGGTATATTCCTAGGCGTTGAATATGTGGTGTTGGGTCCATTTCGTTGAGCAAGGAGTAGGTCTAGTCTGTTACATATTTGGCTTATGGAATGTTATCTGTGCTAATTTCAGTCTCTGGTTTTATGCAGCACCCCAAGGCACCTTTCCCCATAAGCAAGCACTAGTTGGTTTTCTAAATTTGAGACCCTGTTCTGTTTTGTAATTCAGTTCATGTGTAGTCAAGTTTACATTCCGTGTATTAGTGATATCTTATGATGTTTCTTTTTCTATGTGACGTAGTTCACGTAGAATCACGGTACCTGCATCCACTCACTATGCCGCTACGGGCCTGATGACACAGATTTCATTGCTGAGTGATATTGCATTGTACGTACGTGCCACAACTTCTTTATCCATTTTTTGCTTTCTGGGATATTTACCTGATACTGTAGACGAGCTTCTTGTGAACACAGCCGTCCCAAATATTGGGGTGGCTGTCTGTTTTTGATTTTAATTTCCGTAAGCTCTAGGACCATAAGTGCAATTGCCATAGGCTGTGTTGCTTTGTTTCTTACGTGTTTCAGGAAACACCATACACTTCTCCAGGGTGGCTGCTGGCAATTTACATCCTGCCAATCAGCATAACAAGGCTCCCAGTTCTCCATATCCTTTCCTACCTTTCTAGATTTTACACTTTTTTCAGATGGCCCTTTTGCCCGGGGGGCAGTGAGATTTCATTGTAGTGCAGATTTCCTTTACAGGCTTGCTTGGTTGGCCAAAAAGGGCGTATGCGTTTTTTCCTGAATTTATTCAGGAAAAAACGCATACGCCCTTTTTGGCCAAGTGCATCATTGTCGATGTTGTGCCTCTTTTCCTATGCTTTCAGGGCAATTCCAGTCTACACCCTGCAATCGTTTTCCTGAAATTCTGCGCCGCTTTCAAGTCCCCTTCGCAGGCTTACTTCAATATACTTTTGGAAGGTAGCTGTCATTTATAACTCTGCAGGTTTGTGAAATACAGTGCCCCTGAGCTCCTTTCTTCAACTCGCTTTCTTGTGAGCTGGGCTCAAAACCGCAGGATTGCTTCAGGCACTAATCTGTTTCCAGCAGGGCACGCTGAGCCTTTGGTTAATTCCTCTTCCTGGTGGGAAATGAGCGTTACATTTGCCCGTGCAGACACCTACAGCTAGTCTCTCATTGGTTCTCCCTATTTCTGTTCATCTTGCACAGAAATTGCAAGCTGTGCCAAAGAGGCGGTTAAAGGCACTGACTCTCCAAGCGGGGAGAGTGTTAGTAAAGCATCTTGAATGGTGAACCCGAGAACCAGGATACGAAAACTGAGATGCATTTTAAATCGTTTCCCAATCACACGGTGGACGATACTCTGGGTTTCCCATGCATGTTTTAGCTGGAGGAAGAATCCCTTGAACCTGGAGAGTTGGGACCCATGGAATGGGTACCATGCAGTATGACTTCAAAGGGTCTGCATTTGCTCACCGAAACTCACCAATGCTATCAGCCTGAAGTGTCCAGCCTTATGTCTCAACCAGCTCTGGGTGTAGATGTGGTCAATCACGGTTGCATCACATGCCCTGAGTGAATTATTTAAGAATTGCTCCCTATTTCACTGTCTTTGTGTTTTGGTTTCGAAATTTATTTGGATAATGGGATTTATCGGATTTTCACTGCTGCGTTTATGCCGCTGTACACACGCTTAATTCTCTTAAGGAGACATATAAATCCATGGGTTTTAAGATTCTTCCTAGTCAGGTATATTCCTAGGCGTTGAATATGTGGTGTTGAGTCCATTTCGTTGAGCAAGGAGTAGGTCTTGTCTATTACATATTTGGCTTATGGAAAGTTATCTGTGCTAATTTCAGTCTCTGGTTTTATGCAGCACCCCAACGCACCTTTCCCCATAAGCAAGCACTAGTTGGTTTTCTAAATTTGAGACCCTGTTCTGTTTTGTAATTCAGTTCATGTGTAGTCAAGTTTACATTCCGTGTATTAGTGATATCTTATGATGTTTCTTTTTCTGTGTGACGTAGTTCACGTAGAATCACCATACCTGCATCCACTCACTATGCCGCTACGGGCCTGATGACACAGATTTCATTGCTGAGTGATATTGCATTGTACGTACGTGCCACAACTTCTTTATCCATTTTTTGCTTTCTGGGATATTTACCTGATACTGTAGACGAGCTTCTTGTGAACACAGCCGTTCCAAATATTGGGGTGGCTGTCTGTTTTTGATTTAAACTTCCATAAGCTATAGGACCATAAGTGGAAGTGCCATAGGCTGTGTTGCTTTATTTCTTACGTGTTTCACGAAACACCATACACTTCTCCAGGGTGGCTGCTGGCAATCTACATCCTGCCAATCAGCATAACAAGGCTCCCTGTTCTCCATATCCTGTCCTACCTTTCTGGATTTTACACTTTTTTCAGATGGCCCTTTTGCCCGGGGGGCAGTGAGACTTCATTGTAGTGCAGATTTCCTTTACAGGCTTGCTTGGTTGGCCAAAAAGGGCGTATGCGTTTTTTCCTGAATATATTCAGGAAAAAACGCATACGCCCTTTTTGGCCAAGTGCATCATTGTCAACGTTGTGCCTCTTTTCCTATGCTTTCAGGGCAATTCCAGTCTACCCCCTGCAATCGTTTTCCTGAAATTCTGCCCCGCTTTCAAGTCCCCTTCGCAGGCTTACTTCAATATATTTTTGGAGGATAGCTGTCATTTATAACTCTGCAGGTTTGTGAATTATATTGCCCCTGAGCTCCTTTCTTCAACTCGCTTTCTTGTGAGCTGGGCACAAAACCGCAGGATTGCTTCAGGCCCTAATCTGTTTCCGGCAGGGCACGCTGAGCCTTTGGTTAATTCCTCTTCCTGGTGGGAAATGAGCATTACATTTGCCCCTGCAGACACCTACAGCTAGTCTCTCATTGGTTCTCCCTATTCCTGTTCATCTGGCACAGAAATTGCAAGCTGTGCCAAAGAGGAGGTTAAAGGCACTGACTCTCCAAGCGGGGAGAGTGTTAGTAAAGCATCTGGAATGGTGAACTCGAGGAACAGGATACGAAAACTGAGATGCATTTTAAATCGTTTCCCAATCACACGGTGGACGATACTCTGGGTTTCCCATGCATGTTTTAGCTGGAGGAAGAATCCCTTGAACCTGGAGAGTTGGGAGCCTTGGAATAGGTACCATGCAGTATGACTTCAAAGGGTCTGCATTTGCTCACCGAAACTCACCAATGCTATCAGCCTGAAGTGTCCATCCTTATGTCTCAACCAGCTCTGGGTGTAGATGTGTTAAATCTAGGTTGCATCACATGCCCTGAGTGAATTATTTAAGAATTGCTCTCTATTTCACTGTCTTTGTGTTTTGTTTTTGAAATTTATTTTGATAATGGGATTTATCGGATTTTCACTGCTGCGTTTATGCCGCTGTACACACGCTTAATTCTCTTACGGAGACATATAAATCCATGGGTTTTAAGATTCTTCCTAGTCAGGTATATTCCTAGGCGTTGAATATGTGGTGTTGAGTCCATTTCGTAGAGCAAAGAGTAGGTCTAGTCTGTTACATAGTTGGCTTATGGAATGTTATCTGTGCTAATTTCAGTCTCTGGTTTTATGCAGCACCCCAAGGCACCTTTCCCCATAAGCAAGCACTAGTTGGTTTTCTAAATTTGAGACCCTGTTCTGTTTTGTAATTCAGTTCATGTGTAGTCAAGTTTACATTCCGTGTATTAGTGATATCTTATGATGTTTCTTTTTCTGTGTGACGTAGTTCACGTAGAATCACCGTACCTGCATCCACTCACTATGCCGCTACGGGCCTGATGACACAGATTTCATTGCTGAGTGATATTGCATTGCACGTACGTGCCACAACTTCTTTATCCATTTTTTGCTTTCTGGGATATTTACCTGGTACTGTAGACGAGCTTCTTGGGAACACGGCCGTCCCAAACTTTGGGGTGGCTGTCTGTTTTTGATTTTAATTTCCGTAAGCTCTAGGACCATAAGTGGAAGTGCCATAGGCTGTGTTGCTTTGTTTCTTACGTGTTTCAGGAAACACCATACACTTCTCCAGGGTGGCTGCTGGCAATTTACATCCTGCCAATCAGCATAACAAGGCTCCCTGTTCTCCATATCCTGTCCTACCTTTCTGGATTTTACACTTTATTCAGATGGCCCTTTTGCCCCAGGGGCAGTGAGATTTCATTGTAGTGCAGATTTCCTTTACAGGCTTGCTTGGTTGGCCAAAAAGGGCGTATGCGTTTTTTCCTGAATATATTCAGGAAAAAACGCATACGCCCTTTTTGGCCAAGTGCATCATTGTCGACGTTGTGCCTCTTTTCCTATGCTTGCAGGGCAATTCCAGTCTACCCCCTGCAATCGTTTTCCTGAAATTCTGCCCCGCTTTCAAGTCCCCTTCGCAGGCTTACTTCAATATACTTTTGGAAGGTAGCTGTCATTTATAACTCTGCAGGTTTGTGAAATACAGTGCCCCTGAGCTCCTTTCTTCAACTCGCTTTCTTGTGAGCTGGGAACAAAACCGCAGGATTGCTTCAGGCACTAATCTGTTTCCAGCAGGGCACGCTGAGCCTTTGGTTAATTCCTCTTCCTGGTGGGAAATGAGCGTTACATTTGCCCGTGCAGACACCTACAGCTAGTCTCTCATTGGTTCTCCCTATTCCTGTTCATCTTGCACAGAAATTGCAAGCTGTGCCAAAGAGGAGGTTAAAGGCACTGACTCTCCAAGAGGGGAGAGTGTTAGTAAAGCATCTGGAATGGTGAACCCGAGGACCAGGGTACGAAAACTGAGATGCATTTTAAATCGTTTCCCAATCACACGGTGGACCATACTGTGGGTTTCCCATGCATGTTTTAGCTGGAGGAAGAATCCCTTGAACCTGGAGAGTTGGGAGCCATGGAATAGGTACCATGCAGTATGACTTCAAAGGGTCTGCATTTGCTCACCGAAACTCACCAATGCTATCAGCCTGAAGTGTCCAGCCTTATGTCTCAACCAGCTCTGGGTGTAGATGTGTTAAATCCAGGTTGCATCACATGCCCTGAGTGAATTATTTAAGAATTGCTCTCTATTTCACTGTCTTTGTGTTTTGTTTTTGAAATTTATTTGGATAATGGGATTTATCGGATTTTCACTGCTGCGTTTCGGCCGCTGTACACACGCTTGATTCTCTTACGGAGACATATATATCCATGGGTTTTAAGATTCTTCCTAGTCAGGTATATTCCTAGGCGTTGAATATGTGGTGTTGGGTCCATTTCGTTGAGCAAGGAGTAGGTCTAGTCTGTTACATATTTGGCTTATGGAATGTTATCTGTGCTAATTTCAGTCTATGGTTTTATGCAGCACCCCAAGGCACCTTTCCCCATAAGCAAGCACTAGTTGGTTTTCTAAATTTGAGACCCTGTTCTGTTTTGTAATTCAGTTCATGTGTAGTCAAGTTTACATTCCGTGTATTAGTGATATCGTATGATGTTTCTTTTTCTGTGTGACGTAGTTCACGTAGAATCACCGTACCTGCATCCACTCACTATGCCGCTACGGGCCTGATGACACAGATTTCATTGCTGAGTGATATTGCATTGTACGTACGTGCCACAACTTCTTTATCCATTTTTTGCTTTCTGGGATATTTACCTGATACTGTAGACGAGCTTCTTGTGAACACAGCCGTCCCAAATATTGGGGTGGCTGTCTGTTTTTGATTTTAATTTCCGTAAGCTCTAGGACCATAAGTGCAATTGCCATAGGCTGTGTTGCTTTGTTTCTTACGTGTTTCAGGAAACACCATACACTTCTCCAGGGTGGCTGCTGGCAATTTACATCCTGCCAATCAGCATAACAAGGCTCCCTGTTCTCCATATCCTGTCCTACCTTTCTGGATTTTACACTTTTTTCAGATGGCCCTTTTGCCCGGGGGCAGTGAGATTTCATTGTAGTGCAGATTTCCTTTACAGGCTTGCTTGGTTGGCCAAAAAGGGCGTATGCGTTTTTTCCTGAATTTATTCAGGAAAAAACGCATACGCCCTTTTTGGCCAAGTGCATCATTGTCGATGTTGTGCCTCTTTTCCTATGCTTTCAGGGCAATTCCAGTCTACACCCTGCAATCCTTTTCCTGAAATTCTGCCCCGCTTTCAAGTCCCCTTCGCAGGCTTACTTCAATATACTTTTGGAAGGTAGCTGTCATTTATAACTCTGCAGGTTTGTGAAATACAGTGTCCCTGAGCTCCTTTCTTCAACTCGCTTTCTTGTGAGCTGGGCACAAAACTGCAGGATTGCTTCAGGCCCTAATCTGTTTCGGCAGGGCACGCTGAGCCTTTGGTTAATTCCTCTTCCTGGTGGGCAATGAGCGTTACATTTGCCCGTGCAGACACCTATAGCTAGTCTCTCATTGGTTCTCCCTATTCCTGTTCATCTTGCACAGAAATTGTAAGCTGTGCCAAACAGGAGGTTAAAGGCACTGACTCTCCAAGCGGGGAGAGTGTTAGTAAAGCATCTGGAATGGTGAACCCGAGGACCAGGGTACGAAAACTGAGATGCATTTTAAATCGTTTCCCAATCACACGTTGGACCATACTGTGGGTTTCCCATGCATGTTTTAGCTGGAGGAAGAATCCCTTGAACCTGGAGAGTTGGGAGCCATGGAATAGGTACCATGCAGTATGACTTCAAAGGGTCTGCATTTGCTCACCGAAACTCACCAATGCTATCAGCCTGAAGTTGTCCAGCCTTATGTCTCAACCAGCTCTGGGTGTAGATGTGGTCATTCCCGGTTGCATCACATGCCCTGAGTGAATTATTTAAGAATTGCTCTCTATTTCACTGTCTTTGTGTTTTGTTTTCTAAATTTATTTGGATAATGGGATTTATCGGATTTTCACTGATGCGTTTCGGCCGCTGTACACACGCTTGATTCTCTTACGGAGACATATATATCCATGGGTTTTAAGATTCTTCCTAGTCAGGTATATTCCTAGGCGTTGAATATGTGGTGCTGGGTCCATTTCGTTGAGCAAGGAGTAGGTCTAGTCTGTTACATATTTGGCTTATGGAATGTTATCTGTGCTAATTTCAGTCTCTGGTTTTATGCAGCACCCCAAGGCACCTTTCCCCATAAGCAAGCACTAGTTGGTTTTCTAAATTTGAGACCCTGTTCTGTTTTGTAATTCAGTTCATGTGTAGTCAAGTTTACATTCCGTGTATTAGTGATATCTTATGATGTTTCTTTTTCTGTGTGACGTAGTTCACGTAGAATCACCGTACCTGCATCCACTCACTATGCCGCTAGGGGCCTGATGACACAGATTTCATTGCTGAGTGATATTGCATTGTACGTACGTGCCACAACTTCTTTATCCATTTTTTGCTTTCTGGGATATTTACCTGATACTGTAGACGAGCTTCTTGTGAACACAGCCGTCCCAAATATTGGGGTGGCTGTCTGTTTTTGATTTTAATTTCCGTAAGCTCTAGGACCATAAGTGCAATTGCCATAGGCTGTGTTGCTTTGTTTCTTACGTGTTTCAGGAAACACCATACACTTCTCCAGGGTGGCTGCTGGCAATTTACATCCTGCCAATCAGCATAACAAGGCTCCCTGTTCTCCATATCCTGTCCTACCTTTCTGGATTTTACACTTTTTTCAGATGGCCCTTTTGCCCCGGGGGCAGTGAGATTTCATTGTAGTGCAGATTTCCTTTACAGGCTTGCTTGGTTGGCCAAAAAGGGCGTATGCGTTTTTTCCTGAATTTATTCAGGAAAAAACGCATACGCCCTTTTTGGCCAAGTGCATCATTGTCGACGTTCTGCCTCTTTTCCTATGCTTTCAGGGCAATTCCAGTCTACACCCTGCAATCGTTTTCCTGAAATTCTGCCCCGCTTTCAAGTCCCCTTCGCAGGCTTACTTCAATATACTTTTGGAAGGTAGCTGTCATTTATAACTCTGCAGGTTTGTGAAATACAGTGCCCCTGAGCTCCTTTCTTCAACTCGCTTTCTTGTGAGCTGGGCTCAAAACCGCAGGATTGCTTCAGGCACTAATCTGTTTCCAGCAGGGCACGCTGAGCCTTTGGTTAATTCCTCTTCCTGGTGGGAAATGAGCGTTACATTTGCCCGTGCAGACACCTACAGCTAGTCTTTCATTGGTTCTCCCTATTTCTGTTCATCTTGCACAGAAATTGCAAGCTGTGCCAAAGAGGCGGTTAAAGGCACTGACTCTCCAAGCGGGGAGAGTGTTAGTAAAGCATCTGGAATGGTGAACCCGAGGACCAGGATACGAAAACTGAGATGCATTTTAAATCGTTTCCCAATCACACGGTGGACGATACTCTGGGTTTCCCATGCATGTTTTAGCTGGAGGAAGAATCCCTTGAACCTGGAGAGTTGGGACCCATGGAATGGGTACCATGCAGTATGACTTCAAAGGGTCTGCATTTGCTCACCGAAACTCACCAATGCTATCAGCCTGAAGTGTCCAGCCTTATGTCTCAACCAGCTCTGGGTGTAGATGTGGTCAATCACGGTTGCATCACATGCCCTGAGTGAATTATTTAAGAATTGCTCCCTATTTCACTGTCTTTGTGTTATGGTTTCGAAATTTATTTGGATAATGGGATTTATCGGATTTTCACTGCTGCGTTTATGCCGCTGTACACACGCTTAATTCTCTTACGGAGACATATAAATCCATGGGTTTTAAGATTCTTCCTAGTCAGGTATATTCCTAGGCGTTGAATATGTGGTGTTGAGTCCATTTCGTTGAGCAAGGAGTAGGTCTTGTCTATTACATATTTGGCTTATGGAAAGTTATCTGTGCTAATTTCAGTCTCTGGTTTTATGCAGCACCCCAACGCACCTTTCCACATAAGCAAGCACTAGTTGGTTTTCTAAATTTGAGACCCTGTTCTGTTTTGTAATTCAGTTCATGTGTAGTCAAGTTTACATTCCGTGTATTAGTGATATCTTATGATGTTTCTTTTTCTGTGTGACGTAGTTCACGTAGAATCACCGTACCTGCATCCACTCACTATGCCGCTACGGGCCTGATGACACAGATTTCATTGCTGAGTGATATTGCATTGCACGTACGTGCCACAACTTCTTTATCCATTTTTTGCTTTCTGGGATATTTACCTGGTACTGTAGACGAGTTTCTTGGGAACACGGCCGTCCCAAACTTTGGGGTGGCTGTCTGTTTTTGATTTTAATTTCCGTAAGCTCTAGGACCATAAGTGGAAGTGCCATAGGCTATGTTGCTTTGTTTCTTACGTGTTTCAGGAAACACCATACACTTCTCCAGGGTGGCTGCTGGCAATTTACATCCTGCCAATCAGCATAACAAGGCTCCCTGTTCTCCATATCCTGTCCTACCTTTCTGGATTTTACACTTTATTCAGATGGCCCTTTTGCCCCAGGGGCAGTGAGATTTCATTGTAGTGCAGATTTCCTTTACAGGCTTGCTTGGTTGGCCAAAAAGGGCGTATGCGTTTTTTCCTGAATATATTCAGGAAAAAACGCATACGCCCTTTTTGGCCAAGTGCATCATTGTCGACGTTGTGCCTCTTTTCCTATGCTTTCAGGGCAATTCCAGTCTACCCCCTGCAATCGTTTTCCTGAAATTCTGCCCCGCTTTCAAGTCCCCTTCGCAGGCTTACTTCAATATACTTTTGGAAGGTAGCTGTCATTTATAACTCTGCAGGTTTGTGAAATACAGTGCCCCTGAGCTCCTTTCTTCAACTCGCTTTCTTGTGAGCTGGGCACAAAACTGCAGGATTGCTTCAGGCCCTAATCTGTTTCCGGCAGGGCACGCTGAGCCTTTGGTTAATTCCTCTTCCTGGTGGGAAATGAGCGTTACATTTGCCCGTGCAGACACCTACAGCTAGTCTCTCATTGGTTCACCCTATTCCTGTTTCTCTTGCACAGAAATTGCAAGCTGTGCCAAAGAGGAGGTTAAAGGCACTGACTCTACAAGCGGGGAGAGTGTTAGTAAAGCATCTGGAATGGTGAACCCGAGGACCAGGATACGAAAACTGAGATGCATTTTAAATCGTTTCCCAATCACACGGTGGACGATACTCTGGGTTTCCCATGCATGTTTTAGCTGGAGGAAGAATCCCTTGAACCTGGAGAATTGGGACCCATGGAATGGGTACCATGCAGTATGACTTCAAAGGGTCTGCATTTGCTCACCGAAACTCACCAATGCTATCAGCCTGAAGTGTCCAGCCTTATGTCTCAACCAGCTCTGGGTGTAGATGTGGTCAATCACGGTTGCATCACATGCCCTGAGTGAATTATTTAAGAATTGCTCTCTATTTCACTGTCTTTGTGTTTTGTTTTCGAAATTTATTTGGATAATGGGATTTATCGGATTTTCACTGCTGCGTTTCGGCCGCTGTACACACGCTTGATTCTCTTACGGAGACATATATATCCATGGGTTTTAAGATTCTTCCTAGTCAGGTATATTCCTAGGCGTTGAATATGTGGTGTTGGGTCCATTTCGTTGAGCAAGGAGTAGGTCTAGTCTGTTACATATTTGGCTTATGGAATGTTATCTGTGCTAATTTCAGTCTCTGGTTTTATGCAGCACCCCAAGGCACCTTTCCCCATAAGCAAGCACTAGTTGGTTTTCTAAATTTGAGACCCTGTTCTGTTTTGTAATTCAGTTCATGTGTAGTCAAGTTTACATTCCGTGTATTAGTGATATCTTATGATGTTTCTTTTTCTATGTGACGTAGTTCACGTAGAATCACGGTACCTGCATCCACTCACTATGCCGCTACGGGCCTGATGACACAGATTTCATTGCTGAGTGATATTGCATTGTACGTACGTGCCACAACTTCTTTATCCATTTTTTGCTTTCTGGGATATTTACCTGATACTGTAGACGAGCTTCTTGTGAACACAGCCGTCCCAAATATTGGGGTGGCTGTCTGTTTTTGATTTTAATTTCCGTAAGCTCTAGGACCATAAGTGCAATTGCCATAGGCTGTGTTGCTTTGTTTCTTACGTGTTTCAGGAAACACCATACACTTCTCCAGGGTGGCTGCTGGCAATTTACATCCTGCCAATCAGCATAACAAGGCTCCCAGTTCTCCATATCCTTTCCTACCTTTCTAGATTTTACACTTTTTTCAGATGGCCCTTTTGCCCGGGGGGCAGTGAGATTTCATTGTAGTGCAGATTTCCTTTACAGGCTTGCTTGGTTGGCCAAAAAGGGCGTATGCGTTTTTTCCTGAATTTATTCAGGAAAAAACGCATACGCCCTTTTTGGCCAAGTGCATCATTGTCGATGTTGTGCCTCTTTTCCTATGCTTTCAGGGCAATTCCAGTCTACACCCTGCAATCGTTTTCCTGAAATTCTGCGCCGCTTTCAAGTCCCCTTCGCAGGCTTACTTCAATATACTTTTGGAAGGTAGCTGTCATTTATAACTCTGCAGGTTTGTGAAATACAGTGCCCCTGAGCTCCTTTCTTCAACTCGCTTTCTTGTGAGCTGGGCTCAAAACCGCAGGATTGCTTCAGGCACTAATCTGTTTCCAGCAGGGCACGCTGAGCCTTTGGTTAATTCCTCTTCCTGGTGGGAAATGAGCGTTACATTTGCCCGTGCAGACACCTACAGCTAGTCTCTCATTGGTTCTCCCTATTTCTGTTCATCTTGCACAGAAATTGCAAGCTGTGCCAAAGAGGCGGTTAAAGGCACTGACTCTCCAAGCGGGGAGAGTGTTAGTAAAGCATCTTGAATGGTGAACCCGAGAACCAGGATACGAAAACTGAGATGCATTTTAAATCGTTTCCCAATCACACGGTGGACGATACTCTGGGTTTCCCATGCATGTTTTAGCTGGAGGAAGAATCCCTTGAACCTGGAGAGTTGGGACCCATGGAATGGGTACCATGCAGTATGACTTCAAAGGGTCTGCATTTGCTCACCGAAACTCACCAATGCTATCAGCCTGAAGTGTCCAGCCTTATGTCTCAACCAGCTCTGGGTGTAGATGTGGTCAATCACGGTTGCATCACATGCCCTGAGTGAATTATTTAAGAATTGCTCCCTATTTCACTGTCTTTGTGTTTTGGTTTCGAAATTTATTTGGATAATGGGATTTATCGGATTTTCACTGCTGCGTTTATGCCGCTGTACACACGCTTAATTCTCTTAAGGAGACATATAAATCCATGGGTTTTAAGATTCTTCCTAGTCAGGTATATTCCTAGGCGTTGAATATGTGGTGTTGAGTCCATTTCGTTGAGCAAGGAGTAGGTCTTGTCTATTACATATTTGGCTTATGGAAAGTTATCTGTGCTAATTTCAGTCTCTGGTTTTATGCAGCACCCCAACGCACCTTTCCCCATAAGCAAGCACTAGTTGGTTTTCTAAATTTGAGACCCTGTTCTGTTTTGTAATTCAGTTCATGTGTAGTCAAGTTTACATTCCGTGTATTAGTGATATCTTATGATGTTTCTTTTTCTGTGTGACGTAGTTCACGTAGAATCACCATACCTGCATCCACTCACTATGCCGCTACGGGCCTGATGACACAGATTTCATTGCTGAGTGATATTGCATTGTACGTACGTGCCACAACTTCTTTATCCATTTTTTGCTTTCTGGGATATTTACCTGATACTGTAGACGAGCTTCTTGTGAACACAGCCGTTCCAAATATTGGGGTGGCTGTCTGTTTTTGATTTAAACTTCCATAAGCTATAGGACCATAAGTGGAAGTGCCATAGGCTGTGTTGCTTTATTTCTTACGTGTTTCACGAAACACCATACACTTCTCCAGGGTGGCTGCTGGCAATCTACATCCTGCCAATCAGCATAACAAGGCTCCCTGTTCTCCATATCCTGTCCTACCTTTCTGGATTTTACACTTTTTTCAGATGGCCCTTTTGCCCGGGGGGCAGTGAGACTTCATTGTAGTGCAGATTTCCTTTACAGGCTTGCTTGGTTGGCCAAAAAGGGCGTATGCGTTTTTTCCTGAATATATTCAGGAAAAAACGCATACGCCCTTTTTGGCCAAGTGCATCATTGTCAACGTTGTGCCTCTTTTCCTATGCTTTCAGGGCAATTCCAGTCTACCCCCTGCAATCGTTTTCCTGAAATTCTGCCCCGCTTTCAAGTCCCCTTCGCAGGCTTACTTCAATATATTTTTGGAGGATAGCTGTCATTTATAACTCTGCAGGTTTGTGAATTATATTGCCCCTGAGCTCCTTTCTTCAACTCGCTTTCTTGTGAGCTGGGCACAAAACCGCAGGATTGCTTCAGGCCCTAATCTGTTTCCGGCAGGGCACGCTGAGCCTTTGGTTAATTCCTCTTCCTGGTGGGAAATGAGCATTACATTTGCCCCTGCAGACACCTACAGCTAGTCTCTCATTGGTTCTCCCTATTCCTGTTCATCTGGCACAGAAATTGCAAGCTGTGCCAAAGAGGAGGTTAAAGGCACTGACTCTCCAAGCGGGGAGAGTGTTAGTAAAGCATCTGGAATGGTGAACTCGAGGAACAGGATACGAAAACTGAGATGCATTTTAAATCGTTTCCCAATCACACGGTGGACGATACTCTGGGTTTCCCATGCATGTTTTAGCTGGAGGAAGAATCCCTTGAACCTGGAGAGTTGGGAGCCTTGGAATAGGTACCATGCAGTATGACTTCAAAGGGTCTGCATTTGCTCACCGAAACTCACCAATGCTATCAGCCTGAAGTGTCCATCCTTATGTCTCAACCAGCTCTGGGTGTAGATGTGTTAAATCTAGGTTGCATCACATGCCCTGAGTGAATTATTTAAGAATTGCTCTCTATTTCACTGTCTTTGTGTTTTGTTTTTGAAATTTATTTTGATAATGGGATTTATCGGATTTTCACTGCTGCGTTTATGCCGCTGTACACACGCTTAATTCTCTTACGGAGACATATAAATCCATGGGTTTTAAGATTCTTCCTAGTCAGGTATATTCCTAGGCGTTGAATATGTGGTGTTGAGTCCATTTCGTAGAGCAAAGAGTAGGTCTAGTCTGTTACATAGTTGGCTTATGGAATGTTATCTGTGCTAATTTCAGTCTTTGGTTTTATGCAGCACCCCAAGGCACCTTTCCCCATAAGCAAGCACTAGTTGGTTTTCTAAATTTGAGACCCTGTTCTGTTTTGTAATTCAGTTCATGTGTAGTCAAGTTTACATTCCGTGTATTAGTGATATCTTATGATGTTTCTTTTTCTGTGTGACGTAGTTCACGTAGAATCACCGTACCTGCATCCACTCACTATGCCGCTACGGGCCTGATGACACAGATTTCATTGCTGAGTGATATTGCATTGCACGTACGTGCCACAACTTCTTTATCCATTTTTTGCTTTCTGGGATATTTACCTGGTACTGTAGACGAGCTTCTTGGGAACACGGCCGTCCCAAACTTTGGGGTGGCTGTCTGTTTTTGATTTTAATTTCCGTAAGCTCTAGGACCATAAGTGGAAGTGCCATAGGCTGTGTTGCTTTGTTTCTTACGTGTTTCAGGAAACACCATACACTTCTCCAGGGTGGCTGCTGGCAATTTACATCCTGCCAATCAGCATAACAAGGCTCCCTGTTCTCCATATCCTGTCCTACCTTTCTGGATTTTACACTTTATTCAGATGGCCCTTTTGCCCCAGGGGCAGTGAGATTTCATTGTAGTGCAGATTTCCTTTACAGGCTTGCTTGGTTGGCCAAAAAGGGCGTATGCGTTTTTTCCTGAATATATTCAGGAAAAAACGCATACGCCCTTTTTGGCCAAGTGCATCATTGTCGACGTTGTGCCTCTTTTCCTATGCTTGCAGGGCAATTCCAGTCTACCCCCTGCAATCGTTTTCCTGAAATTCTGCCCCGCTTTCAAGTCCCCTTCGCAGGCTTACTTCAATATACTTTTGGAAGGTAGCTGTCATTTATAACTCTGCAGGTTTGTGAAATACAGTGTCCCTGAGCTCCTTTCTTCAACTCGCTTTCTTGTGAGCTGGGCACAAAATTGCAGGATTGCTTCAGGCCCTAATCTGTTTCCGGCAGGGCACGCTGAGCCTTTGGTTAATTCCTCTTCCTGGTGGGCAATGAGCGTTACATTTGCCCGTGCAGACACCTATAGCTAGTCTCTCATTGGTTCTCCCTATTCCTGTTCATCTTGCACAGAAATTGTAAGCTGTGCCAAACAGGAGGTTAAAGGCACTGACTCTCCAAGCGGGGAGAGTGTTAGTAAAGCATCTGGAATGGTGAACCCGAGGACCAGGGTACGAAAACTGAGATGCATTTTAAATCGTTTCCCAATCACACGTTGGACCATACTGTGGGTTTCCCATGCATGTTTTAGCTGGAGGAAGAATCCCTTGAACCTGGAGAGTTGGGAGCCATGGAATAGGTACCATGCAGTATGACTTCAAAGGGTCTGCATTTGCTCACCGAAACTCACCAATGCTATCAGCCTGAAGTGTCCAGCCTTATGTCTCAACCAGCTCTGTGTGTAGATGTGTTAAATCCAGGTTGCATCACATGCCCTGAGTGAATTATTTAAGAATTGCTCTCTATTTCACTGTCTTTGTGTTTTGTTTTTGAAATTTATTTTGATAATGGGATTTATCGGATTTTCACTGCTGCGTTTATGCCGCTGTACACACACTTAATTCTCTTACGGAGACATATAAATCCATGGGTTTTAAGATTCTTCCTAGTCAGGTATATTCCTAGGCGTTGAATATGTGGTGTTGAGTCCATTTCGTTGAGCAAGGAGTAGGTCTAGTCTGTTACATATTTGGCTTATGGAATGTTTTCTGTGCTAATTTCAGTCTCTGGTTTTATGCAGCACCCCAAGGCACCTTTCCCCATAAGCAAGCACTAGTTGGTTTTCTAAATTTGAGACCCTGTTCTGTTTTGTAATTCAGTTCATGTGTAGTCAAGTTTACATTCCGTGTATTAGTGATATCTTATGATGTTTCTTTTCCTGTGTGACGTAGTTCACGTAGAATCACCGTACCTGCATCCACTCACTATGCCGCTACGGGCCTGATGACACAGATTTCATTGCTGAGTGATATTGCATTGCACGTACGTGCCACAACTTCTTTATCCATTTTTTGCTTTCTGGGATATTTACCTGGTACTGTAGACGAGCTTCTTGGGAACACAGCCGTCCCAAAGTTTGGGGTGGCTGTCTGTTTTTGATTTTAATTTCCGTAAGCTCTAGGACCATAAGTGCAATTGCCATAGGCTGTGTTGCTTTGTTTCTTACGTGTTTCAGGAAACACCATACACTTCTCCAGGGTGGCTGCTGGCAATTTACATCCTGCCAATCAGCATAACAAGGCTCCCTGTTCTCCATATCCTGTCCTACCTTTCTGGATTTTACAGTTTTTTCAGATGGCCCTTTTGCCCCGGGGGCAGTGAGATTTCATAGTAGTGCAGATTTCCTTTACAGGCTTGCTTGGTTGGCCAAAAAGGGCGTATGCGTTTTTTCCTGAATATATTCAGGAAAAAACGCATACGCCCTTTTTGGCCAAGTGCATCATTGTCGACGTTGTGCCTCTTTTCCTATGCTTTCAGGGCAATTCCAGTCTACCCCCTGCAATCATTTTCCTGAAATTCTGCCCCGCTTTCAAGTCCCCTTCGCAGGCTTACTTCAATATACTTTTGGAAGATAGCTGTCATTTATAACTCTGCAGGTTTGTGAAATACAGTGCCCCTGAGCTCCTTTCTTCAACTCGCTTTCTTGTGAGCTGGGCACAAAACCGCAAGATTGCTTCAGGCACTAATCTGTTTCCAGCAGGGCACGCTGAGCCTTTGGTTAATTCCTCTTCCTGGTGGGAAATTAGCGTTACATTTGCCCGTGCAGACACCTACAGCTAGTCTCTCATTGGTTCTCCCTATTCCTGTTCCTCTTGCACAGAAATTGCAAGCTGTGCCAAAAAGGAGGTTAAAGGCACTGACTCTCCAAGCGGGGAGAGTGTTAGTAAAGCATCTGGAATGGTGAACCCGAGGACCAGGATACGAAAACTGAGATGCATTTTAAATCGTTTCCCAATCACACGGTGGACGATACTCTGGGTTTCCCATGCATGTTTTAGCTGGAGGAAGAATCCCTTGAACCTGGAGAGTTGGGACCCATGGAATGGGTACCATGCAGTATGACTTCAAAGGGTCTGCATTTGCTCACCGCAACTCACCAATGCTATCAGCCTGAAGTGTCCAGCCTTATGTCTCAACCAGCTCTGGGTGTAGATGTGGTCATTCCCGGTTGCATCACATGCCCTGAGTGAATTATTTAAGAATTGCTCTCTATTTCACTGTCTTTGTGTTTTGTTTTCTAAATTTATTTGGATAATGGGATTTATCGGATTTTCACTGCTGCGTTTCGGCCGCTGTACACACGCTTGATTCTCTTACGGAGACATATATATCCATGGGTTTTAAGATTCTTCCTAGTCAGGTATATTCCTAGGCGTTGAATATGTGGTGCTGGGTCCATTTCGTTGAGCAAGGAGTAGGTCTAGTCTGTTACATATTTGGCTTATGGAATGTTATCTGTGCTTATTTCAGTCTCTGGTTTTATGCAGCACCCCAAGGCACCTTTCCCCATAAGCAAGCACTAGTTGGTTTTCTAAATTTGAGACCCTGTTCTGTTTTGTAATTCAGTTCATGTGTAGTCAAGTTTACATTCCGTGTATTAGTGATATCTTATGATGTTTCTTTTTCTGTGTGACGTAGTTCACGTAGAATCACCGTACCTGCATCCACTCACTATGCCGCTACGGGCCTGATGACACAGATTTCATTGCTGAGTGATATTGCATTGTACGTACGTGCCACAACTTCTTTATCCATTTTTTGCTTTCTGGGATATTTACCTGATACTGTAGACGAGCTTCTTGTGAACACAGCCGTCCCAAATATTGGGGTGGCTGTCTGTTTTTGATTTTAATTTCCGTAAGCTCTAGGACCATAAGTGCAATTGCCATAGGCTGTGTTGCTTTGTTTCTTACGTGTTTCAGGAAACACCATACACTTCTCCAGGGTGGCTGCTGGCAATTTACATCCTGCCAATCAGCATATCAAGGCTCCCTGTTCTCCATATCCTGTCCTACCTTTCTGGATTTTACACTTTTTTCAGATGGCCCTTTTGCCCCGGGGGCAGTGAGATTTCATTGTAGTGCAGATTTCCTTTACAGGCTTGCTTGGTTGGCCAAAAAGGGCGTATGCGTTTTTTCCTGAATTTATTCAGGAAAAAACGCATACGCCCTTTTTGGCCAAGTGCATCATTGTCGACGTTCTGCCTCTTTTCCTATGCTTTCAGGGCAATTCCAGTCTACACCCTGCAATCGTTTTCCTGAAATTCTGCCCCGCTTTCAAGTCCCCTTCGCAGGCTTACTTCAATATACTTTTGGAAGGTAGCTGTCATTTATAACTCTGCAGGTTTGTGAAATACAGTGCCCCTGAGCTCCTTTCTTCAACTCGCTTTCTTGTGAGCTGGGCTCAAAACCGCAGGATTGCTTCAGGCACTAATCTGTTTCCAGCAGGGCACGCTGAGCCTTTGGTTAATTCCTCTTCCTGGTGGGAAATGAGCGTTACATTTGCCCGTGCAGACACCTACAGCTAGTCTTTCATTGGTTCTCCCTATTCCTGTTCATCTTGCACAGAAATTGCAAGCTGTGCCAAAGAGGCGGTTAAAGGCACTGACTCTCCAAGCGGGGAGAGTGTTAGTAAAGCATCTGGAATGGTGAACCCGAGGACCAGGATACGAAAACTGAGATGCATTTTAAATCGTTTCCCAATCACATGGTGGACGATACTCTGGGTTTCCCATGCATGTTTTAGCTGGAGGAAGAATCCCTTGAACCTGGAGAGTTGGGACCCATGGGATGGGTACCATGCAGTATGACTTCAAAGGGTCTGCATTTGCTCACCGAAACTCACCAATGCTATCAGCCTGAAGTGTCCAGCCTTATGTCTCAACCAGCTCTGGGTGTAGATGTGGTCAATCACGGTTGCATCACATGCCCTGAGTGAATTATTTAAGAATTGCTCCCTATTTCACTGTCTTTGTGTTATGGTTTCGAAATTTATTTGGATAATGGGATTTATCCGATTTTCACTGCTGCGTTTATGCCGCTGTACACACGCTTAATTCTCTTACGGAGACATATAAATCCATGGGTTTTAAGATTCTTCCTAGTCAGGTATATTCCTAGGCGTTGAATATGTGGTGTTGAGTCCATTTCGTTGAGCAAGGAGTAGGTCTTGTCTATTACATATTTGGCTTATGGAAAGTTATCTGTGCTAATTTCAGTCTCTGGTTTTATGCAGCACCCCAACGCACCTTTCCCCATAAGCAAGCACTAGTTGGTTTTCTAAATTTGAGACCCTGTTCTGTTTTGTAATTCAGTTCATGTGTAGTCAAGTTTACATTCCGTGTATTAGTGATATCTTATGATGTTTCTTTTTCTGTGTGACGTAGTTCACGTAGAATCACCGTACCTGCATCCACTCACTATGCCGCTACAGGCCTGATGACACAGATTTCATTGCTGAGTGATATTGCATTGTACGTACGTGCCACAACTTCTTTATCCATTTTTTGCTTTCTGGGATATTTACCTGATACTGTAGACGAGCTTCTTGTGAACACGGCCGTCCCAAATATTGGGGTGGCTGTCTGTTTTTGATTTAAACTTCCATAAGGTATAGGACCATAAGTGGAAGTGCCATAGGCTGTGTTGCTTTATTTCTTACGTGTTTCAGGAAACACCATACACTTCTCCAGGGTGGCTGCTGGCAATTTACATCCTGCCAATCAGCATAACAAGGCTCCCTGTTCTCCATATCCTGTCCTACCTTTCTGGATTTTACACTTTTTTCAGATGGCCCTTTTGCCCGGGGGGCAGTGAGACTTCATTGTAGTGCAGATTTCCTTTACAGGCTTGCTTGGTTGGCCAAAAAGGGCGTATGCGTTTTTTCCTGAATATATTCAGGAAAAAACGCATACGCCCTTTTTGGCCAAGTGCATCATTGTCGACGTTGTGCCTCTTTTCCTATGCTTTCAGGGCAATTCCAGTCTACCCCCTGCAATCGTTTTCCTGAAATACTGCCCCGCTTTCAAGTCCCCTTCGCAGGCTTACTTCAATATATTTTTGGAAGGTAGCTGTCATTTATAACTCTGCAGGTTTGTGAAATACAGTGCCCCTGAGCTCCTTTCTTCAACTCGCTTTCTTGTGAGCTGGGCACAAAACTGCAGGATTGCTTCAGGCCCTAATCTGTTTCCGGCAGGGCACGCTGAGCCTTTGGTTAATTCCTCTTCCTGGTGGGCAATGAGCGTTACATTTGCCCGTGCAGACACCTATAGCTAGTCTCTCATTGGTTCTCCCTATTCCTGTTCATCTTGCACAGAAATTGTAAGCTGTGCCAAACAGGAGGTTAAAGGCACTGACTCTCCAAGCGGGGAGAGTGTTAGTAAAGCATCTGGAATGGTGAACCCGAGGACCAGGGTACGAAAACTGAGATGCATTTTAAATCGTTTCCCAATCACACGGTGGACCATACTGTGGGTTTCCCATGCATGTTTTAGCTGGAGGAAGAATCCCTTGAACCTGGAGAGTTGGGACCCATGGAATGGGTACCATGCAGTATGACTTCAAAGGGTCTGCATTTGCTCACCGAAACTCACCAATGCTATCAGCCTGAAGTGTCCAGCCTTATGTCTCAACCAGCTCTGGGTGTAGATGTGGTCATTCCCGGTTGCATCACATGCCCTGAGTGAATTATTTAAGAATTGCTCCCTATTTCACTGTCTTTGTGTTTTGGTTTCGAAATTTATTTGGATAATGGGATTTATCGGATTTTCACTGCTGCGTTTATGCCGCTGTACACACGCTTAATTCTCTTATGGAGACATATAAATCCATGGGTTTTAAGATTCTTCCTAGTCAGGTATATTCCTAGGCGTTGAATATGTGGTGTTGAGTCCATTTCGTTGAGCAAGGAGTAGGTCTTGTCTATTACATATTTGGCTTATGGAAAGTTATCTGTGCTAATTTCAGTCTCTGGTTTTATGCAGCACCCCAACGCACCTTTCCCCATAAGCAAGCACTAGTTGGTTTTCTAAATTTGAGACCCTGTTCTGTTTTGTAATTCAGTTCATGTGTAGTCAAGTTTACATTCCGTGTATTAGTGATATCTTATGATGTTTCTTTTTCTGTGTGACGTAGTTCACGTAGAATCACCGTACCTGCATCCACTCACTATGCCGCTACGGGCCTGATGACACAGATTTCATTGCTGAGTGATATTGCATTGTACGTACGTGCCACAACTTCTTTATCCATTTTTTGCTTTCTGGGATATTTACCTGATACTGTAGACGAGCTTCTTGTGAACACAGCCGTCCCAAATATTGGGGTGGCTGTCTGTTTTTGATTTAAACTTCCATAAGCTATAGGACCATAAGTGGAAGTGCCATAGGCTGTGTTGCTTTATTTCTTACGTGTTTCAGGAAACACCATACACTTCTCCAGGGTGGCTGCTGGCAATTTACATCCTGCCAATCAGCATAACAAGGCTCCCTGTTCTCCATATCCTGTCCTACCTTTCTGGATTTTACACTTTTTTCAGATGGCCCTTTTGCCCGGGGGGCAGTGAGACTTCATTGTAGTGCAGATTTCCTTTACAGGCTTGCTTGGTTGGCCAAAAAGGGCGTATGCGTTTTTTCCTGAATATATTCAGGAAAAAACGCATACGCCCTTTTTGGCCAAGTGCATCATTGTCGACGTTCTGCCTCTTTTCCTATGCTTTCAGGGCAATTCCAGTCTACCCCCTGCAATCGTTTTCCTGAAATTCTGCCCCGCTTTCAAGTCCCCTTCGCAGGCTTACTTCAATATATTTTTGGAGGATAGCTGTCATTTATAACTCTGCAGGTTTGTGAATTACATTGCCCCTGAGCTCCTTTCTTCAACTCGCTTTCTTGTGAGCTGGGCACAAAACCGCAGGATTGCTTCAGGCACTAATCTGTTTCCGGCAGGGCACGCTGAGCCTTTGGGTAATTCCTCTTCCTGGTGGGAAATGAGCATTACATTTGCCCCTGCAGACACCTACAGCTAGTCTCTCATTGGTTCTCCCTATTCCTGTTCATCTGGCACAGAAATTGCAAGCTGTGCCAAAGAGGAGGTTAAAGGCACTGACTCTCCAAGCGGGGAGAGTGTTAGTAAAGCATCTGGAATGGTGAACCCGAGGACCAGGATACGAAAATTGAGATGCATTTTAAATCGTTTCCCAATCACACGGTGGACGATACTCTGGGTTTCCCATGCATGTTTTAGCTGGAGGAAGAATCCCTTGAACCTGGAGAGTTGGGACGCATGGAATGGGTACCATGCAGTATGACTTCAAAGGGTCTGCATTTGCTCACCGAAACTCACCAATGCTATCAGCCTGAAGTGTCCAGCCTTATGTCTCAACCAGCTCTGGGTGTAGATATGGTCATTCCCGGTTGCATCACATGCCCTGAGTGAATTATTTAAGAATTGCTCTCTATTTCACTGTCTTTGTGTTTTGTTTTCGAAATTTATTTGGATAATGGGATTTATCGGATTTTCACTGCTGCGTTTCGGCCGCTGTACACACGCTTGATTCTCTTACGGAGACATATATATCCATGGGTTTTAAGATTCTTCCTAGTCAGGTATATTCCTAGGCGTTGAATATGTGGTGTTGAGTCCATTTCGTTGAGCAAGGAGTAGGTCTTGTCTATTACATATTTGGCTTATGGAAAGTTATCTGTGCTAATTTCAGTCTCTGGTTTTATGCAGCACCCCAACGCACCTTTCCCCATAAGCAAGCACTAGCTGGTTTTCTAAATTTGAGACCCTGTTCTGTTTTGTAATTCAGTTCATGTGTAGTCAAGTTTACATTCCGTGTATTAGTGATATCTTATGATGTTTCTTTTTCTGTGTGACGTAGTTCACGTAGAATCACCGTACCTGCATCCACTCACTATGCCGCTACGGGCCTGATGACACAGATTTCATTGCTGAGTGATATTGCATTGTACGTACGTGCCACAACTTCTTTATCCATTTTTTGCTTTCTGGGATATTTACCTGATACTGTAGACGAGCTTCTTGTGAACACAGCCGTCCCAAATATTGGGGTGGCTGTCTGTTTTTGATTTAAACTTCCATAAGCTATAGGACCATAAGTGGAAGTGCCATAGGCTGTGTTGTTTTATTTCTTACGTGTTTCAGGAAACACCATACACTTCTCCAGGGTGGCTGCTGGCAATTTACATCCTGCCAATCAGCATAACAAGGCTCCCTGTTCTCCATATCCTGTCCTACCTTTCTGGATTTTACACTTTTTTCAGATGGCCCTTTTGCCCGGGGGGCAGGGAGACTTCATTGTAGTGCAGATTTCCTTTACAGGCTTGCCTGGTTGGCCAAAAAGGGCGTATGCGTTTTTTCCTGAATATATTCAGGAAAAAACGCATACGCCCTTTTTGGCCAAGTGCATCATTGTCGACGTTCTGCCTCTTTTCCTATGCTTTCAGGGCAATTCCAGTCTACCCCCTGCAATCGTTTTCCTGAAATTCTGCCCCGCTTTCAAGTCCCCTTCGCAGGTTTACTTCAATATATTTTTGGAGGATAGCTGTCATTTATAACTCTGCAGGTTTGTGAATTACATTGCCCCTGAGCTCCTTTCTTCAATTCGCTTTCTTGTGAGCTGGGCACAAAACCGCAGGATTGCTTCAGGCACTAATCTGTTTCCGGCAGGGCACGCTGAGCCTTTGGTTAATTCCTCTTCCTGGTGGGAAATGTGCATTACATTTGCCCCTGCAGACACCTACAGCTAGTCTCTCATTGGTTCTCCCTATTCCTGTTCATCTGGCACAGAAATTGCAAGCTGTGCCAAAGAGGAGGTTAAAGGCACTGACTCTCCAAGCGGGGAGAGTGTTAGTAAAGCATCTGGAATGGTGAACCCGAGGAACAGGATACGAAAACAGAGATGCATTTTAAATCGTTTCCCAATCACACGGTGGACGATACTCTGGGTTTCCCATGCATGTTTTAGCTGGAGGAAGAATCCCTTGAACCTGGAAAATTGGGACCCATGGAATGGGTACCATGCAGTATGACTTCAAAGGGTCTGCATTTGCTCACCGAAACCCACCAATGCTATCAGCCTGAAGTGTCCAGCCTTATGTCTCAACCAGCTCTGGGTGTAGATGTGGTCATTCCCGGTTGCATCACATGCCCTGAGTGAATTATTTAAGAATTGCTCTCTATTTCACTGTCTTTGTGTTTTGTTTTCTAAATTTATTTGGATAATGGGATTTATCGGATTTTCACTGCTGCGTTTCGGCCGCTGTACACACGCTTGATTCTCTTACGGAGACATATAAATCCATGGGTTTTAAGATTCTTCCTAGTCAGGTATATTCCTAGGCGTTGAATATGTGGTGTTGAGTCCATTTCGTTGAGCAAGGAGTAGGTCTTGTCTATTACATATTTGGCTCATGGAATGTTATCTGTGCTAATTTCAGTCTCTCGTTTTATGCAGCACCCCAAGGCACCTTTCCCCATAAGCAAACACTAGTTGGTTTTCTAAATTTGCAACCCTGTTCTGTTTTGTAATTCAGTTCATGTGTAGTCAAGTTTACATTCCGTGTATTAGTGATATCTTATGATGTTTCTTTTTCTGTGTGACGTAGTTCACGTAGAATCACCATACCTGCATCCACTCACTATGCCGCTACGGGCCTGTTGACACAGATTTCATTGCTGAGTGATATTGCATTGTACGTACGTGCCACAACTTCTTTATCCATTTTTTGCTTTCTGGGATATTTACCTGATACTGTAGACGAGCTTCTTGTGAACACAGCCGTCCCAAATATTGGGGTGGCTGTCTGTTTTTGATTTTAATTTCCGTAAGCTCTAGGACCATAAGTGCAATTGCCATAGGCTGTGTTGCTTTGTTTCTTACGTGTTTCAGGAAACACCATACACATCTCCAGGGTGGCTGCTGGCAATTTACATCCTGCCAATCAGCATAACAAGGCTCCCTGTTCTCCATATCCTGTCCTACCTTTCTGGATTTTACACTTTTTTCAGATGGCCCTTTTGCCCGGGGGGCAGTGAGATTTCATTGTAGTGCAGATTTCCTTTACAGGCTTGCTTGGTTGGCCAAAAAGGGCGTATGTGTCTTTTCCTGAATTTATTCAGGAAAAAACGCATACGCCCTTTTTGGCCAAGTGCATCATTGTCGATGTTGTGCCTCTTTTCCTATGCTTTCAGGGCAATTCCAGTCTACACCCTGCAATCGTTTTCCTGAAATTCTGCCCCGCTTTCAAGTCCCCTTCGCAGGCTTACTTCAATATACTTTTGGAAGGTAGCTGTCATTTATAACTCTGCAGGTTTGTGAAATACAGTGCCCCTGAGCTCCTTTCTTCAACTCGCTTTCTTGTGAGCTGGGCTCAAAACCGCAGGATTGCTTCAGGCACTAATCTGTTTCCAGCAGGGCACGCTGAGCCTTTGGTTAATTCCTCTTCCTGGTGGGAAATGAGCGTTACATTTGCCCGTGCAGACACCTACAGCTAGTCTCTCATTGGTTCTCCCTATTCCTGTTCATCTTGCACAGAAATTGCAAGCTGTGCCAAAGAGGCGGTTAAAGGCACTGACTCTCCAAGCGGGGAGAGTGTTAGTAAAGCATCTGGAATGGTGAACCCGAGGACCAGGATACGAAAACTGAGATGCATTTTAAATCGTTTCCCAATCACACGGTGGACGATACTCTGGGTTTCCCATGCATGTTTTAGCTGGAGGAAGAATCCCTTGAACCTGGAGAGTTGGGACCCATGGAATGGGTACCATGCAGTATGACTTCAAAGGGTCTGCATTTGCTCACCGAAACTCACCAATGCTATCAGCCTGAAGTGTCCAGCCTTATGTCTCAACCAGCTCTGGGTGTAGATGTGGTCATTCCCGGTTGCATCACATGCCCTGAGTGAATTATTTAAGAATTGCTCTCTATTTCACTGTCTTTGTGTTTTGTTTTCGAAATTTATTTGGATAATGGGATTTATCGGATTTTCACTGCTGCGTTTCGGCCGCTGTACACACGCTTGATTCTCTTACGGAGACATATATATCCATGGGTTTTAAGATTCTTCCTAGTCAGGTATATTCCTAGGCGTTGAATATGTGGTGCTGGGTCCATTTCGTTGAGCAAGGAGTAGGTCTAGTCTGTTACATATTTGGCTTATGGAATGTTATCTGTGCTAATTTCAGTCTCTGGTTTTATGCAGCACCCCAAGGCACCTTTCCCCATAAGCAAGCACTAGTTGGTTTTCTAAATTTGAGACCCTGTTCTGTTTTGTAATTCAGTTCATGTGTAGTCAAGTTTACATTCCGTGTATTAGTGATATCTTATGATGTTTCTTTTTCTGTGTGACGTAGTTCACGTAGAATCACCGTACCTGCATCCACTCACTATGCCGCTACGGGCCTGATGACACAGATTTCATTGCTGAGTGATATTGCATTGTACGTACGTGCCACAACTTCTTTATCCATTTTTTGCTTTCTGGGATATTTACCTGATACTGTAGACGAGCTTCTTGTGAACACAGCCGTCCCAAATATTGGGGTGGCTGTCTGTTTTTGATTTTAATTTCCGTAAGCTCTAGGACCATAAGTGCAATTGCCATAGGCTGTGTTGCTTTGTTTCTTACGTGTTTCAGGAAACACCATACACATCTCCAGGGTGGCTGCTGGCAATTTACATCCTGCCAATCAGCATAACAAGGCTCCCTGTTCTCCATATCCTGTCCTACCTTTCTGGATTTTACACTTTTTTCAGATGGCCCTTTTGCCCCAGGGGCAGTGAGATTTCATTGTAGTGCAGATTTCCTTTACAGGCTTGCTTGGTTGGCCAAAAAGGGCGTATGCGTTTTTTCCTGAATATATTCAGGAAAAAACGCATACGCCCTTTTTGGCCAAGTGCATCATTGTCGACGTTGTGCCTCTTTTCCTATGCTTTCAGGGCAATTCCAGTCTACCCCCTGCAATCGTTTTCCTGAAATACTGCCCCGCTTTCAAGTCCCCTTCGCAGGCTTACTTCAATATACTTTTGGAAGGTAGCTGTCATTTATAACTCTGCAGGTTTGTGAAATACAGTGTCCCTGAGCTCCTTTCTTCAACTCGCTTTCTTGTGAGCTGGGCACAAAACTGCAGGATTGCTTCAGGCCCTAATCTGTTTCCGGCAGGGCACGCTGAGCCTTTGGTTAATTCCTCTTCCTGGTGGGCAATGAGCGTTACATTTGCCCGTGCAGACACCTATAGCTAGTCTCTCATTGGTTCTCCCTATTCCTGTTCATCTTGCACAGAAATTGTAAGCTGTGCCAAACAGGAGGTTAAAGGCACTGACTCTCCAAGCGGGGAGAGTGTTAGTAAAGCATCTGGAATGGTGAACCCGAGGACCAGGGTACGAAAACTGAGATGCATTTTAAATCGTTTCCCAATCACACGTTGGACCATACTGTGGGTTTCCCATGCATGTTTTAGCTGGAGGAAGAATCCCTTGAACCTGGAGAGTTGGGAGCCATGGAATAGGTACCATGCAGTATGACTTCAAAGGGTCTGCATTTGCTCACCGAAACTCACCAATGCTATCAGCCTGAAGTGTCCAGCCTTATGTCTCAACCAGCTCTGGGTGTAGATGTGTTAAATCCAGGTTGCATCACATGCCCTGAGTGAATTATTTAAGAATTGCTCTCTATTTCACTGTCTTTGTGTTTTGTTTTTGAAATTTATTTTGATAATGGGATTTATCGGATTTTCACTGCTGCATTTATGCCGCTGTACACACGCTTAATTCTCTTACGGAGACATATAAATCCATGGGTTTTAAGATTCTTCCTAGTCAGGTATATTCCTAGGCGTTGAATATGTGGTGTTGAGTCCATTTCGTTGAGCAAGGAGTAGGTCTAGTCTGTTACATATTTGGCTTATGGAATGTTATCTGTGCTAATTTCAGTCTCTGGTTTTATGCAGCACCCCAAGGCACCTTTCCCCATAAGCAAGCACTAGTTGGTTTTCTAAATTTTAGACCCTGTTCTGTTTTGTAATTCAGTTCATGTGTAGTCAAGTTTACATTCCGTGTATTAGTGATATCTTATGATGTTTCTTTTTCTGTGTGACGTAGTTCACGTAGAATCACCGTACCTGCATCCACTCACTATGCCGCTACGGGCCTGATGACACAGATTTCATTGCTGAGTGATATTGCATTGCACGTACGTGCCACAACTTCTTTATCCATTTTTTGCTTTCTGGGATATTTACCTGGTACTGTAGACGAGCTTCTTGGGAACACAGCCGTCCCAAAGTTAGGGGTGGCTGTCTGTTTTTGATTTTAATTTCCGTAAGCTCTAGGACCATAAGTGCAATTGCCATAGGCTGTGTTGCTTTGTTTCTTACGTGTTTCAGGAAACACCATACACTTCTCCAGGGTGGCTGCTGGCAATTTACATCCTGCCAATCAGCATAACAAGGCTCCCTGTTCTCCATATCCTGTCCTACCTTTCTGGATTTTACAGTTTTTTCAGATGGCCCTTTTGCCCCGGGGGCAGTGAGATTTCATTGTAGTGCAGATTTCCTTTACAGGCTTGCTTGGTTGGCCAAAAAGGGCGTATGCGTTTTTTCCTGAATATATTCAGGAAAAAACGCATACGCCCTTTTTGGCCAAGTGCATCATTGTCGACGTTGTGCCTCTTTTCCTATGCTTTCAGGGCAATTCCAGTCTACCCCCTGCAATCGTTTTCCTGAAATTCTGCCCCGCTTTCAAGTCCCCTTCGCAGGCTTACTTCAATATACTTTTGGAAGATAGCTGTCATTTATAACTCTGCAGGTTTGTGAAATACAGTGCCCCTGAGCTCCTTTCTTCAACTCGCTTTCTTGTGAGCTGGGCACAAAACCGCAGGATTGCTTCAGGCACTAATCTGTTTCCAGCAGGGCACGCTGAGCCTTTGGTTAATTCCTCTTCCTGGTGGGAAATTAGCGTTACATTTGCCCTTGCAGACACCTACAGCTAGTCTCTCATTGGTTCTCCCTATTCCTGTTCCTCTTGCACAGAAATTGCAAGCTGTGCCAAAAAGGAGGTTAAAGGCACTGACTCTCCAAGCGGGGAGAGTGTTAGTAAAGCATCTGGAATGGTGAACCCGAGGACCAGGATACGAAAACTGAGATGCATTTTAAATCGTTTCCCAATCACACGGTGGACGATACTCTGGGTTTCCCATGCATGTTTTAGCTGGAGGAAGAATCCCTTGAACCTGGAGAGTTGGGACCCATGGAATGGGTACCATGCAGTATGACTTCAAAGGGTCTGCATTTGCTCACCGAAACTCACCAATGCTATCAGCCTGAAGTGTCCAGCCTTATGTCTCAACCAGCTCTGGGTGTAGATGTGGTCATTCCCGGTTGCATCACATGCCCTGAGTGAATTATTTAAGAATTGCTCTCTATTTCACTGTCTTTGTGTTTTGTTTTCGAAATTTATTTGGATAATGGGATTTATCGGATTTTCACTGCTGCGTTTCGGCCGCTGTACACACGCATGATTCTCTTACGGAGACATATATATCCATGGGTTTTAAGATTCTTCCTAGTCAGGTATATTCCTAGGCGTTGAATATGTGGTGCTGGGTCCATTTCGTTGAGCAAGGAGTAGGTCTAGTCTGTTACATATTTGGCTTATGGAATGTTATCTGTGCTAATTTCAGTCTCTGGTTTTATGCAGCACCCCAAGGCACCTTTCCCCATAAGCAAGCACTAGTTGGTTTTCTAAATTTGAGACCCTGTTCTGTTTTGTAATTCAGTTCATGTGTAGTCAAGTTTACATTCCGTGTATTAGTGATATCTTATGATGTTTCTTTTTCTGTGTGACGTAGTTCACGTAGAATCACCGTACCTGCATCCACTCACTATGCCGCTACGGGCCTGATGACACAGATTTCATTGCTGAGTGATATTGCATTGTACGTACGTGCCACAACTTCTTTATCCATTTTTTGCTTTCTGGGATATTTACCTGGTACTGTAGACGAGCTTCTTGGGAACACAGCCGTCCCAAAGTTTGGGGTGGCTGTCTGTTTTTGATTTTAATTTCCGTAAGCTCTAGGACCATAAGTGCAATTGCCATAGGCTGTGTTGCTTTGTTTCTTACGTGTTTCAGGAAACACCATACACTTCTCCAGGGTGGCTGCTGGCAATTTACATCCTGCCAATCAGCATAACAAGGCTCCCTGTTCTCCATATCCTGTCCTACCTTTCTGGATTTTACAGTTTTTTCAGATGGCCCTTTTGCCCCGGGGGCAGTGAGATTTCATTGTAGTGCAGATTTCCTTTACAGGCTTGCTTGGTTGGCCAAAAAGGGCGTATGCGTTTTTTCCTGAATATATTCAGGAAAAAACGCATACGCCCTTTTTGGCCAAGTGCATCATTGTCGACGTTGTGCCTCTTTTCCTATGCTTTCAGGGCAATTCCAGTCTACCCCCTGCAATCGTTTTCCTGAAATTCTGCCCCGCTTTCAAGTCCCCTTCGCAGGCTTACTTCAATATACTTTTGGAAGATAGCTGTCATTTATAACTCTGCAGGTTTGTGAAATACAGTGCCCCTGAGCTCCTTTCTTCAACTCGCTTTCTTGTGAGCTGGGCACAAAACCGCAGGATTGCTTCAGGCACTAATCTGTTTCCAGCAGGGCACGCTGAGCCTTTGGTTAATTCCTCTTCCTGGTGGGAAATTAGCGTTACATTTGCCCGTGCAGACACCTACAGCTAGTCTCTCATTGGTACTCCCTATTCCTGTTCCTCTTGCACAGAAATTGCAAGCTGTGCCAAAAAGGAGGTTAAAGGCACTGACTCTCCAAGCGGGGAGAGTGTTAGTAAAGCATCTGGAATGGTGAAGCCGAGGACCAGGATACGAAAACTGAGATGCATTTTAAATCGTTTCCCAATCACACGGTGGACGATACTCTGGGTTTCCCATGCATGTTTTAGCTGGAGGAAGAATCCCTTGAACCTGGAGAGTTGGGACCCATGGAATGGGTACCATGCAGTATGACTTCAAAGGGTCTGCATTTGCTCACCGAAACTCACCAATGCTATCAGCCTGAAGTGTCCAGCCTTATGTCTCAACCAGCTCTGGGTGTAGATGTGGTCAATCACGGTTGCATCACATGCCCTGAGTGAATTATTTAAGAATTGCTCCCTATTTCACTGTCTTTGTGTTTTGGTTTCGAAATTTATTTGGATAATGGGATTTATCGGATTTTCACTGCTGCGTTTATGCCGCTGTACACACGCTTAATTCTCTTACGGAGACATATAAATCCATGGGTTTTAAGATTCTTCCTAGTCAGGTATATTCCTAGGCGTTGAATATGTGGTGTTGAGTCCATTTCGTTGAGCAAGGAGTAGGTCTTGTCTATTACATATTTGGCTTATGGAAAGTTATCTGTGCTAATTTCAGTCTCTGGTTTTATGCAGCACCCCAACGCACCTTTCCCCATAAGCAAGCACTAGTTGGTTTTCTAAATTTGAGACCCTGTTCTGTTTTGTAATTCAGTTCATGTGTAGTCAAGTTTACATTCCGTGTATTAGTGATATCTTATGATGTTTCTTTTTCTGTGTGACGTAGTTCACGTAGAATCACCGTACCAGAATCCACTCACTATGCCGCTACGGGCCTGATGACACAGATTTCATTGCTGAGTGATATTGCATTGTACGTACGTGCCACAACTTCTTTATCCATTTTTTGCTTTCTGGGATATTTACCTGATACTGTAGACGAGCTTCTTGTGAACACAGCCGTCCCAAATATTGGGGTGGCTGTCTGTTTTTGATTTAAACTTCCATAAGCTATAGGACCATAAGTGGAAGTGCCATAGGCTGTGTTGCTTTATTTCTTACGTGTTTCAGGAAACACCATACACTTCTCCAGGGTGGCTGCTGGCAATTTACATCCTGCCAATCAGCATAACAAGGCTCCCTGTTCTCCATATCCTGTCCTACCTTTCTGGATTTTACACTTTTTTCAGATGGCCCTTTTGCCCGGGGGGCAGTGAGACTTCATTGTAGTGCAGATTTCCTTTACAGGCTTGCTTGGTTGGCCAAAAAGGGCGTATGCGTTTTTTCCTGAATATATTCAGGAAAAAACGCATACGCCCTTTTTGGCCAAGTGCATCATTGTCGACGTTCTGCCTCTTTTCCTATGCTTTCAGGGCAATTCCAGTCTACCCCCTGCAATCGTTTTCCTGAAATTCTGCCCCGCTTTCAAGTCCCCTTCGCAGGCTTACTTCAATATATTTTTGGAGGATAGCTGGCATTTATAACTCTGCAGGTTTGTGAATTACATTGCCCCTGAGCTCCTTTCTTCAACTCGCTTTCTTGTGAGCTGGGCACAAAACCGCAGGATTGCTTCAGGCACTAATCTGTTTCCGGCAGGGCACGCTGAGCCTTTGGTTAATTCCTCTTCCTGGTGGGCAATGAGCGTTACATTTGCCCGTGCAGACACCTATAGCTAGTCTCTCATTGGTTCTCCCTATTCCTGTTCATCTTGCACAGAAATTGTAAGCTGTGCCAAACAGGAGGTTAAAGGCACTGACTCTCCAAGCGGGGAGAGTGTTAGTAAAGCATCTGGAATGGTGAACCCGAGGACCAGGGTACGAAAACGGAGATGCATTTTAAATCGTTTCCCAATCACACGTTGGACCATACTGTGGGTTTCCCATGCATGTTTTAGCTGGAGGAAGAATCCCTTGAACCTGGAGAGTTGGGAGCCATGGAATAGGTACCATGCAGTATGACTTCAAAGGGTCTGCATTTGCTCACCGAAACTCACCAATGCTATCAGCCTGAAGTGTCCAGCCTTATGTCTCAACCAGCTCTGGGTGTAGATGTGTTAAATCCAGGTTGCATCACATGCCCTGAGTGAATTATTTAAGAATTGCTCTCTATTTCACTGTCTTTGTGTTTTGTTTTTGAAATTTATTTTGATAATGGGATTTATCGGATTTTCACTGCTGCGTTTATGCCGCTGTACACACGCTTAATTCTCTTACGGAGACATATAAATCCATGGGTTTTAAGATTCTTCCTAGTCAGGTATATTCCTAGGCGTTGAATATGTGGTGTTGAGTCCATTTCGTTGAGCAAGGAGTAGGTCTAGTCTGTTACATATTTGGCTTATGGAATGTTATCTGTGCTAATTTCAGTCTCTGGTTTTATGCAGCACCCCAAGGCACCTTTCCCCATAAGCAAGCACTAGTTGGTTTTCTAAATTTGCGACCCTGTTCTGTTTTGTAATTCAGTTCATGTGTAGTCAAGTTTACATTCCGTGTATTAGTGATATCTTATGATGTTTCTTTTTCTGTGTGACGTAGTTCACGTAGAATCACCGTACCTGCATCCACTCACTATGCCGCTACGGGCCTGATGACACAGATTTCATTGCTGAGTGATATTGCATTGCACGTACGTGCCACAACTTCTTTATCCATTTTTTGCTTTCTGGGATATTTACCTGGTACTGTAGACGAGCTTCTTGGGAACACAGCCGTCCCAAAGTTTGGGGTGGCTGTCTGTTTTTGATTTTAATTTCCGTAAGCTCTAGGACCATAAGTGCAATTGCCATAGGCTGTGTTGCTTTGTTTCTTACGTGTTTCAGGAAACACCATACACTTCTCCAGGGTGGCTGCTGGCAATTTACATCCTGCCAATCAGCATAACAAGGCTCCCTGTTCTCCATATCCTGTCCTACCTTTCTGGATTTTACAGTTTTTTCAGATGGCCCTTTTGCCCCGGGGGCAGTGAGATTTCATTGTAGTGCAGATTTCCTTTACAGGCTTGCTTGGTTGGCCAAAAAGGGCGTATGCGTTTTTTCCTGAATATATTCAGGAAAAAACGCATACGCCCTTTTTGGCCAAGTGCATCATTGTCGACGTTGTGCCTCTTTTCCTATGCTTTCAGGGCAATTCCAGTCTACCCCCTGCAATCGTTTTCCTGAAATTCTGCTCCGCTTTCAAGTCCCCTTCGCAGGCTTACTTCAATATACTTTTGGAAGATAGCTGTCATTTATAACTCTGCAGGTTTGTGAAATACAGTGCCCCTGAGCTCCTTTCTTCAACTCGCTTTCTTGTGAGCTGGGCACAAAACCGCAGGATTGCTTCAGGCACTAATCTGTTTCCAGCAGGGCACGCTGAGCCTTTGGTTAATTCCTCTTCCTGGTGGGAAATTAGCGTTACATTTGCCCGTGCAGACACCTACAGCTAGTCTCTCATTGGTTCTCCCTATTCCTGTTCCTCTTGCACAGAAATTGCAAGCTGTGCCAAAAAGGAGGTTAAAGGCACTGACTCTCCAAGCGGGGAGAGTGTTAGTAAAGCATCTGGAATGGTGAACCCGAGGACCAGGATACGAAAACTGAGATGCATTTTAAATCGTTTCCCAATCACACGGTGGACGATACTCTGGGTTTCCCATGCATGTTTTAGCTGGAGGAAGAATCCCTTGAACCTGGAGAGTTGGGACCCATGGAATGGGTACCATGCAGTATGACTTCAAAGGGTCTGCATTTGCTCACCGAAACTCACCAATGCTATCAGCCTGAAGTGTCCAGCCTTATGTCTCAACCAGCTCTGGGTGTAGATGTGGTCAATCCCGGTTGCATCACATGCCCTGAGTGAATTATTTAAGAATTGCTCTCTATTTCACTGTCTTTGTGTTTTGTTTTCGAAATTTATTTGGATAATGGGATTTATCGGATTTTCACTGCTGCGTTTCGGCCGCTGTACACATGCTTGATTCTCTTACGGAGACATATATATCCATGGGTTTTAAGATTCTTCCTAGTCAGGTATATTCCTAGGCGTTGAATATGTGGTGCTGGGTCCATTTCGTTGAGCAAGGAGTAGGTCTAGTCTGTTACATATTTGGCTTATGGAATGTTATCTGTGCTAATTTCAGTCTCTGGTTTTATGCAGCACCCCAAGGCACCTTTCCCCATAAGCAAGCACTAGTTGGTTTTCTAAATTTGAGACCCTGTTCTGTTTTGTAATTCAGTTCATGTGTAGTCAAGTTTACATTCCGTGTATTAGTGATATCTTATGATGTTTCTTTTTCTGTGTGACGTAGTTCACGTAGAATCACCGTACCTGCATCCACTCACTATGCCGCTACGGGCCTGATGACACAGATTTCATTGCTGAGTGATATTGCATTGTACGTACGTGCCACAACTTCTTTATCCATTTTTTGCTTTCTGGGATATTTACCTGATACTGTAGACGAGCTTCTTGTGAACACAGCCGTCCCAAATATTGGGGTGGCTGTCTGTTTTTGATTTTAATTTCCGTAAGCTCTAGGACCATAAGTGCAATTGCCATAGGCTGTGTTGCTTTGTTTCTTACGTGTTTCAGGAAACACCATACACATCTCCAGGGTGGCTTCTGGCAATTTACATCCTGCCAATCAGCATAACAAGGCTCCCTGTTCTCCATATCCTGTCCTACCTTTCTGGATTTTACACTTTTTTCAGATGGCCCTTTTGCCCGGGGGGCAGTGAGATTTCATTGTAGTGCAGATTTCCTTTACAGGCTTGCTTGGTTGGCCAAAAAGGGCGTATGCGTCTTTTCCTGAATTTATTCAGGAAAAAACGCATACGCCCTTTTTGGCCAAGTGCATCATTGTCGACGTTCTGCCTCTTTTCCTATGCTTTCAGGGCAATTCCAGTCTACCCCCTGCAATCGTTTTCCTGAAATCTGCCCCGCATTCAAGTCCCCTTCGCAGGCTTACTTAAATATATTTTTGGAGGATAGCTGTCATTTATAACTCTGCAGGTTTGTGAATTACAGTGCCCCTGAGCTCCTTTCTTCAACTCGCTTTCTTGTGAGCTGGGCACAAAACCGCAGGATTGCTTCAGGCCCTAATCTGTTTCCAGCAGGGCACACTGAGCCTTTGTTCAATTCCTCTTCCTGGTGGGAAATGAGCGTTACATTTGCCCGTGCAGACACCTATAGCTAGTCTCTCATTGGTTCTCCCTATTCCTGTTCATCTTGCACAGAAATTGCAAGCTGTGCCAAACAGGAGGTTAAAGGCACTGACTCTCCAAGCAGGGAGAGTGTTAGTAAAGCATCTGGAATGGTGAACCCGAGGACCAGGATACGAAAACTGAGGTGCATTTTAAATCGTTTCCCAATCACACGGTGGACCATACTGTGGGTTTCCCATGCATGTTTTAGCTGGAGGAAGAATCCCTTGAACCTGAAGAGTTGGGACCCATGGAATAGGTACCATGCAGTATGACTTCAAAGGGTCTGCATTTGCTCACCGAAACTCACCAATGCTATCAGCCTGAAGTGTCCAGCCTTATGTCTCAACCAGCTCTGGGTGTAGATGTGGTCAATCCCGGTTGCATCACATGCCCTGAGTGAACTATTTAAGAATTGCTCTCTATTTCACTGTCTTTGTGTTTTGTTTTTGAAATTTATTTTGATAATGGGATTTATCGGATTTTCACTGCTGCGTTTATGCCGCTGTACACACGCTTGATTCTCTTACGGAGACATATAAATCCATGGATTTTAAGATTCTTCCTAGTCAGGTATATTCCTAGGCGTTGAATATGTGGTGTTGAGTCCATTTCGTTGAGCAAGGAGTAGGTCTTGTCTATTACATATTTGGCTTATGGAATGTTATCTGTGCTAATTTCAGTCTCTGCTTTTATGCAGCACCCCAAGGCACCTTTCCCCATAAGCAAGCACTAGTTGGTTTTCTAAATTTGTGACCCTGTTCTGTTTTGTAATTCAGTTCATGTGTAGTCAAGTTTACATTCCGTGTATTAGTGATATCTTATGATGTTTCTTTTTCTGTGTGAAGTAGTTCACGTAGAATCACTGTACCTGCATCCACTCACTATGCCGCTACGGGCCTGATGACACAGATTTCATTGCTGAGTGATATTGCATTGCACGTACGTGCCACAACTTCTTTATCCATTTTTTGCTTTCTGGGATATTTACCTGGTACTGTAGACGAGCTTCTTGGGAACACAGCCGTCCCAAACTTTGGGGTGGCTCTCCGTTTCTGATTTTAATTTCCCTAAGAAATAGGACCATAATTGCAATTCCTTAGGCTGTGTTGCTTTATTTCTTACGTGTTTCAGGAAACACCATACACTTCTCCAGGGTGGCTGTTCACAATTTACATCCTGCCAATCAGCATAACAAGGCTCCCTGTTCTCCATATCCTGTCCTACCTTTCTGGATTTTACACTTTTTTCAGATGGCCCTCTTGCCCGAGGGGCAGTGAGACTTCATTGTAGTGCAGATTTCCTTTACAGGCTTGCTTGTTTGGCCAAAAAGGGCGTATGCGTTTTTTCCTGAATATATTCAGGAAAAAACGCATACGCCCTTTTTGGCCAAGTGCATCATTGTCGACGTTGTGCCTCTTTACTATGCTTTCAGGGCAATTCCAGTCTATCCCCTGCAATCGTTTTCCTGAAATTCTGCCCCGCTTTCAAGTCCCCTTCGCAGGCTTACTTCAATATATTTTTGGAGGATAGCTGTCATTTATAACTCTGCAGGTTTGTGAAGTACAGTGCCCCTGAGCTCCTTTCTTCAACTCGCTTTCTTGTGAGCTGGGCACAAAACCGCAGGATTGCTTCAGGCCCTTATCTGTTTCCAGCATGGCACACTGAGCCTTTGTTTAATTCCTCTTCCTGGTGGGCAATGAGCGTTACATTTGCCCGTGCAGACACCTACAGCTAGTCTCTCATTGGTTCTCCCTATTCCTGTTCATCTTGCACAGAAATTGCAAGCTGTGCCAAAGAGGAGGTTAAAGGCATTGACTCTCTAAGCGGGGAGAGTGTTAGTAAAGCATCTGGAATGGTGAACCCGAGGACCAGGATACGAAAACTGAGATGCATTTTAAATCGTTTCCCAATCACACGGTGGATGATACTCTGGGTTTCCCATGCATGTTTTAGCTGGAGGAAGAATCCCTTGAACCTGGAGAGTTGGGACCCATGGAATGGGTACCATGCAGTATGACTTCAAAGGGTCTGCATTTGCTCACCGACACTCACCAATGCTATCAGCCTGAAGTGTCCAGCCTTATGACTCAACCAGCTCTGGGTGTAGATGTGGTCAATCCCGGTTGGATCACATGCCCTGAGTGAATTATTTAAGAATTGCTGGCTATTTCACTGTCTTTGCGTTTTGTTTTCGAATTTTATTTTGATAATGGGATTTATCGGATTTTCACTGCTGCGTTTCGGCCGCTGTACACACGCTTGATTCTCTTATGGAGACATATATATCCATGGGTTTTAAGATTCTTCCTAGTCAGGTGTATTCCTAGGCGTTGAATATGTGGTTTCGGGTCCATTTCGTTGAGCAAGGAGTAGGTCTTGTCTATTACATATTTGGCTTATGGAAAGTTATCTGTGCTAATTTCAGTCTCTGGTTTTATGCAGCATCCCAACGCACCTTTCCCCATGAGCAAGCACTATTTGGTTTTCTAAATTTGAGACCCTGTTCTGTTTTGTAATTCAGTTCATGTGTAGTCAAGTTTACATTCCGTGTATTAGTGATATCTTATGATGTTTCTTTTTCTGTGTGACGTAGTTCACGTAGAATCACCGTACCTGCATCCACTCACTATGCCGCTACGGGCCTGATGACACAGATTTCATTGCTGAGTGATATTGCATTGTACGTACGTGCCACAACTTCTTTATCCATTTTTTGCTTTCTGGGATATTTACCTGATACTCTAGACGAGCTTCTTCTGAACACAGCCGTCCCAAATATTGGGGTGGCTGTCTGTTTTTGATTTTAATTTCCGTAAGCTATAGGACCATAAGTGGAAGTGCCATAGGCTGTGTTGCTTTGTTTGTTACGTGTTTCAGGAAACACCATACACTTCTCCAGGGTGGCTGCTGGCAATTTACATCCTGCCAATCAGCATAACAAGGCTCCCTGTTCTCCATATCCTGTCCAACCTTTCTGGATTTTACACTTTTTTCAGATGGCCCTTTTGCCCGGGGGGCAGTGAGACTTCGTTGTGGTGCAGATTTCCTTTACAGGCTTGCTTGGTTGGCCAAAAAGGGCGTATGCGTGTTTTCCTGAATATATTCAGGAAAATACGCATACGCCCTTTTTGGCCAAGTGCATCATTGTCGACGTTGTGCCTCTTTTCCTATGCTTTCAGGGCAATTCCAGTCTACCCCCTGCAATCGTTTTCCAGAAATTCTGCCCCCCTTTCAAGTCCCCTTCGCAGGCTTACTTCAATATATTTTTGGAGGATAGCTGTCATTTATAACTCTGCAGGTTTGTGAATTACAGTGCCCCTGAGGTCCTTTCTTCAACTCTCTTTCTTGTGAGCTGGGCACAAAACCGCAGGATTGCTTCAGGCCCTAATCTGTTTTCAGCAGGGCACGCTGAGCCTTTGTTTAATTCCTCTTCCTGGTGGGCAATGAGCGTTACATTTGCCCGTGCAGACACCTACAGCTAGTCTCTCAATGGTTCTCCCTATTCCTGTTCATCTTGCACAGAAATTGCAAGCTGTGCCAAACAGGAGGTTAAAGGCCGTGACTCTCCAAGCTGGGAGAGTGTTAGTAAAGCATCTGGAATGGTGAACCCGAGGACCAGGATACGAAAACTGAGATGCATTTTAAATCGTTTCCCAATCACACAGTGGACCATACTGTGGGGTTCCCATGCATGTTTTAGCTGGAGGAAGAATCCCTTGAACCTGAAGAGTTGGGACCCATGGAATAGGTACCATGCAGTATGACTTCAAAGGGTCTGCATTTGCTCACCGAAACTCACCAATGCTATCAGCCTGAAGTGTCCAGCCTTATGTCTCAACCAGCTCTGGGTGTAGTTGTGGTAAATCCCGGTTGCATCACATGCCCTGAGTGAATTATTTAAGAATTGCTCTCTATTTCACTGTCTTTGTGTTTTGTTTTCGAAATTTATTTTGATAATGGGATTTATCGGATTTTCACTGCTGCGTTTCGGCCGCTGTACACACGCTTGATTCTCTTACGGAGACATATATATCCATGGGTTTTAAGATTCTTCCTAGTCAGGTATATTCCTAGGCGTTGAATATGTGGTGTTGGGTCCATTTCGTTGAGCAAGGAGTAGGTCTTTTCTATTACATATTTGGCTTATGGAAAGTTATCTGTGCTAATTTCAGTCTCTGGTTTTATGCAGCCCCCCAAGGCACCTTTCCCCATAAGCAAGCACTAGTTGGTTTTCTAAATTTGAGACCCTGTTCTGTTTTGTAATTCAGTTCATGTGTCGTCAAGTTTACATTCCGTGTATTAGTGATATCTTATGATGTCTCTTTTTCTGTGTGACGTAGTTCACGTAGAATCACCGTACCTGCATCCACTCACTATGCCGCTACGGGCCTGATGACACAGATTTCATTGCTGAGTGATATTGCATTGTACGTACGTGCCACAACTTCTTTATCCAATTTTTGCTTTCTGGGATATTTACCTGATACTGTAGACGAGCTTCTTGTGAACACAGCCGTCCCAAATATTGGGGTGGCTGTCTGTTTTTGATTTTAATTTCCGTAAGCTATAGGACCATAAGTGGAAGTGCCATAGGCTGTGTTGCTTTGTTTGTTACGTGTTTCAGGAAACACCATACACTTCTCCAGGGTGGCTGCTGGCAATTTACATCCTGCCAATCAGCATAACAAGGCTCCCTGTTCTCCATATCCTGTCCTACCTTTCTGGATTTTACACTTTTTTTCAGATGGCCCTTTTGCCCAGGGGACAGTGAGACTTCATTGTAGTGCAGATTTCCTTTACAGGCTTTTTGGTTGGCCAAAAAGGGCGTATGCGTTTTTTCCTGAATATATTCAGGAAAAAACGCATACGCCCTTTTTGGCCAAGTGCATCATTGTCGACGTTCTGCCTCTTTTCCTATGCTTTCAGGGCAATTCCAGTCTACCCCCTGCAATCGTTTTCCTGAAATTCTGCCCTGCTTTCAAGTCCCCTTCGCAGTCTTACTTCAATATATTTTTGGAGGATAGCTGTCATTTATAACTCTGCAGGTTTGTGAATTACAGTGCCCCTGAGCTCCATTCTTCAACTCGCTTTCTTGTGAGCTGGGCACAAAACCGCAGGATTGCTTCAGGCCCTAATCTGTTTCTGGCAGGGCATGCTGAGCCTTTGGTTAATTCCTCTTCCTTGTGGGAAATGAGCGTTACATTTGCCCGTGCAGACACCTACAGCTAGTCTCTCATTGGTTCTCCCTATTCGTGTTCATCTTGCACAGAAATTGCAAGCTGTGCCAAACAGGAGGTTAAAGGCACTGACTCTCCAAGCAGGGAGAGTGTTAGTAAAGCATCTGGAATGGTGAACCCGAGGACCAGGATACGAAAACTGAGATGCATTTTAAATCGTTTCCCAATCACACGGTGGATGATACTCTGGGTTTCCCATGCATGTTTTAGCTGGAGGAAGAATCCCTTGAACCTGGAGAGTTGGGACCCATGGAATGGGTACCATGCAGTATGACTTCAAAGGGTCTGCATTTGCTCACCGAAACTGACCAATGCTATCAGCCTGAAGTGTCCAGCCTTATGTCTCAACCAGCTCTGGGTGTAGATGTGGTAAATCCCGGTTGCATCACATGCCCTGAGTGAATTATTTAAGAATTGCTCTCTATTTCACTGTCTTTGTGTTTTGTTTTCGAAATTTATTTTGATAATGGGATTTATCGGATTTTCACTGCTGCGTTTCGGCCGCTGTACACACGCTTGATTCTCTTACGGAGACATATATATCCATGGGTTTTAAGATTCTTACTAGTCAGGTGTATTCCTAGGCGTTGAATATGTGGTGTTGAGTCCATTTCGTTGAGCAAGGAGTAGGTCTTGTCTATTACATATTTGGCTTATGGAATGTTATCTGTGCTAATTTCAGTCTCTGGTTTTATGCAGCACCCCAAGGCACCTTTCCCCATAAGCAAGCACTAGTTGGTTTTCTAAATTTGAGACCCTGTTCTGTTTTGTAATTCAGTTCATGTGTAGTCAAGTTTACATTCTGTGTATTCGTGATATCTTATCATGTTTCTTTTTATGTGTGACGTAGTTCACGTAGAATCACCGTACCTGCATCCATTCACTATGCCGCTACGGGCCTGATGACACAGATTTCATTGCTGAGTGATACTGCATTGCACGTACGTGCCACAACTTCTTTATCCATTTTTTGCTTTCTTGGATATTTACATGGTAATGTAGACGAGCTTCTTGGGAACACAGCCGTCCCAAACTTTGGGGTGGCTCTCTGTTTTTGATTTTAATTTCCCTAAGCAATAGGACCATAATTGCAATTGCCATAGGCTGTGTTGCTTTATTTCTTACGTGTTTCAGGAAACACCATACACTTCTCCAGGGTGGCTGTTCACAATTTACATCCTGCCAATAAGCATAACAAGGCTCCCTGTTCTCCATATCCTGTCCTTCATTTTTGGATTTTACACTTTTTTCAGATGGCCCTTTTGCCCGGGGGGCAGTGAGACTTCATTGTAGGGCAGATTTCCTTTACAGGCTTGCTTGGTTGACCAAAAAGGGCGTATGCTTTTTTTCCTGAATATATTCAGGAAAAAACGCATACGCACCTTTGGGCCAAGTGCATCATTGTCGACGTTGTGCCTCTTTTCCTATGCTTTCAGGGCAATTCCAGTCTACCCCTTGCAATCGTTTTCCTGAAATTCTGCCCTGCTTTCAAGTCCCCTTCGCAGGCTTACTGCAATATATTTTTGGAGGATAGCTGTCATTTATAACTCTGCAGGTTTGTGAATTACATTGCCCCTGAGCTCCTTTCTTCAACTCGCTTTCTTGTGAGCTGGGCACAAAACCGCAGGATTGCTTCAGGCCCTAATCTGTTTCCGGCAGGGCACGCTGAGCCTTTGGTTAATTCCTCTTCCTGGTGGGAAATGAGCGTTACATTTGCCCGTGTAGACACCTATAGCTAGTCTCTCATTGGTTCTCCCTATTCCTGTTCATCTTGAACAGAAATTGCAAGCTGTGCCAAACAGGAGGTTAAAGGCACTGACTCTCCAAGTGGGGAGAGTGTTAGTAAAGCATCTGGAATGGTGAACCCGAGGACCAGGATACGAAAACTGAGATGCATTTTAAATCGTTTCCCAATCACACGGTGGACCATACTGTGGGTTTCCCATGCATGTTTTAGCTGGAGGAAGAATCCCTTGAACCTGGAGAGTTGGGACCCATGGAATAGGTACCATGCAGTATGACTTCAAAGGGTCTGCATTTGCTCACCGAAACTCACCAATGCTATCAGCCTGAAGTGTCCAGCCTTATGTCTCAACCAGCTCTGGGTGTAGATGTGGTCATTCCCGGTTGCATCACATGCCCTGAGTGAATTATTTAAGAATTGCTCTCTATTTCACTGTCTTTGTGTTTTGTTTTCGAAATTTATTTGGATAATGGGATTTATAGGATTTTCACTGCTGCGTTTCGGCCGCTGTACACACGCTTGATTCTCTTATGGAGACATATATATCCATGGGTTTTAAGATTCTTCCTAGTCAGGTATATTCCTAGGCGTTGAATATGTGGTGTTGGGTCCATTTCGTTGAGCAAGGAGTAGGTCTTGTCTATTACATATTTGGCTTATGGAAAGTTATCTGTGCTAATTTCAGTCTATGGTTTTATGCAGCACCCCAAGGCACCTTTCCCCATAAGCAAGCACTAGTTGGTTTTCTAAATTTGAGACCCTGTTCTGTTTTGTAATTCAGTTCATGTGTAGTCAAGTTTACATTCCGTGTATTAGTGATATCTTATGATGTTTCTTTTTCTGTGTGACGTAGTTCACGTAGAATCACCGTACCTGCGTCCACTCACTATGCCGCTACGGGCCTGATGACACAGATTTCATTGCTGAGTGATATTGCATTGTACGTACGTGCCACAACTTCTTTATCCATTTTTTGCTTTCTGGGATATTTACCTGATACTGTAGACGAGCTTCTTGTGAACACAGCCGTCCCAAATATTGGGGTGGCTGTCTGTTTTTGATTTTAATTTCCGTAAGCTCTAGGACCATAAGTGGAAGTCCCATAGGCTGTGTTGCTTTGTTTCTTACGTGTTTCAGGAAACACCATACACTTCTCCAGGGTGGCTGCTGGCAATTTACATCCTGCCAATCAGCATAACAAGGCTCCCTGTTCTCCATATCCTGTCCTACCTTTCTGGATTTTACACTTTTTTCAGATGGCCCTTTTGCCCGGGGGGCAGTGAGACTTCATTGTAGTGCAGATTTCCTTTACAGGCTTGCTTGGTTGGCCAAAAAGGGCGTATGCCTTTTTTCCTGAATATATTCAGGAAAAAACGCATACGCCCTTTGTGGCCAAGTGCATCATTGTCGACGTTGTGCCTCTTTTCCTATGCTTTCAGGGCAATTCCAGTCTACCCCCTGCAATCGTTTTCCTGAAATTCTGCCCCGCTTTCAAGTCCCCTTCACAGGCTTACTTCAATATACTTTTGGAAGATAGCTGTCATTTATAACTCTGCAGGTTTGTGAATTACAGTGCCCCTGAGCTCCTTTCTTCAACTCGCTTTCTTGTGAGCTGGGCACAAAATCGCAGGATTGCTTCAGGTACTAATCTGTTTCCGGCAGGGCAAGCTGAGCCTTTGGTTAATTCCTCTTCCTGGTGGGAAATGAGCGTTACATTTGCCCGTGCCGACACCTAAAGCTAGTCTCTCATTGGTTCTCCCTATTCCTGTTCATCTTGCACAGAAATTGCAAGCTGTGCCAAAGAGGAGGTTAAAGGCACTGACTCTCCAAGCGGGGAGAGTGTTAGTAAAGCATCTGGAATGGTGAACCTGAGGATCAGGATACGAAAACTGAGATGCGTTTTAAATCGTTTCCCAATCACACGGTGGACGATACTCTGGGTTTCCCATGCATGTTTTAGCTGGAGGAAGAATCCCTTGAACCTGGAGAGTTGGGACCCATGGAATGGGTGCCATGCAGTATAACTTCAAAGGGTCTGCATTTGCTCACCGAAACTCACCAATGCTATCAGCCTGAAGTGTCCAGCCTTATGTCTCAACCAGCTCTGGGTGTAGATGTGTTAAATCCCGGTTGCATCACATGCCCTGAGTGAATTATTTATAATTGCTCTCTATTTCACTGTCTTTGTGTTTTGTTTTCGAAATTTATTTTGATAATGGGATTTATCGGATTTTCACTGCTGCGTTTCGGCCGCGGTACACACGCTTGATTCTCTTACGGAGACATATAAATCCATGGGTTTTCAGATTCTTCCTAGTCAGGTATATTCCTAGGCGTTGAATATGTGGTGTTGAGTCCATTTCATTGAGCAAGGAGTAGGTCTTGTCTATTACATATTTGGCTTATGGAAAGTTATCTGTGCTAATTTCAGTCTCTGGTTTTATGCAGCACCCCAACGCACCTTTCCCCATAAGCAAGCACTAGTTGGTTTTCTAAATTTTAGACCCTGTTCTGTTTTGTAATTCAGTTCATGTGTAGTCAAGTTTACATTCCGTGTATTAGTGCTATCTTATGATATTTCTTTTTCTGTGTGACGTAGTTCACGTAGAATCACCGTACCTGCATCCACTCTCTATGCCGCTACGGGCCTGATGACACAGATTTCATTGCTGAGTGATATTGCATTGCACGTACGTGCCACAACTTCTTTATCCATTTTTTGCTTTCTGGGATATTTACCTTGTACTGTAGACGAGCTTCTTGGGAACACAGCCGTCCCAAATTTTGGGGTGGCTCTGTTTTTGATTTTAATTTCCCTAAGCAATAGGACCATAAGTGAAATTGCCATAGGCTGTGTTGCTTTATTTCTTACGTGTTTCAGGAAACACCATACACTTCTCCTGGGTGGCTGCTGGCAATTTACATCCTGCCAATCAGCATAACAAGGCTCCCTGTTCTCCATATCCTGTCCTACCTTTCTGGATTTTACACTTTTTTCAGATGGCCCTTTTGCCTGGGTGGCAGTGAGATTTCATTGTAGTGCAGATTTCCTTTACAGGCTTGCTTGGTTGGCCAAAAAGGGCGTATGCATTTTTTCCTGAATATATTCAGGAAAAAACGCATACGCCCTTTTTGGCCAAGTGCATCATTGTCGACGTTGTGCCTCTTTTCCTATGCTTTCAGGGCAATTCCAGTCTACCCCCTGCAATCGTTTTCCTGAAATTCTGCCCCGCTTTCAAGTCCCCTTCGCAGGCTTACTTCAATATACTTTTGGAAGATAGCTGTCATTTATAACTCTGCAGGTTTGTGAAATACAGTGCCCCTGAGCTCCTTTCTTCAACTCGCTTTCTTGTGAGCTGGGCTCAAAACCGCAGGATTGCTTCAGGCACTAATCTGTTTCCGGCAGGGCACGCTGAGCCTTTGGTTAATTCCTCTTCCTGGTGGGAAATGAGCGTTACATTTGCCCGTGCAGACACCTACAGCTAGTCTCTCATTGGTTCTCCCTATTCCTGTTCATCTGGCACAGAAATTGCAAGCTGTGCCAAAGAGGAGGTTAAAGGCACTGACTCTCCAAGCGGGGAGAGTGTTAGTGAAGCATCTGGAATGGTGAACCCGAGGACCAGGATACGAAAACTGAGATGCATTTTAAATCGTTTCCCAATCACACGGTGGACGATACTCTGGGTTTCCCATGCATGTTTTAGCTGGTGGAAGAATCCCTTGAACCTGGAGAGTTGGGACCCATGGAATGGGTACCATGCAGTATGACTTCAAAGGGTCTGCATTTGCTCACCGAAACTCACCAATGCTATCAGCCTGAAGTGTCCAGCCTTATGTCTCAACCAGCTCTGGGTGTAGATGTGGTCAATCACGGTTGCATCACATGCCCTGAGTGAATTATTTAAGAATTGCTCCCTATTTCACTGTCTTTGTATTTTGGTTTCGAAATTTATTTGGATAATGGGATTTATCGGATTTTCACTGCTGCGTTTCGGCCGCTGTACACACACTTGATTCTCTTACGGAGACATATAAATCCATGGGTTTTAAGATACTTCCTAGTCAGGTATATTCCTAGGCGTTGAATATGTGGTGTTGAGTCCATTTCGTTGAGCAAGGAGTAGGTCTAGTCTGTTACATATTTGGCTTATGGAATGTTATCTGTGCTAATTTCAGTCTCTGGTTTTATGAAGCACCCCAAGGCACCTTTCCCCATAAGCAAGCACTAGGTGGTTTTCTAAATTTGAGACCCTGTTCTGTTTTGTAATTCAGTTCATGTGTAGTCAAGTTTACATTCCGTGTATTAGTGCTATCTTATGATATTTCTTTTCCTGTGTGACGTAGTTCACGTAGAATCACCATACCTGCATCCACTCACTATGCCGCTACGGGCCTGATGACACAGATTTCATTGCTGAGTGATATTGCATTGCACGTACGTGCCACACCTTCTTTATCCATTTTTTGCTTTCTGGGATACTTACCTGGTACTGTAGACGAGCTTCTTGGGAACACAGCCGTCCCAAACTTTGGGGTGGCTCTCTGTTTTTGATTTTAATTTCCCTAAGCAATAGGACCATAAGTGCAATTGCCATAGGCTGTGTTGCTTTATTTCTTATGTGTTTCAGGAAACACCATACACTTCTCCAGGGTGGCTGTTCACAATTTACATCCTGCCAATCAGCATAACAAGGCTGCCTGTTCTCCATATCCTGTCCTACCTTTCTGGATTTTACACTTTTTTCAGATGGCCCTTTTGCCCGGGGGGCAGTGAGATTTCATTGTAGTGCAGATTTCCTTTACAGGCTTGCTTGGTTGGCCAAAAAGGGCGTACGCGTTTTTTCCTGAATACATTCAGGAAAAAACGCATACTTCCTTTTAGGCCAGGTGCATCATTGTCGACGTTGTGCCTCTTTTCCTATGCTTCAGGGCAATTCCAGTCTACACCCAGCAATCGTTTTCCTGAAATTCTGCCCCGCTTTCAAATCCCCTTCACAGGCTTACTTCAATATACTTTTGGAAGATAGCTGTCATTTATAACTCTGCAGGATTGTGAATTACAGTGCCCCTGAGCTCCTTTCTTCAACTCGCATTCTTGTGAGCTGGGCACAAAACCGCAGGATTGCTTCAGGCACTAATCTGTTTCCAGCAGGGCACACTGAGCCTTTGGTTAATTCTTCTTCCTGGTGGGAAATGAGCGTTACATTTGCCCGTGCAGACACCTACAGCTAGTCTCTCATTGGTTCTCCCTATTCCTGTTCATTTGGCACAGAAATTGCAAGCTGTGCCAAAGAGGAGGTTAAAGGCACTGACTCTCCAAGCGGGGAGAGTGTTAGTAAAGCATCTGGAATGGTGAACCCGAGGACCAGGATACGAAAACTGAGATGCATTTTAAATCGTTTCCCAATCACACGGTGGACGATACTCTGGGTTTCCCATGCATGTTTTAGCTGGAGGAAGAATCCCTTGAACCTGGAGAGTTGGAACCCATGGAATGGGTACCATGCAGTATGACTTCAAAGGGTCTGCATTTGCTCACCGAAACTCACCAATGTTATCAGCCTGAAGTGTCCAGCCTTATGTCTCAACCAGCTCTGGGTGTAGATGTGGTCAATCCCGGTTGCATCACATGCCCTGAGTGAATTATTTAAGAATTGCTCTCCATTTCACTGTCTTTGTGTTTTGTTTTCGAAATTTATTTGGATAATGGGATTTATCGGATTTTCACTGCTGCGTTTCGGCCGCTGTACACACGCTTGATTCTCTTACGGAGACATATATATCCATGGGTTTTAAGATTCTTCCTAGTCAGGTGTATTCCTAGGCGTTGAATATGTGGTGTTGAGTCCATTTCGTTGAGCAAGGAGTAGGTTTTGTCTATTACATATTTGGCTCATGGAATGTTATCTGCGCTAATTTCAGTCTCTGGTTTTATGCAGCACCCCAAGGCACCTTTCCCCATAAGTAAACACTAGTTGGTTTTCTAAATTTGCAACCCTGTTCTGTTTTGTAATTCAGTTCATGTGTAGTCAAGTTTACATTCCGTGTATTAGTGTTATCTTATGATGTTTCTTTTCCTGTGTGACGTAGTTCACGTAGAATCACCGTACCTGCATCCACTCACTATGCCCCTATGGGCCTGATGACACAGATTTCATTGCTGAGTGATATTGCATTGTACGTACGTGCCACAACTTCTTTATCCATTTTTTGCTTTCTGGGATATTTACCTGATACTGTAGACGAGCCTCTTGTGAACACAGCTGTCCAAAATATTGGGGTGGCTGTCTGTTTTTGATTTTAATTTCCGTAAGCTCTAGGACCATAAGTGGAAGTCCCATAGGCTGTGTTGCTTTGTTTCTTACGTGTTTCAGGAAACACCATACACTTCTCCAGGGTGGCTGCTGGCAATTTACATCCTGCCAATCAGCATAACAAGGCTCCCTGTTCTCCATATCCTGTCCTACCTTTCTGGATTTTACACTTTTTTCAGATGGCCCTTTTGCCCGGGAGGCAGTGAGATTTCCTTGTAGTGCAGATTTCATTTACAGGCTTGCTTGGTTGGCCAAAAAGGGCGTATGCGTTTTTTCCTGAATATATTCAGGAAAAATCGCATACGCCCTTTTTGGCCAAGTGCCTCATTGTCGACCTTGTGTCTCTTTTCCTATGCTTTCAGGGCAATTCCAGTCTACCCACTGCAATCGTTTTCCTGAAATTCTGCCCCTCTTTCAAGTCCCCTTCGCAGGCTTACTTCAATACACTTTTGGAAGTTAGCTGTCATTTATAACTCTGCAGGTTTGTGAAATACAGTGCCCCTGAGCTCCTTTCTTCAACTCGCTTTCTTGTGAGCTGGGCTCAAAACCCCAGGATTGCTTCAGGCACTAATCTGTTTCCAGCAGGGCACGCTGAGCCTTTGGTTAATTCCTCTTCGTGGTGGGAAATGAGCGTTACATTTGCCCGTGCAGACACCTACAGCTAGTCTCTCATTGGTTCTCCCTATTCCTGTTCATCTGGCACAGAAATTGCAAGCTGTGCCAAAGAGCAGGTTAAAGGCAGTGACTCTCCAAGCGGGGAGAGTGTTAGTAAAGCATCTGGAATGGTGAACCCGAGGACCAGGATACGAAAACTGAGATGCATTTTAAATCGTTTCCCAATCACACGGTGGACGATACTCTGGGTTTCCCATGCATGTTTTAGCTGGAGGAAGAATCCCTTGAACCTGGAGAGTTGGGACCCATGGAATGGATACCATGCAGTATGACTTCAAAGGGTCTGCATTTGCTCACCGAAACTCACCAATGCTATCAGCCTGAAGTGTCCAGCCTTATGTCTCAACCAGCTCTGGGTGTAGATGTGGTCAATCACGGTTGCATCACATGCCCTGAGTGAATTATTTAAGAATTGCTCCCTATTTCACTGTCTTTGTGTTTTGGTTTCGAAATTTATTTGGATAATGGGATTTATCGGATTTTCACTGCTGCGTTTCGGCCGCTGTACACATGCTTGATTCTCTTACGGAGACATATATATCCATGGGTTTTAAGATTCTTCGTAGTCAGGTATATTCCTAGGCGTTGAATATGTGGTGTTGAGTCCATTTCGTTGAGCAAGGAGTAGGTCTTGTCTATTACATATTTGGCTTATGGAAAGTTATCTCTGCTAATTTCAGTCTCTGGTTTTATGCAGCACCCCAAGGCACCTTTCCCCATAAGCAAGCACTAGTTGGTTTTCTAAATTTGAGACCCTGTTCTGTTTTGTAATTCAGTTCATGTGTAGTCAAGTTTACATTCCGTGTATTAGTGATATCTTATGATGTTTCTTTTTCTGTGTGACGTAGTTCACGTAGATTCAGCATACCTGCATCCACTCACTATGCCGCTACGGGCCTGATGACACAGATTTCATTGCTGAGTGATATTGCATTGTACGATCCACAACTTCTGCATGATCCACAACTTCTTTATCCATTTTTTGCTTTCTGGGATATTTACCTGGTACTGTAGACGAGCTTCTTGTGAACACAGCCGTCCCAAATATTGGGGTGGCTGTCTGTTTTTGATTTTAACTTCCATAAGCTATAGGACCATAAGTGGAAGTGTCATAGGCTGTGTTGCTTTATTTCTTACGTGTTTCAGGAAACACCATACACTTCTCCAGGGTGGCTGCTGGCAATTTACATCCTGCCAATCAGCATAACAAGGCTCCCTGTTCTCCATATCCTGTCCTACCTTTCTGGATTTTACACTTTTTTCAGATGGCCTTTTTGCCCGGGGGGCAGTGAGACTCTATTGTAGGGCAGATTTCCTTTACAGGCTTGCTTGGTTGGCCAAAAAGGGCGTATGCGTTTTTTCTTGAATATATTCAGGAAAAAACGCATACGCCCTTTTTGGCCAAGTGCATCATTGTCGACGTTGTGCCTCTTTTCCTATGCTTTCAGGGCAATTCCAGTCTACCCCCTGCAATCGTTTTCCTGAAATTCTGCCCCGCTTTCAAGTCCCCTTCGCAGGCTTACTTCAATATAGTTTTGGAAGATAGCTGTCATTTATATCTCTGCAGGTTTGTGAAGTACAGTGCCCCTGAGCTCCTTTCTTCAACTCGCTTTCTTGTGAGCTGGGCACAAAACCGCAGGATTCCTTCAGGCACTAATCTGTTTCCAGCAGGGCACGCTGAGCCTTTGTTTAATTCCTCTTCCTGGTGGGAAATGAGCATTACATTTGCCCGTGCAGACACCTACAGCTAGTCTCTCATTCGTTCTCCCTATTCCTGTTCATCTGGCACAGAAATTGCAAGCTGTGCCAAACAGGAGGTTAAAGGCACTGACTCTCCAAGTGGGGAGAGTGTTAGTAAAGCATCTGGAATGGTGAACCCGAGGACCAGGATACGAAAACTGAGATGCATTTTAAATCGTTTCCCAATCACACGGTGGACGATACTCTGGGTTTCCCATGCATGTTTTAGCTGGAGGAAGAATCCCTTGAACCTGGAGAGTTGGGACCCATGGAATAGGTACCATGCAGTATGACTTCAAAGGGTCTGCATTTGCTCACCGAAACTCACCAATGCTATCAGCCTGAAGTGTCCAGCCTTATGTCTCAACCAGCTCTGGGTGTAGATGTGGTCAATCCCGATTGCATCACATGCCCTGAGTGAATTATTTAAGAATTGCTCTCTATTTCACTGTCCTTGTGTTTTGTTTTTGAAATTTATTTTGATAATGGGATTTATCGGATTTTCACTGCTGCGTTTATGCCGCTGTACACACGCTTGATTCTCTTACGGAGACATATAAATCCATGGGTTTTAAGATTCTTCCTAGTCAGGTATATTCCTAGGCGTTGAATATGTGGTGTTGGGTCCATTTCGTTGAGCAAGGAGTAGGTCTTGTCTGTTACATATTTGGCTTATGGAAAGTTATCTGTGCTAATTTCAGTCTCTGGTTTTATGCAGCACCCCAACACACCTTTCCCCATAAGCAAGCACTAGTTGGTTTTCTAAATTTGAGACCCTGTTCTGTTTTGTAATTCAGTTCATGTGTAGTCAAGTTTACATTCCGTGTATTAGTGATATCTTATGATGTTTCTTTTTCTGTGTGACGTAGTTCACGTAGAATCACCGTACCTGCGTCCACTCACTATGCCGCTACGGGCCTGATGACACAGATTTCATTGCTGAGTGATATTGCATTGCACGTACGTGCCACAACTTCTTTATCCATTTTTTGCTTTCTGGGATATTTACCTGATACTGTAGACGAGCTTCTTGTGAACACAGCCGTCCCAAATATTGGGGTGGCTGTCTGTTTTTGATTTTAATTTCCGTAAGCTCTAGGACCATAAGTGGAAGTGCCATAGGCTGTGTTGCTTTGTTTCTTACGTGTTTCAGGAAACACCATACACTTCTCCAGGGTGGCTGTTCACAATTTACATCCTGCCAATCAGCATAACAAGGCTCCCTGTTCTCCATATCCTGTCCTACCTTTCTGGATTTTACACTTTTTTCAGATGGCCCTTTTGCCCGGGGGGCAGTGAGATTTCATTGTAGTGCAGATTTCCTTTACAGGCTTGCTTGGTTGGCCAAAAAGGGCGTATGCGTTTTTTCCTGAATATATTCAGGAAAAAACGCATACGCCCTTTTTGGCCAAGTGCATCATTGTCGACCTTGTGCCTCTTTTCCTATGCTTTCAGGGCAATTCCAGTCTACCCCCTGCAATGGTTTTCCTTAAATTCTGCCCCTCTTTCAAGTCCCCTTCGCAGGCTTACTTCAATATACTTTTGGAAGATAGCTGTCATTTATAACTCTGCAGGTTTGTGAAATACAGTGCCCCTGAGCTCCTTTCTTCAACTCGCTTTCTTGTGAGCTGGGCTCAAAACCGCAGGATTGCTTCAGGCACTAATCTGTTTCCAGCAGGGCACACTGAACCTTTGGTTAATTCCTCTTCCTGGTGGGAAATGAGCGTTACATTTGCCCGTGCAGACACCTACAGCTAGTCTCTCATTGGTTCTCCCTATTCCTGTTCATCTTGCACAGAAATTGCAAGCTGTGCCAAAGAGGAGGTTAAAGGCACTGACTCTCCAAGCGGGGAGAGTGTTACTAAAGCATCTGGAATGGTGAACCCGAGGACCAGGATACGAAAACTGAGATGCATTTTAAATCGTTTCCCAATCACACGGTGGACAATATTCTTGGTTTCCCATGCATGTTTTAGCTGGAGGAAGAATCCGTTGAACCTGGAGAGTTGGGACCCATGGAATGGGTACCATGCAGTATGACTTCAAAGGGTCTGCATTTGCTCACCGAAACTCACCAATGCTATCAGCCTGAAGTGTCCAGCCTTATGTCTCAACCAGCTCTGGGTGGAGATGTGGTCAATCACGGTTGCATCACATGCCCTGAGTGAATTATTTAAGAATTGCTCCCTATTTCACTGTCTTTGTGTTTACTTTTCGAAATTAATTTGGATAATGGGATTTATCGGATTTTCACTGCTGCGTTTCGGCCGCTGTACACACGCTTGATTCTCTTACGGAGACATATATATCCATGGGTTTTAAGATTCTTCGTAGTCAGGTATATTCCTAGGCGTTGAATATGTCGTGTTGAGTCCATTTCGTTGAGCAAGGAGTAGGTCTTGTCTATTACATATTTGGCTTATGGAAAGTTATCTCTGCTAATTTCAATTTCTGGTTTTATGCAGCACCCCAACGCACCTTTCCCCATAAGCAAGCACTAGTTGGTTTTCTAAATTTGAGACCCTGTTCTGTTTTGTAATTCAGTTCATGTGTAGTCAAGTTTACATTCCGTGTATTAGTGATATCTTATGATGTTTCTTTTTCTGTGTGACGTAGTTCACGTAGAATCACCGTACCTGCATCCACTCACTATGCCGCTACGGGCCTGATGACACAGATTTCATTGCTGAGTGATATTGCATTGTACGTACGTGCCACAACTTCTTTATCCATTTTTTGCTTTCTGGGATATTTACCTGGTACTGTAGATGAGCTTCTTGTGAACACAGCCGTCCCAAATATTGGGGTGGCTGTCTGTTTTTGATTTTAACTTCCATAAGCTATAGGACCATAAGTGGAAGTGCCATAGGCTGTGTTGGTTTATTTCTTACGTGTTTCAGGAAACACCATACACTTCTCCAGGGTGGCTGCTGGCTATTTACATCCTGCCAATCAGCATAAAAAGGCTCCCTGTTCTCCATATCCTGTCCTACCTTTCTGGATTTTACACTTTTTTCAGATGGCCTTTTTGCCCGGGGGGCAGTGAGACTTCATTGTAGTGCAGATTTCCTTTACAGGCTTGCTTGGTTGGCCAAAAAGGGCGTATGCCTTTTTTCCTGAATATATTCAGGAAAAAAGGCATACGCCCTTTTTGGCCAAGTGCATCATTGTCGACGTTGTGCCTCTTTTCCTATGCTTTCAGGGCAATTCCAGTCTACCCCCTGCAATCGTTTTCCTGAAATTCTGCCCCGCTTTCAAGTCCCCTTCGCAGGCTTACTTCAATATATTTTTGGAGGATAGCTGTCATTTATAACTCTGCAGGTTTGTGAATTACATTGCCCCTGAGCTCCTTTCTTCAACTCGCTTTCTTGTGAGCTGGGCACAAAACCGCAGGATTCCTTCAGGCCCTAATCTGTTTCCGGCAGGGCACGCTGAGCCTTTGGTTAATTCCTCTTCCTGGTGGGAAATGAGCGTTACATTTGCCCGTGCAGACACCTATAGCTGGTCTCTCAATGGTTCTCCCTATTCCTGTTCATCTTGCCCAGAAATTGCAAGCTGTGCCAAACAGGAGGTTAAAGGCACTGACTCTCCAAGTGGGGAGAGTGTTAGTAAAGCACCTGGAATGGTGAACCCGAGGACCAGGATACGAAAACTGAGATGCATTTTAAATCGTTTCCCAATCACACGGTGGACGATGCTCTGGGTTTCCCATGCATGTTTTAGCTGGAGGAAGAATCCCTTGAACCTGGAGAGTTGGGAGCCATGGAATAGGTACCATGCAGTATGACTTCAAAGGGTCTGCATTTGCTCACCGAAACTCACCAATGCTATCAGCCTGAAGTGTCAAGCCTTATGTCTCAACCAGCTCTGGGTGTAGATGTGTTAAATCCCGGGTGCATCAGATGCCCTGAGGGAATTATTTAAGAATTGCTCTCTATTTCACTGTCTTTGTGCTTTGTTTTTGAAATTTATTTTGATAATGGGATTTATCGGATTTTCACTGCTGCGTTTATGCCTCTGTAGACACGCTTGATTCTCTTACGGAGACATATAAGTCCATGGGTTTTAAGATTCTTCCTAGTCAGGTATATTCCTAGGCGTTGAATATGTGGTGTTGGGTCCATTTCGTTGAGCAAGGAGTAGGTCTTGTCTATTACATATTTGGCTTATGGAAAGTTATCTGTGCTAATTTCAGTCTCTGGTTTTATGCAGCACCCCAACGCACCTTTCCCCATAAGCAAGCACTAGTTGGTTTTCTAAATTTGAGACCCTGTTCTGTTTTGTAATTCAGTTCATGTGTAGTCAAGTTTACATTCTATGTATTAGTGATATCTTATGATTTTTCTTTTTCTGTGTGACGTAGTTCACGTAGAATCACCGTACCTGCATCCACTCACTATGCCGCTACGGGACTGATGACACAGATTTCATTGCTGAGTGATATTGCATTGCACATACGTGCCACAACTTCTTTATCCATTTTTTGCTTTCTGGGATATTTAACTGGTACTGTAGACGAGCTTCTTGGGAACACAGCCGTCCCAAATATTGGGGTGGCTCTCTGTTTTTGATTTTAATTTCCCTAAGCAATAGGACCATAAGTGCAATTGCCATAGGCTGTGTTGCTTTATTTCTTACGTGTTTCAGGAAACACCATACACTTCTCCAGGGTGGCTGTTCACAATTTACATCCTGCCAATCAGCATAACAAGGCTCCCTGTTCTCCATATCCTGTACTACCTTTCTGGATTTTACACTTTTTTCAGATGGCCCTTTTGCCCGGGGGGCAGTGAGATTTCATTGTAGTGCAGATTTCCTTTACAGGCTTGCTTGGTTGGCCAAAAAGGGCATATACGTTTTTTCCTGAATATATTCAGGAAAAAACACATACGCCCTTTTTGGCCAACTGCATCATTGTCGACATTCTGCCTCTTTTCCTATGCTTTCAGGGCAATTCCAGTCTACCCCCTGCAATCGTTTTCCTGAAATTCTGCCACGATTTCAAGTCCCCTTCGCAGGCTTACTTCAATATACTTTTGGAAGATAGCTGTCATTTATAACTCTGCAGGTTTGTGAATTACAGTGCCCCTGAGCTCCTTTCTTCAACTCGCTTTCTTGTGAGCTGGGCAAAAAACCGCATAATTGCTTCAGGCACTAATCTGTTTCCAGCAGGGCTCGCTGAGCCTTTGGTTAATTCCTCTTCCTGGTGTGAAATGAGCGTTACATTTGCCCGTGCAGATACCTAGAGCAAGTCTCTCATTGGTTCTCCCTATTCCTGGTCATCTTGCACAGAAATTGCAAGCTGTGCCAAAGAGGAGGTTAAAGGCACTGACTCTCCAAGCGGGGAGAGTGTTAGTAAAGCATCTGGAATGGTGAACCCGAGGACCTGGATACGAAAACTGAGATGCATTTTAAATCGTTTCCCAATCACACGGTGGACGATACTCTGGGTTTCCCATGCATGTTTTAGCTGGAGGAAGAATCCCTTGAACCTGGAGAGTTGGGACCCATGGAATAGGTACCATGCAGTATTACTTGAAAGGGTCTGCATTTTCTCACCGAAATTCACCAATGCTATCAGCATAAAGTGTCCAGCCTTATGTCTCAACCAGCTCTGGGTGAAGATGTATTAAATCCCGGTTGCATCACATGCCCTGAGTGAATTATTTAAGAATTGCTCTCTATTTCACTGTCTTTGTGTTTTGTTTTTGAAATTTATTTTGATAATGGGATTTATCGGATTTCCACTGCTGCGTTTATGCCGCTGTACACACGCTTGATTCTCTTATGGAGACATATAAATCCATGGGTTTTAAGATTCTTCCTAGTCAGGTATATTCTTGGCGTTGAATATGTGGTGTTGGGTCCATTTCGTTGAGCAAGGAGTAGGTCTTGTCTATTACATATTTGGCTTATGGAATGTTATCTGGGCTAATTTCAGTCTCTGGTTTTATGCAGCACCCCAAGGCACCTTTCCGCATAAGCAAGCACTAGCTGGTTTTCTAAATTTGCGACCCTGTTCTGTTTTGTAATTCAGTTCATGTGTAGTCAAGTTTACATTCCGTGTATTAGTGATATCTTATGATGTTTCTTATTCTGTGTGACGTAGTTCACGTAGAATCACCGTACCTGCATCCACTCACTATGCCGCTACGGGCCTGATGACACAGATTTCATTGCTGAGTGATACTGCATTGCACGTACGTGCCACAACTTCTTTATCCATTTTTTGCTTTCTGGGATATTTTCCTGATACTGTAGATGAGCTTCTTCTGAACACAGCCGTCGCAAATATTGGGGTGGCTGTCTGTTTTTGATTTTAATTTCCGTAAGCTATAGGACCATAAGTTGAAGTGCCATAGGCTGTGTTGCTTTGTTTCTTACGTGTTTCAGGAAACACCATACACTTCTCCAGGGTGGCTGCTGGCAAATTACATCCTGCCAATCAGCATAACAAGGCTCCCTGTTCTCCATATCCTGTCCTACCTTTCTGGATTTTACACTTTTTTCAGATGGCCCTTTTGCCCGGGGGCAGTGAGACTTCATTGTAGTGCAGATTTCCTTTACAGGCTTGCTTGGTTGACCAAAAAGGACGTATGCGTTTTTTCCTGAATATATTCAGGAAAAAACGCATACACCCTTTTTGCCCAAGTGCATCATTGTCGACGTTGTGCCTCTTTTCCTATGCTTTCAGGGCAATTCCAGTCTACCCCCTGCAATCGTTTTCCTGAAATTCTGCCCCGCATTCAAGTCCCCTTCGCAGGCTTACTTCAATATATTTTTGGAGGATAGCTGTCATTTATAACTCTGCAGGTTTGTGAATTACAGTGCCCCTGAGCTCCTTTCTTCAACTCGCTTTCTTGTGAGCTGGGCACAAAACCGCAGGATTGCTTCAGGCCCTAATCTGTTTCCGGCAGGGCATGCTGAGCCTTTGGTTAATTCCTCTTCCTGGTGGGAAATGAGCGTTACATTTGCCCGTGCAGACACCTACAGCTAGTTTCTCATTGGTTCTCCCTATTCCTGTTCATCTTGCACAGAAATTGCAAGCTGTGCCAAAGAGGAGGTTAAAGGCACTGACTCTCCAAGCGGGGAGAGTGTTAGTAAAGCATCTGGAATGGTGAACCCGAGGACCAGGATACGAAAACTGAGATGCATTTTAAATCGTTTCCCAATCACACGGTGGACGATACTCTGGGTTTCCCATGCATGTTTTAGCTGGAGGAAGAATCCCTTGAACCTGGAGAGTTGGGACCCATGGAATGTGTATCATGCAGTATGACTTCAAAGGGTCTGTATTTGCTCACTGAAGCTCACCAGTGCTATTAGCTGGAGGTGTCCAGCCTCATGTCTCTCCTAGCACTGGGTGTAGATTTGGTTAATCCAGGTTGCATCACAAGCCCTGAATGAATTATTTAAGAATTGCTCTCAGGCTTCCCTGGTGGCCCATGGTTGAGAATCTGCCTGCCGTTGCAGGGGACACAGGTTCATTCCACAGTCTGGGAGAATCCCACATCCCGTGGAGCGGCTGGGCCCGTTGGCCGTGGCCGCTGGTCCTGCGCGTCCAGAGCCTGTGCTCCACAACGGGAGAGGCCACAACAGTGAGAGGCCCACTACTGCAAGAAAAAAAAAAAAAAACTATTGCTCTCTATTTCACTGTCTTTGTGTTTTGTTTTAGAAATTTATTTTGAAAATGGCATTTATCGGATTTTCACTGCTGCCTTTAAGACGCTGTACACACCCTTGATTCTCTTACGGAGACATATAAATCCATGGGTTTTAACATTCTTAGTAGTCAGGTATATTTCTAGGCGTTGAATATGGGTTGTTGAGTCTATTTCATTGAGCAAGGAGTAAGACTTGTGTATTACATATTTGGCTTATGGAAAGGTATCTGTGCTAATTTCAATCTCTGGTTTTATGCAGCACCCCAACTCACCTTTCCTCTTAAGCAAGCATAAGTTTGTTTTCTAAATTTGAGACCCTGTTCTGTTTTGTAATTCAGTTCTTGTGTAGCCAAGTTTACATTCCGTGTATTACTGATATCTTATGATGTTTCTTTTTCTGTGTGACTTATTTCACGTAGTATCATTGTACCTGAATCCACTCACTACACCGCTACGGGCCTGATGACGTAGATTTCAATGCTGTGTGATATTCCATTGTACGTAAGTACCACAAGTTCTTTATCCATTTTTCGCTTTCTGGGATATGTAACTTGTACGGTAGAGGATGTTGTTGTAAACAGAGCCATCTGAATCTTTGGGGTGGCTGTGTCTTTTTTATTTTAATTTCCCTGAGCTATAGGACCATAAGTGGAAGTACCATAGGCTGTGTTGCTTTGTTTCTTATATGTTTCAGGAAACACCATACAGGTCTCCAGAATGGCTGTTGGCAATTTACGTCCCGCCCATCGGCATAACAAGGCTCCCTCTTCTTGGTGGTGTTTCCTGGCTTTGGAATTTTACACTTTTTATAGATGGCCCTTTTGATCTGGGGGGGGAGTTTGACTTTATTGTAGTGCAGATTTCCTTTTCATGCTTGCTTATTTGGCCAAAAAGCACGTATGCGTTTTTTCCTGAATATATTCAGGAAAAAAGCATACGCGCTTTTTTTGCCAAGTGCATCATTGTCCTCGTTCTGCCTGTTTTCCTATGTTTTAAATGCAACTCCAGTCTTCCTCCCAGATTGGTTTCCTGCATTTCTGCCTCACTTTCAAGTCCTCTTCGCACCCTTACTTCAATATAATTTTGGACGATTGCTGTCACTTATAACTGTGCAGGTTTGTGAATTACAGTGCCCCTGAGCTCCTTTCTCCAACTCGCTTTCTTGTGAGCTGACCGCAAAACCGCAAGATAGCTTCAGACCCTAATCTGGTTCTGGCAGTGTATGCTGAGCATTTGTTTAATTCATCTTCCTGTTGGGAAATGAGACTTAAATTTGCCCTTCCAGACATCTACAGCTACTTTCTCATTGGTTCTCCCTATTCCTGTTCATCTTCCACAGAAATTGCAAACTGGGCCAAACAGGAGGTTAAAGGCACCGACTCACCTAGTTGGGTGAGTGTTAGTAAAGCATCTGGAATGCCGAGCCCGAGTACAAGGGAATGAAATTTGATATGCCTTTAAAAACGTTTCCAGATCACACAGTGGACAATATTCTGGGCTCCCCGTGCATTTTTTAGCTGAAAGAAGAATCCCTTTAACCTGGACAGTTGGGACTCATGGAATAGGTACCATGCAGTATGACTTCAAAGGGTCTGCTTTTGCTCACCGAACCTCAACAAACCAATGAGCCCAAGTGTTCTGCCTTATGTCTCACCCAGCTCTAGGTGTAGATGTGCTGAATCCAGGTTGCATCACTAGCCCTGATTGAAATATTTAAGAATTGTTCTGTATTTCTCTGTTATTGTGGTTTTTCTTGAAATTTATATTGATAATGGGATTTATCGGATTTTCACTGCTGCGTTTATGCCGCTGTACACACGCTTGATTCTCTTACGGGGACATATAAATCCATGGGTTTTTAGATTCTTACTAGTCAGGTATATTCCTAGGTCTTGAATATGGGGTGTCAAGTCCATTTCGTTGAGCAAGGAGTAGGTCTATTCTATTACATATTTGTTTTAGGAACGGTATGTGTGCTAATTTCAGTCTCTGGTTTTATGCAGCAGCCCAACCCACCTTTCCCATTAAGCAAGCATAAGTAGGTTTTCTAAATATGAGACCCTGTTCTGTTTTGTAATTCAGTTCATGTGTAGCCAAGATTAAGTTCCGTGTATTAGTGACATCTTATGATGTTTCTTTTTCTGTGTGACTTATTTCACTTAGAATCATCATACCTGAATCTACTCATGTTGCTTCGGACCTGAAGACATAGATTTCATTGCTGAGTGATATTCAGTTGTAGGTAAGTACCACTAATTCTTTATCCAGATTTCACTTTCTGGGATATTTAACTTGTATCATAGACGAGGTTCTTGTAAAAGGAGCCATCCCAAACTTTGGCATAGATGTGTCTTTTTGATTTCATTTCCCTAAGGTAAAGAACCATAAGAGGAAGTGCTCTGGGTTGGGGTTAGGGTTAGGGTTTGGGGATGGGGATGGTTTAAGGTACAGGTTATATTACTACAACAATTTAGGGTGAGCATAGGTGTGAGGGTACGGATTAGTGTTAGTGTATGGATTAACATTAGGAGACAGGTTAAGGTAAGGCTTCACGTAAGGTTTAGGGTTAGGGTTAATGGACAGGGACGGATTCGGGTAAAGGTTAGGGTATGAAAACGGTTTAGGGTGAGCATACGTGTTACGGTAATGGTTAGTGTCACCGTATGGGCTAGGAATAGGGGACGGGTTAGGGTAAGTCTTCGCATAAGTGTTAGGGGTAGGGTTAGGGGAAGGGGATGGTTTAGGGTACATGTTAGGGTACGACAATGGTTTAGGGGAGCGTACGTGTCTGGGTATGGTTTAGTGTAAGTGAACTGGTTAGGAATAGGGGACGCGTTAGGGTTCGGCTTTGGGTAAGGGTTAGGTTTAGGGTTAGGCTCAGGGGACGGGTAAGGTTTAGGGTGAGCGTATGTATTAGAGTACGGGATAGTGTTAGTGTACGGGTTAGGGTTAGGGGAAGGGTTAGGGTAAGGTTTAGTGTAAGGGTTAGTTTTAGCATTTGGGTTAGGGGACGGGAATGGTTTAGTGTACAGGTTAGGTACGACAACATTTTTGGGTGAGCGTAACAGGTAGGGTACGTATTAGTGTTAGCGTACAGTTTAGGGTTAGATGACGTGTTAGGGTAAGGCTTCGGGTAAGGGTTAGTGTTAAGTTTAGGGTTAGGGTATGGGGAAGGTTTAGGATACAGGTTGGGGTACGACAACTAATTAAGTAGAACATATATGTTAGAGGATGGGTTCATGTTAGTGTATGGGTTAGGATTAGCGGACGGGTTAGTGTAATGCTTTGGGAAAGGGTTAGGTTTAGAGTTAGGGTTAAGGCACAGGGATGGTTTACGGTTCAGATCATGGTAGGACAACGGTTTAGGGTCTGCGTATGTGTTAGGGTATTGGTTAGGGTTAGCGTACAGTTTAGGATTAGGGGACGGGTTAGGGTAAGGCTTCAGGTTAGGGTTAGGGGTAGGGTTAGGGTTAGGGGATGGGGACAGGGACGGTTTAGGGTACAGGTTAGTGTAAGACAAAGGTTTAGGGTGAGCGTAGCAGTTAGAGTAAGAGTTAGTGTTAGCGTACGGGTTTAGATTAGGGGACGGGTTACTGTAAGGTTTAGGGAAAGTGTTAGGGTTAGGGGATGGGGACGGTTTAGGGTACAGTGTAGGGTAAAACACGAGTTTTGGTTGAGCGTACATTTTAGGCTATGGGTTAGTGTTAGCGTATGGGTTAAGATTAGAGGACGTGTTAGGGTAAGGTTTCGGATAAGAGTTAGGGTTAAGGTTAGGGGATGGGGACGGTTTTTGTTACAGGTTAGGGTATGACAACAGTTTAGGGTGAGTGTACGTGATAGGGTATGGGTTAGCGTTAGCGTACAGTTTCGGATTATGGGACGGGTTAAGGTAAGACTTCGGGTAAGGGTAAGATTTAGGGTTCGGGTTGGGGGACGGGGACGGTTTAGGGTACAGTTTAGTGTATGACAACAGTTTAGGTTGACTACACGTGTTAAGGTATGGGTTAGTGTTTGCAAACGGGTTAGGATTACGGGAGGTGTTAGGGTAAGGCTTCGGCTAAGGCTTAAGTTTAGGTTTAGGGGATGGGGACGTTTTAGGGTACAGGATAGGGTACGACAATTGTTTAGTGTGAGTGTACATGTTAGGATACAGGTTAGTGATAGCGTACGGGTTAGGATTACTGATGGGTTAGCGTAAGGCTTTGGGTAAGGGTTAGGGTTAGGGTTAGGGTTAGGGAATGGGGACAGTTTAGGGTACAATTTAAGGTACGACAACGGTATAGGGTGAGCGTAAGTGTTAGGGTACATGTTAGTGTTAGTTTACGGGTTAGGATTAGGGGAAGGGTTAGTATAAGGTTTCGGGAAACGGTTTGAGGTTGGGGACAACGACAATTTATGGTACAGGTTAGGGTATGACAATGATTTAGGGTGAGCGTACGTGTTAGGTTATGGGTTAGTATTAGCGTACGCGTTAGGATTAAGGGACGGGTTAGGGTAAGGCTTCACGTAAGGGTTAGGTTTAGGTTTAGGTTTAGGGTTATTGTTAGGGGACTGGGACAATTTAGGATACAGGTTAGGGAATGACAAAAGTTTAGGGTGAGCGTATGTGTTAGGGTACATGTTAGTGCTACCGTAAGGGTTAGGATTAGTGTAAGGTTTAGAGACATGATTCGGGTATGTGTTAGTGTTAGGGAACAGGGACAGGGACAGTTTAGGGTACAGGTTAGGGTACGACAACAGTTTAGGGTGAGCATACATGTTAGGGCACAGGTTAGTGTTAGCATATGGGTTAGAATTAGGGGACGGGTTAGGGTAAGGCTTAGGGTAAGGGTTAGGGTTAGGGTTAGGGTTAGGAGATGGAGACGGTTCAAGGTACAGGTTAGGGTACCACAATGTGTTAGTGTGAGAATACATGTTAGGGTAAGGTTTAGTGTTAGCGTATGGTCCATGATTAGTGGAAGGGATAGGGTAAGATGTCGGGTTAGGGTTAGGGGATGGGAACGCTTTAGGGTATAGGTTAGAATACGACAGCAGTTTAGGTTGAGTGTACATGTTAGGGTATGTGTTAGTGCTAGCATACGGTTTAGGATTAGGGGACAGTTTAGACTAAGGCTTCGGGTAATGATTAGGTTTATGGTTAGGGTTAGGGATTAGGTTAGGGAATGGGAACGGTTTAGGGTACAATTAGGTGTACGACAACGATTTAAGGTGAGCGTAGGTGTTAGGGTATGGGTTAGTGTTGGCGTACGGATTAGGATTAGGGGACGGGTTAGGATAAGGCTTCGGGTAAGGGTTAGGGTTATGGTTAATGTTAGGGGACAGGGCCAGGGACGATTTAAGGTACAGGTTTGGGTAAGACAATGGTTTAGGGTGAGTGTACATGTTAGGGTATGTGTTAGTGTTAGCGTACCAGTTAGGCTTAGGTGACGGGTTAGGGTAAGGCTTCGGATAAGGGTTAGGGTTAGGGTTATGGGACAGGGACTGTTTAGGTACAGGTTAGTGTATGACAACGGTTTTCGTTGAGCATACAACTTAGGGTAGGTGTAAATGTTAGCATACGGGTTAGGATTAGGGGACGGGTTAGGGTAACTTTTCCGGTAAGGATTAGGGTTAGGGTTAGGGGACAGGGAAGGTTTAGAGTACAGGTTAGTGTACGAAAACAGTTTAGTGTGATCGTACGAGTTAGGGTATGGGTTAGTGTTAGCGCACGGTTTAGGATTAGGGGATGTGTTAGGGTAAGGCTTCAGGTAAGTGTTAGAGTTAGGGTTAGTGGATGAGGACGTGTTAGGGTACAAGTTAGGGTAGGACAATGCTTTAGGGTGAGCGTACATGTTAGGGTACTGGTCAGTGTTAGCATTTGGGTTAGGATTAGGGGACAGGTTAGAGTAAGGCTTCGTGTAAGTGTTAGGGTGAGGGATAGGGTTGGGGAAAGGGACGGTTTAGGGTACAGATTAGGGTACGACAGCGATTTAGGGTGAGCCTACGTGTTAGGGTACAGTTTAGTGTTAGCGTATGGGTTAGGATTTGGGGACGGTTTAGGGACAGGCATCTGTAAAGATTTAGGTTTAGCATTATGGGACGGGGACGGTTTAGGGAAAAGGTTAGGATACCACAGCGGTTTAGGGTGAGCGTAGGTGTTAGGGTACGGGTTAGGGTTAGCGTACAGGTTAGGTTTAGGGGACGTGTTAGGGTAAGGCTTCGGGTAAGGGTTAGGGTTAGGGTTAGGGGACGGGGACGGTTTAGGGGAGAGGTTAGGGTATGACAACGGTTTAGGGTGAGCGTACGTGTTAGGGTACAGGTTAGTGTTAGTGTACGGGTTAGGATTAGGGGACGGTTTAGGGTAAGGCTTCGGGTAAGGGTTAGGGTTAGGGTTATGGAACGGGGACGGTTTAGGGGACAGGTTAGGTAAGACAACGGTTTAGGGTGAGAGTACGTGTTAGGGTACGGGTTAGTGTTAGCATACGGGTTAGCATTAGGGGACGGGTTAGGGTAAGTCTTCGGGTAAGGGTTAGGGTTAGGGTTAAGGGTCGGGGACGGTTTAGGGCACAGGTTAGGGTACGACAACGGTTTAGGGTGAGCATACGTGTTAGGGTATGGGTTAATGTTAGCGTACGGGTTAGGATTAGGGGTCGGGTTAGGGTAAGGCTTTGGGTAAGGGTTAGGGTTAGAGTTAAGGTTAGGGTTAGGGTTAGGGGACGGTTTAGGGGACAAGTTAGGTTACGACAACGGTTTAGGGTGAGCGTACGTGTTAGGGTACGGGTTATTGTTAGCGTACTGTTTAGGATTAGGGGACGGGTTACGGTAAGGTTTCGGGTAAGGGTTAGGGTTAGGGTTAGGGTTAGGGGATGGGGACGGTTTAGGGGACAGGTTAGGGTAAGACAATGGTTTAGGGTGAGTGTACGTGTTAGGGTACGGGTTAGTGTTAGCGTACGGGTTAGGATTAGGGGACGGGTTAGGGTAAGACTTCGGGTAAGGGTTAGGGTTAGGGTTAGGGTTAGGGGACGGGGACAGTTTAGGGGACAGGTTAGGGGACGACAACGGTTTAGGGTGAGCGTACGTGTTAGGGTGTGGGTTAATTTTAGTGTACGGGTTAGGAATAAGGGTCGGGTAAGGGTAAGGCTTCGGGTAAGGGTTAGGGTTAAGGTTAGGGTTACGGTTAGGGGACGGGGACGGTTTAGGGGGCAGGTTCGGTTACGACAACGGTTTCGGGTGAGCGTACGTGTTAGGGTACGGGTTAGTGTTAGCGTACGGGTTAGGATTAGGGGACGGGTTACGGTAAGACTTCGCGTGAGGGTTAGGTTTAGGGTTAGGGTTAGGGGACGGGGATGGTTTAGGGGACAGGTTAGGGTACGACAACGGTATAGGGTGAGTGTACATGTTAGGGTATGGGTTAGTGTTAGCGTATGGGTTAGCATTAGGGGACGGGTTAGGGTAAGGCTTCGGGTAAGTTTTAGGGTTGGGGTTAAGGTTAGGGTTAGGGGACGAGGACAGTTTAGGGCACAGGTTAGGGTACGACAACTGTTTAGGGTGAGCGTACGTTTTAGGGTACGGGTTAGTGTTAGAGTACGGCTCAGGATTAGGGGACGGGTTGTGGTAAGGCTTCGGGTAAGGGTTAGGTTTAGGGTTAGGGTTAGGGTTAGGGGACGGGCACTGGGATGGTTTACGGGACAGGTAAGGGTACGACAACATTTTAGGGTGAGCGTATGTGTTAGGGTATGGTTAGTGTTAGCGTACGGGTTAGGATTAGGAACGGGTTAGGGTAAGGCTTCGGGTAAGGGTTAGGGTTAGGGTTAGAGTTAGGATTAGGTTTAGTTTTAGGGGATGGGGACGGTTTAGGTGACAGTTTAGGGTATGAAAATGGTTTATGGTGAGCGTACGTGTTAGGGTACTGGTTAGTATTAATGTACGGGTTAGGATTAGGGGACGGGTTAGCATAAGGTTTCGGGTAAGGGTTAGGGTTAGGGTTAGGGTTACGGTTAGGGTACGGGGATGGTTTAGTGGACAGGTTAGTGTACGACAACGGTTTAGGGTGAGCGTACGTGTTAGGGTATGGCTTAGTGTTAGCGTACGGGTTAGGATTAGGGAATGGGTTAGGGTAAGGCTTCGGGTAAGGATTAGGGTTAAGTTTAGGGTTAGGGTTAGGAAATGGGGACGGTTTAGGGGAAAGGTTAGGGTATGACAACGGTTTAGGGTGAGCGTACGTGTTAGGGTACAGTTTAGTGTTAGCGTAAGGTTTAGGATTAGGGGACAGGTTAGGGTAAGGCTTCGGGTAAGTGTTAGGTGTAGTGTTAGGGTTAGGGTTAGGTTTAGGGGACGGGGACGGTTTAGGGGACAGGTTAGGGTACGACAACGGTTTAGGGTGGGCCTACATGTTAGGGTACCGTTTAGTGTTAGCGTAAGGTTTAGGATTAGGGGACAGGTTAGGGTAAGGCTTCGGACAAGGGTTAGGTTTAGGGTTAGGGTTAGGGTTAGGGTTAGGGGACGGGGACGGTTTAGGGGACAGGTTAGGGTATGGCAATCGTTTAGGGTGAGCGTACATGTTAGGGTATGGGTTAGTGTTAGCGTACGGGTTAGGATTATGGGACGGGTTAGGGTAAGGCTTCGGGTAAGGGTTAGTGTTAGGGTTAGGTTTAGGGTTAGGGTTAGGGGTCGGGGACGGTTTAGGGGACAGGTTAGGGTACAACAACGGTTTAGGGTGAGCGTACGTGTTAGGGTACGGGTTAGTGTTAGCGTACGGGTTAGGATTAGGGGACGGGTTAGGGTAAGGATTCGGGTAAGGGTTAGTGTTAGGGTTAGGGTTAGAGTTAGTGTTAGGTGAAGGGGACAGTTTTGGGGACTGATTGGGGGATGACAACGGTTGAGGGTGAGCGTACGTGTTAGGGTACAGGTTAGTGTTAGGGTACGGGTTAGGATTAGGGGACGGGTTAGGGTAAGGCTTCGGGTAAGGGTTAGTGTTAGGGTTAGTGTTACGGTTATGGGACGGGGACGGTTTAGGGGACAGGTGAGGGTACGACAACGGTTTAAGGTGAGCGTACGTGTTAGGGTAAGGTTTAGTGTTATCGTACGTGTTAGGATTAGGGGACGGGTTAGGGTAAGGCTTCGGGTAAGTGTTAGGGTTAGGGTTAGGGTTAGGGTTAGGGGACGGGGACGGTTTAGGGGATAGGTTAGTGTACGACAACAGTTTAGGGTGAGCGTACGTGTTAAGGTACGGGTTAGTGTTAGCGTACGTGTTAGGATTAGGGGACGGGTTAGTGTAAGGCTTCGGGTAAGGGTTAGGGTTAGGGTTAGGTTTACGGTTAGGGTTAGGTGACGGGGACGGTTTAGGGGACTGGTGAGGGTACGTCAATGGTTTAGGTTGAGCGTATGTGTTAGGGTACGTGTTAGTGTTAGCCTACGGGTTAGGATTAGGGGACGGGTTAGGGTAAGGCTTCGGGTAAGTGTTAGGGTTATGGATAGGGTTAGGGTTAGGGGACGGGGACGGTTTAGGGGAAAGCTTAGAGTACGACAATGGTTTAGGGTGAGCGTGCGTGTTAAGGTATGGGATAGTGTTAGCGTACGGGTTAGGATTAGGGGACGGGTTAGGGTAAGGCTTCGGGTAAGGGTTAGGGTTAGGCTTAGGTTTAGGGTTAGGGGACAGGGATGGGGACGGTTTAGTGGACAGGTTAGGGTACGACAATGGTTTAGGGTGAGCGTACGTTTTAGGGTACGGTTTAGTGTTAGCGTATGGGTTAGGATTAGGGGTCGGGTTAGGGTAAGGCTTCCGAAAAGGCTTAGGGTTAGGGTTAGGGTTAGGGTTAGGGTTAGGGTTAGGGTTAAGGGACGGGGACGGTTTAGGGCTCAGGTTAGGGTACGACAATGTTTTAAGGTGAGCGTACGTGTTAGGGTACAGGTTAGTGTTAGCGTACGGGTTAGGATTATGGGACGGGTTAGGGTAAGGCTTCAGGTAAGTGTTAGGTTTAGTGTTAGGGTTAGGGTTAGGTGACGGGGACGGTTTAGGGGACAGGTTAGGGTACAACAACGGTTTAGGGTGAGCGTACGTGTTAGGATATGGGTTAGTGTTAGTGTACGGGTTAGGAGTAGGGGACGGGTTAGGGTAAGGCTTTGGGTAAGGCTTAGGGGTAGGGTTAGGGTTAGGGTTAGGGGACGGGGACAGTTTAGGGGACAGGTTAGGGTACGACAACGTTTTAGGGTGATCGTACGTGTTAGGGTACGGGTTAGTGTTAGCGTACGGGTTAGGGTAAGGCTTCAGGTAAGTGTTATGTTTAGGGTTAGGGTTAGGGTTAGGTGACGGGGACGGTTTTGGGGACAGGTTAGGGTACGACAACCGTTTAGGTTGAGCGTACGTGTTATGGTACGGGTTAGTGTTAGCGTACGGGTTAGGATTATGGGACGGTTTAGGGTAAGGCTTCAGGTAAGTGTTAGGTTTAGTGTTAGGGTTTGGGTTAGGTGACGGGGACGGTTTAGGGGACAGGTTAGGGTACAACAACGGTTTAGGATGAGCGTACGTGTTAGGATATGGGTTAGTGTTAGTGTACGGGTTAGGAGTAGGGGACGGGTTAGGGTAAGGCTTCGGGTAAGGTTTAGGGGTAGGGTTAGGGGACGGGGACGGTTTAGGGGACAGTTTAGGGTACGACAAGGTTTTAGGCTGAGCGTACGTGTGAGGGTACGGGTTAGTGTTAGGGTACGGGTTAGGATTAGGGGACTGGTTAGGGTAAGGCCTCGGGTAAGGTTTAGGGTTAGGGTTAGGGTTAGGGTTAGGGGACAGCGACGGTCTAGGGGAAAGGTTAGTGTACGAAAACTGTTTAGGGTGAGCATACGTGTTAAAGTATGGTTTAGTTTTAGCGTACGGGTTAGGATTAGGGGACGGGTTTGGGTAAGGATTCGGGTAAGGGATAGGGTTAGGGTTAGGGTTAGGGTTAGGGGACGGGGACGGTGTAGGGGACACGTCAGGGTACGACAACCGTTTAGGGTGAGCGTACATGTTAGGGTACGGATTAGTGTTAGCGTACGGCTTAGGATTAGAGGACGGGTTAGGGTAAGGCTTCGGGTAAGGGTTAGGGTTAGGGGATGGGGACTGTTTAGGGGACAGGTTAGGGTACGACAGTGGTTTAGGGTGAGCATACGTGTGAGGGTACGGGTTAGTGTTAGCGTACGGTTTAAGATTAGGGGACCGGTTAGGGAAAGGCTTGGGGTAAGGCTTAGGGTTAGGGTTAGGTTTAGGGTTAGGGTTACGGGACGGGGACGGTTTAGGGGACAGGTTATGGTTAGGGTTTGGGTTAGGGTTAGGGTTAGGGTTAGGGTTAAGGGACGGGGACGGTTTAGGGCACAGGTTAGTGTACGACAATGGTTTAGGGTGAACTTATGTGTTAGGGTACGGGTTAGTGTTAGCGTACGGGTTAGGATTAGAGGATGGGTTAGGATAAGGCTTCGGGTAAGGGTTAGGGTTAGGTTTATGGTTAGGTTTAGGGTTAGGGGACGGGGACGGTTTAGGGGACAGGTTAGTGTACGACAACAGTTTAGGGTGAGCGTACGTGTTAGGGTACGGGTTAGTGTTAGCGTACAGGTTAGAATTAGGGGACGGGTTAGTGTAAGGCTTCGCGTAAGGGTTCGGGTTAGGGTTAGGTTTAGGGGTAGGTTTACGGGACGGGGACGGTTTAGGGGACAGGTTAGGCTTTGGGTTAGGGTTAGGGTTAGGTTTAGGGTTAGGGTTAAGTGACGGGGACGATTTAGGGGACAGGTTAGTGTACGACAATGGTTTAGGGTGAGCGTACGTGTTAGGGTAAGGGTTAGTGTTAGCGTACGGGTTAGGATTAGGGGACGGGTTAGGATAAGGCTTTGGGGAAAGGTTATGGTTACGTTTAGGGTTAGGGTTAGGGTTAGGGGACAGGGACGGTTTAGGGTACAGGTTAGTGTACAACAAAGGTTTAGGGTGATCGTACGTGTTAGGGTATGGGTTAGTGTTAGCGTACGGGTTAGGGTAAGGCTTCGGGTAAGTGTTAGGGTTAGGGTTAGGGTTAGGGGACGGGGACGGTTTAGGGGAAAGTTTAGGGTACAACAGCGGTTTAGGTTGAGCGTACGTGTTAGGGTACGGGTAAGTGTTAGCGTACGGGTTAGGATTAGGGGACGGGTTAGTGTAAGGCTTCTGGTAAGGGTTAGGTTTAGGGTTAGGGTTAGGGTTAGGGGATGGGGAAGGTTTAGGGGACAGTTTAGTGTATGAAAACGGTTTAGGGTGAGCGTACGTGTTAGGGTATGGGTTAGTGTTAGCGTACGGGTTAGGATTAGGGGACGGGTTAGGGTAAGGCTTCGGGTAACGGTTAGAGTTAGGGTTAGGGTTAGGGTTATGGTTAGGGGACGGGGATGGTTTAGAGGAAAAGTTAGGGTATGACAACGATTTAGTGTGAGCGTACATGTTAGGGTAAGGGTTAGTGTTAGTGTACTGGTTAGGATTAAGGGACGGGGTAGGGTAAGGCTTCGGGAAAGGTGTAGGGTTAGGGTTAGGGGACGGGGATGGTTTAGGGGACAGGTTAGGGTACCACAACGGTTTAGGGTGAGAGTACGTGTTACGGTACGGGTTAGTGTTAGCGTTCGGTTTTGGATTAGGGGACGAGTTAGGTTAAGGCTTCGGGTAATGGTTAGGGTTAGGGTTAGGGTTAGGGGACGGGGACGGGGACGGTTTAGGGGACAGGTTTGGGTACGAAAAAGGTTTAGTGTGAGCGTACATGTTAGGGTACGGGTTAGTGTTAGCGTACGGGTTAGGATTAGGGGACGGGTTAGTGTAAGGCTTCGGGTAAGTTTTAGGGTTAGGTTTAGGGTTAGGGTTAGGGTTAGGGTACGGGGACGGTTTAGGGGACAGCTTAGGGTACGACAACTGTTTAGGGTGAGGGTACGTGTTAGGGTATGGGTTAGTTTTAGCGTACGCGTTAGGAATAGGGGACGGGTTAGTGTAAGGCTTTGGGTAAGTGTTAGTGTTAGCGTTAGGGTTAGGGTTAGGGTTAGGGGACATGGACCGTTTAGGGGACAGGTTAGAGTAGGACAACCATTTAGGGTGAGCCTACGTATTAGGGTACGGTTAGTGTTAGCGTACGGGTTAGGATTAGGGGACGGGTTAGGGTAAGGCTTTGGGTAAGGGTTAGGTTTAGGGTTAGGGTTAGGGGACGGGGACGGTTTAGGGGACAGGTTAGTGTACGACAACGGTTTAGGGTGAGCGTACGTGTTAGGGTACTGGTTAGTGTTAGTGTATCGGTTAGGATTAGGGGACGGGTTACGGTAAGGCTTACGGTAAAGGTTAGGGTTAGGGTTAGAGTTAGGGGACGGGGACGGGGACCGTTTAGGGGACAGGTTAGTGTACAACAACGGTTTAGAGTGAGCGTACGTGTTAGGGTAAGGGTTAGTGTTAGTGTACAAGTTAGGATTAGGGGACGGGTTAGTATAAGTGTTCGGGTAAGGGTTAGGGTTAGGGTTAAGGTTAAGGTTAGGAGACGGGGACGAGGACGGTTTAGGGGACAGGTTAGGGTACGACAATGGTTTAGGGTGAACGTGCGTGTTAGGGTACGGGTTAGTGTTAGCGTACGGGTTAGGATTAGGGGACGGGTTAGTGTAAGGCTTCGCGTAAGCGTTAGGGTTAGGGTTAGGGTTAGGTTTAGTGGACGGGGACGGTTTAGGAGACAGATTAGGTTACAGAAACCGTTTAGGATGAGCGTACGTGTTAGGGTACGGGTTAATGTTAGCGTACGGGTTAGGATTAGGGGACGGGTTGCTGTAAGGCTTCGGGTAAGGTTTAGGGTTAGGGTTAGGGGAGGGGGATGGTTTAGGAGACAGGTTAGGGTACAAGGGTTTAGGGTGAGCGTACGTGTTACGGTACGGGTTATTGTTAGCATACGGGTTAAGATTAGGGGACGGGTTAGGGTAAGGCTTCGGGTAAGGGTGAGGGTTAGGGATAGGGTTAAGATTAGGGTTAGGGGACGGGGATGGTTTAGGGGACAGGTTAGGGTACAACAACTGTTTAGGATGAGCGTACGTGTTAGGGTACAGGTTAGTGTT